>NC_133341.1:1333533-1666866 GCF_030506205.2 Paramisgurnus dabryanus | reverse complement strand
TCATGCTAGCTTCATGCTAATCATGCTAGCATCATGCTAGCTTCATGCTAATCATGCTAGCATCATGCTAGCTTCATGCTAATCATGCTAGCATCATGCTAATCATGCTAGCATCATGCTAGCTTCATGCTAGCTACATGCTAATCATGCTAGCATCATGCTAGCTTCATGCTAATCATGCTAGCATCATGCTAGCTTCATGCTAATCATGCTAGCATCATGCTAGCTTCATGCTAATCATGCTAGCATCATGCTAGCTTCATGCTAGCTTCATGCTAGCTACATGCTAATCATGCTAGCATCATGCTAGCTTCATGCTAATAATGCTAACATCATGCTAGCTTCATGCTAATCATGCTAGCATCATGCTAGCTTCATGCTAATCATGCTAGCATCATGCTAGCTTCATGCTAATCATGCTAGCATCATGTTAGCTTCATGCTAATCATGCTAGCATCATGCTAGCTTCATGCTAATCATGCTAGCATCATGCTAGCTTCATGCTAATCATGCTAGCATCATGCTAGCTTCATGCTAATCATGCTAGCATCATGCTAGTTTAATGCTAGCTTCATGCTAGCTACATGCTAATCATGCTAACATCATGCTAGCTACATGCTAATCATGCTAGCTTCATGCTAATCATGCTAGTTTCATGCTAGCTTCATGCTAGCTACATGCTAATCATGCTAACATCATGCTAGCTACATGCTAATCATGCTAGCATCATGCTAGCTTCATGCTAATCATGCTAGCTTCATGCTAGCTTCATGCTAATCACGCTAGCTTCATGCTAGCATCATGGTAGCTTCATGCTAATCATGCTAACATCATGCTAGCTTCATGTTAATCATGCTAGCATCATGCTAACTTCATGCTAATCATGCTAGCATCATGCTAGCTTCATGCTAATCATGCTAGCTTCATGCTAATCATGTTAGCTTCATGCTAGCTTCATGCTAATCATGTTAGCTTCATACTTAAACATACTAACTGCCAGATAGCCTACTAAACTAAACTTCTGTCAATCCGTTTTAAACGTTCAGGCTACGCTTTTTCAAGCCAACATAAAGTTTGTCTTCAAACTTTAATATCTAGTTATTATTATTATTCCGCTTTCTTCTGAGACTAAATTTCTGACACTAACTCGTCCTAGAGCTTTCAAGCTACATGCACCAAATTTTCCACGGACCTTCAGACTGGTCTGACTTAGTGTGCTATATCTTTTCTAACTGATGGGACCTTCCGAATTCCTAAACGGGGGGCTCAAAGACCCCAAAATTTCCATTGACTTAACATTGAGACAAACTTTGATGGGTCATAGCTGTGAGTGAGAAACTTGTAGAAACTTGTGGCTTACCACATTTAAGGAGGCTGACAGGCTGTGTAAGAACATACCTAACAATGGGGTGTAAGCTTTACCCCTGGGGTGTAAGAGGCCCCCAAAATTTCCCATTGACTTATAATGGGGCAGGAAACATGCCCATAAAAGGGAATAAAAGCGTCCCAGATGGAATATCTTCACTTTAGAATGTCATAGAGACATGGGGGTGGGCTCATTATACTCAGGCATCCAATCAGTCTCTTAGGATCACCCCAAAGCTATTAAGCCACGCCCCTAGCAACAATTTTGGGTACCCTAGCAACATCTCCCATAGACTACCATTATAAAAAGCCCAGATGGATATCTTTGCACCAGAGTGTCATAGAGACATAGGGGTGGGCTCATTTTACTCAGGAATCCAATCAGTCTCTTAGGATTCTTATTGAGGTATTAAGCCACGCCCCTAGCAACCAAATATGAGCACCCTAGCAACATAATAAACGAAGCCTTATATCTCTGGATCTGAACATCATAGAGACATGGGGGTTGGGTCTTTGGGTCATGTTAGCTTCATGCTAGCTCCATGCTAAGTCATACTAGCTTCATGCTAGTTTCATGCTAGCTTTATGCTAATTGCATAATAAATCTTTCTAACTTCATGCTAAATCATGCTAACATCATGCTAAATCATGCTAGCTTCATGCTAATCATGCTAGCATCATGCTAGCCTCATGCTAATCATGCTAGCATCATGTTAGCTTCATACTAAATCATCCTAGCTTCATGCTAATCATGCTAGCATCATGCTAGCTTCATGCTAATCATGCTAGCATCATGCTAGCTTCATGCTAATCATGCTAGCATCATGCTAGCTTCATGCTAATCATGCTAGCATCATGCTAGCTTCATGCTAATCATGCTAGCATCATGCTAGCTTCATGCTAATCATGCTAGCATCATGCTAACATCATGCTAGCTTCATGCTAATCATGCTAGCATCATGCTAGCTTCATGCTAATCATGCTAGCATCATGCTAGCTTCATGCTAATCATGCTAGCATCATGCTAGCTTCATGCTAATCATGTTAGCATCATGCTAGCTTCATGCTAATCATGCTAGCATCATGCTAGCTTCATGCTAATCATGTTAGCATCATGCTAGCTTCATGCTAATCATGCTAACATCATGCTAGCTTCATGCTAATCATGTTAGAATTATGCTAATCATGTTAGCTTCATGCTAATCATGCTATCATCATGCTAGCTTCATGCTAACATTATGCTAGCTTCATGCTAATCATGCTAACATCATGCTAGCTTCATGCTAATCATGCTAGCTTCATGCTAATCATGCTAGCATCATGCTAACTTCATGCTAACATTATGCTAGCTTCATGCTAATCATGCTAGCATCATGCTAGCTTCATGCTAATCATGCTAGCATCATGCTAGCTTCATGCTAATCATGCTAGCATCATGCTAGCTTCATGCTAATCATGCTACCATCATGCTAGCTTCATGCTAATCATGCTAGCATCATGCTAGCTTCATGCTAATCATGCTAGCATCATGCTAGCTTCATGTTAATCATGCTAGCATCATGCTAGCTTCATGCTAATCATGCTAGCATCATGCTAGCTTCATGCTAATCATGCTAGCATCATGATAACTTCATGCTAATCATGCTAACATCATGCTAGCTTCATGTTAATCATGCTACCTTTATACTTAAACATACTAACTGCCAGACAGCCTACTAAACTAAACTTCTGTCAAACCGTTTTAAACGTTCAGGCTACGCTTTTTCAAGCCAACATAAAGTTTGTCTTCAAACTTTAATATCTAGTTATTAGTGGTGCTTGCATTTATGCAAGGCATCACTATTATTATTGCTCATACTTATTATATTTTATTCTTATATCTGGACACTTTTTTTGGCGCGTAACTCGTCCCGCACGCTTTGTCGTAGACCCATGAAAGAGGGCTCAAATCGACCGGCTTATTGAGGAGAGGTGTGCTATATCTTTTATAAGGGATCGGGTGCAGGATTTTCGAAAGGGGGGCGAAAAATCACCCGAAAAATCCCATTGACTTTACATGGCGCCCAACTTTGACGAGTCATAGCTCCGCTCGAGGATATTGTAGAAACATGTGGGTTACAACATTTGAAGAGGGTGGTAGGGTCTGTAAGAACATACATCACATTGGGGTGTAAGTTGTACCCCTGGGGTGTAAGGGGCACCCTTAAATTCCCCATTGACTTATAATGGGGCAGGAAACATGCCCATATAAGGGAATAAAAAAGTTCCAGATGGGATATCTTTGCTTTACATTGTCGTAGAGACAAGAGGGTGGGCTCATTTTACTCAGACATCCAATCAGTCTATCAGTATAGTCCCAAATGTATTAAGCCACGCCCCTAGCAACCACTTTTGAGCACCCTAGCAACATAAAATTCAAACAGTTATATCTCAGCATCCGAACATCGTAGAGATACGGGGGTTGGACTGTTTGACTCGTGACTCAGATTGTAATCATTATGGGATGCCAATTTTTTCCCTAGCAACCAAATACAGTACCCTAGCAACAGAGTAAACAAAGGCTTATATCTCCGCCTCAGAACATCGTAGAGACATGGGGGTTGGACCGTTTGACTCGTGACTTGGAGTGTAATCATTATGGGATGCCAATTTTTTTCCCTATCAACCAAATACAGTACCCTAGCAACAGAGTAAACAAAGCCTTATATCTCCGCATCAGAACATCGTAGAGACACGGGGGTTGGACCGTTTGACTCGTAACTCGGAGTGTAATCACTATGGGATGCCAATTTTTTCCATAGCAACCAAATACAGTACCCTAGCAACCAAATAAACAAAGCCTTATATCTCCGCATCAGAACATCGTAGAGACACGGGGGTTGGACCGTTTTACTTGTGACTCGGAGTGTAACAACTGGTCACATCATTGGCCACTCCCAAGCCACGCCCCTAGCAACCAAATTTTAGTACCCTAGCAACCGAATAAACAAAGCCTTAAATCTCCGCATCAGAACATCGTAGAGACACGGGGGTTGGACCGTTTGACTCGTGTCTCGGCGTGTAATCACTATGGGATGCCAATTTTTTCCCTAGCAACCAAATACAGTAGCCTAGCAACAGAGTAAACAAAGCCTTATATCTCAGCATCAGAACATCGTAGAGACACGGGGGTTGGACCGTTTGACTCGTGACTTAGAGTGTAATCACTATGGGATGCCAATTTTTTCCCTAGCAACCAAATACAGTACCCTAGCAACAGAGTAAACAAAGCCTTATATCTCAGCATCAGAACATCATAGAGACACGGGGGTTGGACCGTTTGACTCGTGACTCAGAGTGTAATCACTATGGGATGCCAATTTTTTCCCTAGCAACCAAATACAGTACCCTAGCAACAGAGTAAACAAAGCCTTATATCTCAGCATCAGAACATCATAGAGACACGGGGGTTGGACCGTTTGACTCGTGACTCGGCGTGTAATCACTATGGGATGCCAATTTTTTCCCTAGCAACCAAATACAGTACCCTAGCAACAGAGTAAACAAAGCCTTATATCTTCGCATCAGAACATCGTAGAGACACGGGAGTTGGATCGTTTTACTTTTGGCTTGGAGTATAATCACTATGGGATGCCAATTTTTTCCCTAGCAACCAAATACAGTACCCTAGCAACAGAGTAAACAAAGCCTTATATCTCAGCATCAGAACATCATAGAGACACGGGGGTTGGACCGTTTGACTCGTGACTCAGAGTGTAATCACTATGGGATGCCAATTTTTTCCCTAGCAACCAAATACAGTACCCTAGCAACAGAGTAAACAAAGCCTTATATCTCAGCATCAGAACATCATAGAGACACGGGGGTTGGACCGTTTGACTCGTGACTCAGAGTGTAATCACTAGTGGATGCCAATTTTTTCCCTAGCAACCAAATACAGTACCCTAGCAACAGAGTAAACAAAGCCTTATATCTCAGCATCAGAACATCGTAGAGACATGGGGGTTGGACCGTTTGACTCGTGACTCGGCGGGTAATCACTAGTGGATGCTGTTTTTTCCCCTAGCAACCAAATACAGTACCCTAGCAACAGAGTAAACAAAGCCTTATATCTCCGCATCAGAACATCGTAGGGACACGGGGGTTGGACCGTTTTACTTTTGGGTTGGAGTATAATCATATATTGTCCCGAGAATTTTGCCACGGCAAGCACCACTTCACATTTTCTTCAGGAAATGTACCTATCTAGTTAGTGGTGCTTGCATTTATGCAAGGCATCACTATTACTATCTTGCATACTTATTATTATTAGTGGTGCTTGCATTTATGCAAGGCATCACTATTATTATTGCTCATACTTATTATTATTATTATTATTATTATATCTTATTATTCTTATGTCTGCACACTTTTTCGGCGCGTAACTCGTCCCACACGGTTTGTCGTAGACCCATAAATTAGGGCTCAAATCGACCGGCTTATTGAGCAGAGGTGTGCTATGACTTTTATAAGCGATCGGGTGCAGGATTTCCGAAAGGGGGGCGAAAAACCACCCAAAAAATCCCATAGACTTACCATTGCAAAAATTTTGACGGGTCATAGGTCCGAGCCAGGATTTCATAGAAACATTTGGGTTACTAAATTTGAAGAGGGTGCTAGACTCTGTCAGGACGTCCCCCACAATGGGGTGTAAGGTTACCATAGCAACCATTTTGGGCACCCTAGCAACCTATACCATAGACTGCCATTATAAAATGCCCGGATGGATATCTTTGCACCACAGTGTCATAGAGACATGGGGGTGGGCTCATTTTACTCAGGCATCCAATCAGTCTCTCAGGATCCTTACAGACTTACTAAGCCACGCCCCTAGCAACCACTTTTGAGCACCCTAGCAACATAAAATACAAACAGTTATATCTCGGAATCAGAACATCGTAGAGACACGGGGGTTGGACCGTTTTACTTGTGACTAGGGGTGTAACAATTGGGCACATCATTAGCCACTCCCAAGCCACGCCCCTAGCAACCAAATTTGAGCACCCTAGCAACCGAATAAACAAAGCCTTATATCTCCGCATCAGAACATCGTAGAGACACGGGGGTTGGACCGTTTTACTTGTGACTCGGAGTGTAATCACTGGGCACATAATTGGCCACTCCCAAGCCACGCCCCTAGCAACCAAATACAGTACC
This sequence comes from Paramisgurnus dabryanus, assembly GCF_030506205.2. Taxonomy (NCBI): domain Eukaryota; kingdom Metazoa; phylum Chordata; class Actinopteri; order Cypriniformes; family Cobitidae; genus Paramisgurnus; species Paramisgurnus dabryanus. Next base: position 1,660,305 of record NC_133341.1, on the reverse strand, counting down.
CTAGCAACAGAGTAAACAAAGCCTTATATCTCCGCATCAGAACATCGTAGAGACACGGGGGTTGTACCGTTTTACTTGTGACTCGGAGTGTAATCACTGGGCACATAATTGGCCACTCCCAAGCCACGCCCCTAGCAACCAAATACAGTACCCTAGCAACAGAGTAAACAAAGCCTTATATCTCCGCATCAGAACATCGTAGAGACACGGGGGTTGTACCGTTTTACTTGTGACTCGGAGTGTAATCACTGGGCACATCATTGGCCACTCCCAAGCCACGCCCCTAGCAACCAAATTTGAGCACCCTAGCAACCGAATAAACAAAGCCTTATATCTCCGCATCAGAACATCGTAGAGACACGGGGGTTGGACCGTTTTACTTGTGACTCGGAGTGTAATCACTGGGCACATAATTGGCCACTCCCAAGCCACGCCCCTAGCAACCAAATACAGTACCCTAGCAACAGAGTAAACAAAGCCTTATATCTCCGCATCAGAACATCGTAGAGACACGGGGGTTGTACCGTTTTACTTGTGACTCGGAGTGTAATCACTGGGCACATAATTGGCCACTCCCTGCCACGCCCCTAGCAACCAAATACAGTACCCTAGCAACAGAGTAAACAAAGCCTTATATCTCCGCATCAGAACATCGTAGAGACACGGGGGTTGGACCGTTTTACTTGTGACTCGGAGAGTAATCACTGGGCACATAATTGGCCACTCCCAAGACACGCCCCTAGCAACCAAATACAGTACCCTAGCAACAGAGTAAACAAAGCCTTATATCTCCGCATCAGAACATCGTAGAGACACGGGGGTTGTACCGTTTTACTTGTGACTCGGAGTGTAATCACTGGGCACATCATTGGCCACTCCCAAGCCACGCCCCTAGCAACCAAATACAGTACCCTAGCAACAGAGTAAACAAAGCCTTATATCTCCGCATCAGAACATCGTAGAGACACGGGGGTTGGACCGTTTGACTCATGACTCGGAGGGTAATCACTAGTGGATGCCATTTTTTCCCTAGCAACCAAATACAGTACCCTAGCAACAGAGTAAACAAAGCCTTATTTCTCCGCATCAGAACATCGTAGAGACATGGGGTTTGGACCGTTTGACTCATGACTCGGAGGGTAATCACTAGTGGATGCAATTTTTTTCCCTAGCAACCAAATACAGTACCCTAGCAACAGAGTAAACAAAGCCTTATATCTCCGCATCAGAACATCGTAGAGACACGGGGGTTGGACCGTTTGACTCGTGACTCGGAGGGTAATCACTAGTGGATGCCATTTTTTTCCCTAGCAACCAAATACAGTACCCTAGCAACAGAGTAAACAAAGCCTTATATCTCCGCATCAGAACATCGTAGAGACACGGGGGTTGGACCGTTTGACTCGTGACTCGGAGGGTAATCACTAGTGGGTGCCATTTTTTCCCTAGCAACCAAATGCAGGACCCTAGCAACAGAGTAAACAAAGCCTTATATCTCCGCATCAGAACATCGTAGAGACACGGGGTTTGGACCGTTTGACTCGTGACTCGGAGGGTAATCACTAGTGGATGCCATTTTTTTCCCTAGCAACCAAATACAGTACCCTAGCAACAGAGTAAACAAAGCCTTATATCTCTGCATCAGAACATCGTAGAGACACGGGGGTTGGACCGTTTTACTTTTGGCATGGAGTATAATCATAAATTGTCCCTTGAATTTTGCCACGGCAAGCACCACTCACATTTTCTTCAGGAAATGTACCTATCTAGTTATTATTATTCTTTTTCTGGACACTTTTTCGGCGCGTAACTCGTCCCGCACGCTTTGTCGTAGACCCATAAATTAGGGCTCAAATCGACCGGCTTATTGAGGAGAGGTGTGCTATGACTTTTATAAGCGATCGGGTGCAGGATTTCCGAAAGGGGGGCGAAAAACCACCCAAAAAATTCCATTGACTTAACATTGCGCCCAACTTTGACGAGTCATAGCTCCGCTCGAGGATTTTGTAGAAACATGTGGGTTACAACATTTGAAGAGGGTGGTAGGCTCTGTAAGAACATGGATCACAATGGGGTGTAAGTTGTACCCCTGGGGTGTAAGAGGTGCCCAAAAGTGCCCCAATGAAAAGTCAATGGGGCAAAATCCCATAGACTTACCATTGCAAAAATTTTGACGGGTCATAGGTCCGAGCCAGGATTTCATAGAAACATGTGGGTTACTAAATTTGAAGAGGGTGCTAGACTCTGTCAGGACGTCCCCCACAATGGGGTGTAAGGTTACCATAGCAACCATTTTGGGCACCCTAGCAACCTATACCAAAGACTGCCATTATAAAATGCCCGGATGGATATCTTTGCACCACAGTGTCATAGAGACATGGGGGTGGGCTCATTTTACTCAGGCATCCAATCAGTCTCTCAGGATCCTTACAGACTTACTAAGCCACGCCCCTAGCAACCACTTTTGAGCACCCTAGCAACATAAAATACAAACAGTTATATCTCGGCATCAGAACATCGTAGAGACACGGGGGTTGGACCGTTTTACTTGTGACTAGGGGTGTAACAATTGGGCACATCATTGGCCACTCCCAAGCCACGCCCCTAGCAACCAAATTTGAGCACCCTAGCAACCGAATAAACAAAGCCTTATATCTCCGCATCAGAACATCGTAGAGACACGGGGTTTGGACCGTTTTACTTGTGACTCGGAGTGTAATCACTGGGCACATCATTGGCCACTCCTAAGCCACGCCCCTAGCAACCAAATACAGTACCCTAGCAACAGAGTAAACAAAGCCTTATATCTCCGCATCAGAACATCGTAGAGACACGGGGGTTGGACCGTTTTACTTGTGACTCGGAGTGTAATCACTGGGCACATAATTGGCCACTCCCAAGCCACGCCCCTAGCAACCAAATACAGTACCCTAGCAACAGAGTAAACAAAGCCTTATATCTCCGCATCAGAACATCGTAGAGACACGGGGTTTGGACCGTTTTACTTGTGACTCGGAGTGTAATCACTGGGCACATCATTGGCCACTCCCAAGCCACGCCCCTAGCAACCAAATACAGTACCCTAGCAACAGAGTAAACAAAGCCTTATATCTCCGCATCAGAACATCGTAGAGACACGGGGGTTGGACCGTTTTACTTGTGACTCGGAGTGTAATCACTGGGCACATAATTGGCCACTCCCAAGCCACGCCCCTAGCAACCAAATATAGTACCCTAGCAACAGAGTAAACAAAGCCTTATATCTCCGCATCAGAACATCGTAGAGACACGGGGGTTGGACCGTTTTTACTTGTGACTCGGAGTGTAATCACTGGGCACATCATTGGCCACTCCCAAGCCACGCCCCTAGCAACCAAATACAGTACCCTAGCAACAGAGTAAACAAATCCTTATATCTCCACATCAGAACATCGTAGAGACATGGGGGTTGGACCGTTTGACTCATGACTCGGAGGGTAATCACTAGTGGATGCAATTTTTTTCCCTAGCAACCAAATACAGTACCCTAGCAACAGAGTAAACAAAGCCTTATATCTCCGCATCAGAACATCGTAGAGACACGGGGGTTGGACCGTTTGACTCGTGACTCGGAGGGTAATCACTAGTGGATGCCATTTTTTCCCCTAGCAACCAAATACAGTACCCTAGCAACAGAGTAAACAAAGCCTTATATCTCCGCATCAGAACATTGTAGAGACACGGGGGTTGGATCCTTTGACTCGTGACTCGGAGGGTAATCACTAGTGGATGCCAATTTTCTCCCTAGCAACCAAATGCAGTACCCTAGCAACCGAATAAACAAAGCCTTATATCTTCGCATCAGAATATCGTAGAGACATGTGGGTTGAATTGTTTTACTTTTGGCTTGGAGTATAATCATATATTGTCCCCCGAAATTTGCCACGGCAAGCACCACTTCACATTTTCTTCAGGAAATGTACCTATCTAGTTATTATTATTATTATTATTATTCTGGTACAAACTTTTTCTCACAGTAACTCCTCCTAGAGCTTTCAAGCTACACCCACAAAACTTTACAAAACTTTTAAGACTGGTACGTAGATTGTTGCTATGACTTTTCTAACTGATGGGACCTACCGAATTCCTAAACGGGGCGCTCAAACACCCCAAATTTTCCATTGACTTAACATTGCGACAAACTTTGACGGGTCATAGCTGCAAGCGAGAAATTTGTAGAAACTTGTGGGTTACCACATTTGAAGAGGCTGGCAGGCTCTGTAAGAACATACATCACATTGGGGTGTAAGTTTCACCCCTGGGGTGTAAGGGGCACCCAAATTTCCCCATTGACTTATAATGGGGCAGGGAACATGCCCATATAAGGGAATAAAAGCGTCCCAGATGGAATATCTTCACTTTAGAGTGTCGTAGAGACATGGGGGTGGGCTCAATTTAGTCAGGCATCCAATCAGTCTCTCAGGATCGCCCCATAGCTATTAAGCCACGCCCCTAGCAACCATTTTTGGGAACCCTAGCAACATATCCCATAGACTGCCATTATAAAATGCCCAGATGGATATCTTTGCAGCACAGTGTCACAGAGACATGGGGGTGGGCTCATTTTACTCAGGCATCCAATCAGTCTCGGAGGATTCTTATTGAGGTATTAAGCCACGCCCCTAGCAACCAAATATGAGCACCCTAGCAACATAATAAACAAAACCTTATATCTCTGGATCCGAACATCATAGAGACATGGGGGTTGGGTCTTTTGGTCATGTTAGCCTTATGCTAGCTCCATGCTAAGTCATACTAGCTTCATGCTAGTTTCGTGCTAGCTTTATGCTAATTTCATAATAAATCTTGCTAACTTCATGCTAATCATGTTAGCATCATGCTAGCTTCATACTAATTCATGTTAGCATCATGCTAACTTCATGCTAATTCATGTTAGCATCGTGCTAGCTTCATGCTAATTCATGTTAGCTTCGTGCTAGCTTCATGCTAATTCATGTTAGCATCGTGCTAGCTTCATGCTAATTCATGTTAGCATCGTGCTAGCTTCATGCTAATTCATGTTAGCATCGTGCTAGCTTCATGCTAATTCATGTTAGCATCGTGGTAGCTTCATGCTAATTCATGTTAGCATCGTGCTAGCTTCATGCTAATTCATGTTAGCATCGTGCTAGCTTCATGCTAATTCATGTTAGCTTCGTGCTAGCTTCATGCTAATTCATGTTAGCTTCGTGCTAGCTTCATGCTAATTCATGTTAGCATCGTGCTAGCTTCATGCTAATTCATGTTAGCATCGTGCTAGCTTCATGCTAATTCATGTTAGCATCGTGCTAGCTTCATGCTAATTCATGTTAGCATTGTGCTACCTTCATGCTAATTCATGTTAGCATTGTGCTAGCTTCATGCTAATTCATGTTACCGTCGTGCTAGCTTCATGCTAATTCATGTAACGTCGTGCTAGCTTCATGCTAATTCATGTTAGCGTCGTGCTAGCTTCATGCTAATTCATGTTAGCGTCGTGCTAGCTTCATGCTAATTCATGTTAGCTTCGTGCTAATCATGCTAACATCATGCTAGCTTCCTGTTAATCATGCTAGCATCATGCTAGCTTCATGCTAATTCATGTTAGCATCATGCTAGCTTCATGCTAATTCATGTTAGCATCATGCTAGCTTCATGCTAATTCATGTTAGCATCATGCTAGCTTCATGCTTATTCATGTTAGCATCATGCTAGCTTCATGCTTATTCATGTTAGCATCATGCTAGCTTCATGCTAATTCATGTTAGCATCATGCTAGCTTCATGCTAATTCATGTTAGCATCATGCTAGCTTCATGCTAATTCATGTTAACATCATGCAGGCTTCATGCTAATTCATGTTAGCATCATGTTAGCTTCATGCTAATTCATGTTAGCATCATGCTAGCTTCATGCTAATTCATGTTAGCATCATGCTAGCTTCATGCTAATTCATGTTAGCATCATGCTAGCTTCATGCTAATTCATGTTAGCATCATGCTAGCTTCATGCTAATTCATGTTAGCATCATGCTAGCTTCATGCTAATTCATGTTAGCATCATGCTAGCTTCATGCTAATTCATGTTAGCATCATGTTAGCTTCATGCTAATTCATGTTAGCTTCATGCTAATTCATGTTAGCATTATGCTAGTTTCATGCTAATTCATGTTAGCATCATGCTAGCTTCATGCTAATTCATGTTAGCATCATGCTAACTTAGTGCTAAACATGCTAACATGGTAACTTTTGGTATCATGTTTACGGAAAGTTATAATACTAAACTAAACTTTTTTTAAATTTCTCTCAATCTGTTTTAAACGTTCAGGCTAGGCTTTGTCAAGCCAACATAAAGTTTGTCTTCAAACTTTTCTATCTAGTTAGTGGTGCTTGCATTTATGCAAAGCATCACTATTATTATTGCTCAGGGATATTATTATTATTATTATTATTCTTATGTCTGCACACTTTTTCGGCGCGTAACTCGTCCCGCACGGTTTGCCGTAGTCCCATGAAAGAGGGCTCAAATCGACCGGTTTTTTGAGGAGATGGTGGCTATGACTTTTATAAGCGGTCGGGTGCAGAATTTCCGAAAGGGGGGCAAAAAACCACCCGAAAAATCCCATTGACTTAACATTACGCCAAACTTTGACAAGTCATAGCTCCGCTCGAGGATTTTGTAGAAACATGTGGGTTACAACATTTGAAGAGGGTGGTAGACTCTGTAAGAACATACATCACAATGGGGTGTAAGTTGTACCCCTGGGGTGTAAGAGGTGCCCAAAAATGCCCAATGAAAAGTCAATGGGGGAAAATCCCATAGACTTAACATTGCAAAAACTTTGACGGGTCACAGGTCCGAGCGAGGATTTCGTAGAAGCATGTGGGTTACTAAATTTGAAGAGGGTGCTAGACTCTGTCAGGACGTCCCCCGCAATGGGGTTGTAATGTTACCCTAGCAACCATTTTGGGCACCCTAGCAACCTATCCCATAGACTGCCATTACAAAATGCCCAGAGGGATATCTTTGCACCACAGTGTCACAGAGACATGGGGGTGGGCTCATTTTACTCAGGCATCCAATCAGCCTCTCAAGACCCTTGCAGAGTTACTAAGCCACGCCCCTAGCAACCACTTTTGAGCACCCTAGCAACATAAAATTCAAACAGTTATATCTCGGCATCAGAACATCGTAGCGACACGGGGGTTGGACCGTTTTACTTGTGACTCGGAGTGTAATCACTTGCCACATCATTGGCCACTCTCAAGCCACGCCCCTAGCAACCAAATATGAGCACCCTAGCAACGGAATAAACAAATCGTTATATCTCCGCATCAGAAAATCGTAGAGACACGGGGGTTGGACCGTTTTACTCGTGACTCAGAGGGTAATCATTAGTGGATGCCAAGAGGTATTAAGCCACGCCCCTAGCAACCAAATATGAGCACCCTAGCAACCGAATAAACAAAGCCTTATATCTCCGCATCAGAAAATCGTAGAGACACGGGGGTTGGACCGTTTTACTCATGACTCAGAGGGTAATCACTAGTGGATGCCAAGTTGTATTAAGCCACGCCCATAGCAACCAAATATGAGCACCCTAGCAACGGAATAAACAAATCGTTATATCTCTGCATCAGAAAATCGTAGAGACACGGGGGTTGGACCGTTTTACTCGTGACTCAGAGGGTAATCATTAGTGGATGCCAAGAGGTATTAAGCCACGCCCCTAGCAACCAAATATGAGCACCCTAGCAACCGAATAAACAAAGCCTTATATCTCCGCATCAGAAAATCGTAGAGACACGGGGGTTGGACCGTTTTACTCGTGACTCAGAGGGAAATCAGTAGTGGATGCCAAGAGGTATTAAGCCACGCCCCTAGCAACCAAATATGAGCACCCTAGCAACCGAATAAACAAATCATTATATCTCCACATCAGAAAATCGTAGAGACATGGGGGTTGGACCGTTTTACTCGTGACTTGGAGTGTTATCACTGGTGGATGCCAATTTTCTCCCTAGCAACCAAATACAGTACCCTGGCAACAGAGTAAACAAAGCCTTATATCTCCGCATCAGAACATCATAGAGACACTGGGGTGGACCGTTTTACTTTTGGCTTGGAGTATAATCATAAATTGTCCCTCGAAATTTGCCACGGCAAGCACCACTTCACATTTTCTTCAGGAAATGTACCTATCTAGTTATTATTATTTTTCTTCTGATCCCCAAAATTTCTGACTGTAACTCCTCCTAGAGCTTTCAAGCTACATTCACCAAACTTTCCAAAAGTCTTCAGACTGGTCTGACTTAGCGTGCTATGACTTTTCTAACTGATGGGACTTACATTTTCCATTGACTTAACATTGCGACAAACTTTGACGGGTCATAGCTGAGAGCGAGAAATTTGTAGAAACTTCTGGGTTACCACATTTGAAGAGGCTGGCAGGCACTGTGAGAACATACCTCACATTGGGGTGTAAGTTTCACCCCTGGGGCGTAAGAGCCACCCAAAAATCCCCATTGACTTATAACGGGGCAGGAAACATGCCCATATAAGGGAATAAAAGCGTCCCAGATGGAATATCTTCGCTTTACAGTGTCATAGAGACATGGGGGTGGACTCATTTTACTCAGGCATCCAATCAGTCTCTCAGGATCGCCCCATAGCTATTAAGCCACGCCCCTAGCAACCATTTTTGGGCACCCTAGCAACATATCCCATAGACTGCCATTATAAAATGCCCAGATGGATATCTTTGCAGCACAGTGTCACAGAGACATGGGGGTGGGCTCATTTTACTCAGGCATCCAATCAGTCTCGGAGGATTCTTATTGAGGTATTAAGCCACGCCCCTAGCAACCAAATATGAGCACCCTAGCAACATAATAAACAAAGCCTTATATCTCTGGATCCGAAAATCATAGAGACATGGGGGTTGGGTCTTTTGGTCATGTTAGCCTTATGCTAGCTCCATGCTAAGTCATACTAGCTTCATGCTAGTTTCGTGCTAGCTTTATGCTAATTTCATAATAAATCATGCTAGCTTCATGCTAATTCATGTTAGCTTCATGCTAGCTTCATGTTAATTCATGTTAGCATCGTGCTAGCTTCATGCTAATTCATGTTAGCATCGTGCTAGCTTCATGCTAATTCATGTTAGCATCGTGTTAGCTTCATGCTAATTCATGTTAACATCGTGCTAGCTTCATGCTAATTCATGTTAGCATCGTGCTAGCTTCATGCTAATTCATGTTAGCATCGTGCTAGCTTCATGCTAATTCATGTTAGCATCATGCTAGCTTCATGCTAATTCATGTTAGCATCGTGCTAGCTTCATGCTAATTCATGTTAGCATCGTGCTAGCTTCATGCTAATTCATGTTAGCACAATGCTAATTCATGTTAGCATCATGCTAACTTCATGCTAATTCATGTTAGCATCATGCTAGCTTCATGCTAATTCATGTTAGCATCATGCTAGCTTCATGCTAATTCATGTTAGCATCATGCTAGCTTCATGCTAATTCATGTTAGCATCATGCTAGCTTCATGCTAATTCATGTTAGCATCATGCTAGCTTCATGCTAATTCATGTTAGCATCATGCTAGCTTCATGCTAATTCATGTTAACATCATGCTAGCTTCATGCTATGTCATGTTAGCATCATGTTAGCTTCATGCTAATTTATGTTAGCATCATGCTAGCTTCATGCTAATTCATGTTAGCATCATGCTAGCTTCATGCTAATTCATGTTAGCATCATGCTAGCTTCATGCTAATTCATGTTAGCATCATGCTAGCTTCATGCTAATTCATGTTTGCATCATGCTAGCTTCATGCTAATTCATGTTAGCATCATGCTAACTTAGTGCTAAACATGCTAACATGGTAACTTTTGGTATCATGTTTACGGAAAGTTATAATCCTAAACTAAACTTGTTTTAAATTTCTCTCAATCTGTTCTAAACGTTCAGGCTAGGCTTTGTCAAGCCAACAAAAAGTTTGTCTTCAAACTTTTCTATCTAGTTATTCTTCTTCTTTTTCTGGACACTTTTTCGGCGCGTAACTCGTCCCGCACGCTTTGTCGTAGACCCATAAATTAGGGCTCAAATCGACCGGCTTATTGAGGAGAGGTGTGCTATGACTTTTATAAGCGATCGGGTGCAGGATTTCCGAAAGGGGGGCGAAAAACCACCCAAAAAATCCCATTGACTTAACATTGCGCCCAACTTTGATGAGTCATAGCTCCGCTCGAGGATTTTGTAGAAACATGTGGGTTACAACATTTGAAGAGGGTGGTAGGCTCTGTAAGAACATGGATCACAATGGGGTGTAAGTTGTACCCCTGGGGTGTAAGAGGTGCCCAAAAGTGCCCCAATGAAAAGTCAATGGGGCAAAATCCCATAGACTTACCATTGCAAAAATTTTGACGGGTCATAGGTCCGAGCCAGGATTTCATAGAAACATGTGGGTTACGAAATTTGAAGAGGGTGCAAGACTCTGTCAGGACGTCCCCCACAATGGGGTGTAAGGTTACCATAGCAACCATTTTGGGCACACTAGCAACCTATACCATAGACTGCCATTATAAAATGCCCGGATGGATATCTTTGCACCAGAGTGTCATAGAGACATGGGGGTGGGCTCATTTTACTCAGGCATCCAATCAGTCTCTCAGGATCCTTACAGACTTACTAAGCCACGCCCCTAGCAACCACTTTTGAGCACCCTAGCAACATAAAATACAAACAGTTATATCTCGGCATCAGAACATCGTAGAGACACAGGGGTTGGACCGTTTTACTTGTGACTAGGGGTGTAACAATTGGGCACATCATTGGCCACTCCCAAGCCACGCCCCTAGCAACCAAATTTGAGCACCCTAGCAACCGAATAAACAAAGCCTTATATCTCCGCATCAGAACATCGTAGAGACACGGGGTTTGGACCGTTTTACTTGTGACTCGGAGTGTAATCACTGGGCACATCATTGGCCACTCCCAAGCCACGCCCCTAGCAACCAAATACAGTACCCTAGCAACAGAGTAAACAAAGCCTTATATCTCCGCATCAGAACATCGTAGAGACACGGGGGTTGGACCGTTTGACTTGTGACTCGGAGTGTAATCACTGGGCACATAATTGGCCACTCCCAAGCCACGCCCCTAGCAACCAAATACAGTACCCTAGCAACAGAGTAAACAAAGCCTTATATCTCCGCATCAGAACATCGTAGAGACACGGGGGTTGGACCGTTTTACTTGTGACTCGGAGTGTAATCACTGGGCACATCATTGGCCACTCCCAAGCCACGCCCTTAGCAACCAAATACAGTACCCTAGCAACAGAGTAAACAAAGCCTTATATCTCCGCATCAGAACATCGTAGAGACACGGGGTTTGGACCGTTTGACTCGTGACTCGGAGGGTAATCACTAGTGGATGCCATTTTTTTCCCTAGCAACCAAATACAGTACCCTAGCAACAGAGTAAACAAAGCCTTATATCTCCGCATCATAACATCGTAGAGACACGGGGGTTGGACCGTTTGACTCATGACTCGGAGGGTAATCACTAGTGGATGCAATTTTTTTCCCTAGCAACCAAATACAGTACCCTAGCAACAGAGTAAACAAAGCCTTATATCTCCGCATCAGAACATCGTAGAGACACGGGGGTTGGACCGTTTGACTCGTGACTCGGAGTGTAATCACTAGTGGATGCCAATTTTCTCCCTAGCAACCAAATACAGTACCCTAGCAACAGAGTAAACAAAGCCTTTTATCTCCACATCAGAACATCGCAGAGACACGGGGGTTGGACCGTTTGACTCGTATCTCGGAGTGTAATCACTAGTGGATGCCAATTTTTTCCCTAGCAACCAAATACAGTACCCTAGCAACAGAGTAAACAAAGCCTTATATCTCCGCATCAGAACATCGTAGAGACACGGGGGTTTGACCGTTTGACTTGTGACTCGGAGTGTAATCACTAGTGGATGCCAATTTTCTCCCTAGCAACCAAATACAGTACCCTAGCAACCGAATAAACAAAGCCTCATATCTTCGCATCAGAATATCGTAGAGACATGTGGGTTGAATTGTTTTACTTTTGGCTTGGAGTATAATCATATATTGTCCCCCGAAATTTGCCACGGCAAGCACCACTTCACATTTTCTTCAGGAAATGTACCTATCTAGTTAGTGGTGCTTGCATTTATGCAAAGCATCACTATTACTATCTTGCATACTTATTATTATTATTATTAGTGGTGCTTGCATTTATGCAAGGCATCACTATTATTATTGCTCATACTTATTATTATTATGTTGGCTTGAAAAAGCCAACATATTGTTATTGCTCTTAAACTTATTATTATTATTATTATTCCGCTTTCTTCTGAGACTAAATTTCTGACACTAACTCGTCCTAGAGCTTTCAAGCTACATGCACCAAATTTTCCACGGACCTTCAGACTGGTCTGACTTAGTGTGCTATATCTTTTCTAACTGATGGGACCTTCCGAATTCCTAAACGGGGGGCTCAAAGACCCCAAAATTTCCATTGACTTAACATTGAGACAAACTTTGATGGGTCATAGCTGTGAGTGAGAAACTTGTAGAAACTTGTGGCTTACCACATTTAAGGAGGCTGACAGGCTGTGTAAGAACATACCTAACAATGGGGTGTAAGCTTTACCCCTGGGGTGTAAGAGGCCCCCAAAATTTCCCATTGACTTATAATGGGGCAGGAAACATGCCCATAAAAGGGAATAAAAGCGTCCCAGATGGAATATCTTCACTTTAGAATGTCATAGAGACATGGGGGTGGGCTCATTATACTCAGGCATCCAATCAGTCTCTTAGGATCACCCCAAAGCTATTAAGCCACGCCCCTAGCAACAATTTTGGGTACCCTAGCAACATCTCCCATAGACTACCATTATAAAAAGCCCAGATGGATATCTTTGCACCAGAGTTTCATAGAGACATAGGGGTGGGCTCATTTTACTCAGGAATCCAATCAGTCTCTTAGGATTCTTATTGAGGTATTAAGCCACGCCCCTAGCAACAAAATATGAAGACCCTAGCAACATAATAAACAAAGCATTATATCTCTGGATCTGAACATCATAGAGACATGGGGGTTGGGTCTTTGGGTCATGTTAGCTTCATGCTAGCTCCATGCTAAGTCATACTAGCTTCATGCTAGTTTCATGCTAGCTTTATGCTAATTGCATAATAAATCTTTCCAACTTCATGCTAAATCATGCTAGCATCATGCTAAATCATGCTAGCTTCATGCTAATCATGCTAGCATAATGCTAGCTTCATGCTAATCATGCTAGCATCATGCTAGCTTCATACTAAATCATCCTAGCTTCATGCTAATCATGCTAGCATCATGCTAGCTTCATGCTAATCATGCTAGCATCATGCTAGCTTCATGCTAATCATGCTAGCATCATGCTAGCTTCATGCTAATCATGCTAGCATCATGCTAGCTTCATGCTAATCATGCTAGCATCATGCTAGCTTCATGCTAATCATGCTAGCATCATGCTAGCTTCATGCTAATCATGATAGCATCATGCTAGCTTCATGCTAATCATGCTAGCATCATGCTAGCTTCATGCTAATCATGTTAGCATCATGCTAGCTTCATGCTAATCATGCTAGCATCATGCTAGCATCATGCTAGCTTCATGCTAATCATGTTATCATGATGCTTCATGCTAATCATGCTAGCATCATGCTAGCTTCATGCTAATCATGTTAGAATTATGCTAATCATGCTAGCATCATGCTAACTTCATGCTAATCATGCTAACATTATGTTAGCTTCATGCTAATCATGCTAGCATCATGCTAGCTTCATGCTAATCATGCTAGCATCATGCTAGCTTCATGCTAATCATGCTAGCATCATGCTAGCTTCATGCTAATCATGCTAGCTTCATGCTAATCATGCTAGCATCATGCTAGCTTCATGCTAATCATGCTAACATCATGCTAGCTTCATGCTAATCATGCTAGCATCATGATAACTTCATGTTAATCATGCTAACATCATGCTAGCTTCATGTTAATCATGCTACCTTTATACTTAAACATACTAACTGCCAGACAGCCTACTAAACTAAACTTCTGTCAAACCGTTTTAAACGTTCAGGCTACGCTTTTTCAAGCCAACATAAAGTTTGTCTTCAAACTTTAATATCTAGTTATATCTTAATCTTATGTCTGCACATTTTTCGGCGCGTAACTCGTCCCGCACGGTTTGCCACAGTCCCATGAAAGAGGGCTCAAATCGACCGGATTATTAAGGAGAGGTGTGCTATGACTTTTATAAGCGATCGGGTGCAGGATTTTCGAAAGGGGGGCGAAAAACCACCCGAAAAATCCCATTGACTTAACATTGGGCCGAACTTTGACGGGTCATAGCTCCGCTTGAGGATTTTGTAGAAACATGTAGGTTACAACATTTGAAGAGGGTGATAGACTCTGTAAGAACATACATCACATAGGGGTGTAAGCTGTACCCCTGGGGTGTAAGAGGCACCCGAAAATGCCCATTGACTTATAATGGGGCAGGAAACATGCCCATATAAGGGAATAAAAAAGTTCCAGATGGGATATCTTCGCTTTACAATGTCGTAGAGACACGGGGGTTGGACCGTTTTACTCATGACTCAGAGTGTAATCATTATGGGATGCCATTTTTTCCCTAGCAACCAAATACAGTACCCTAGCAACAGAGCAAACAAAGCCTTATATCTCCGCACCAGAACATCGTAGAGACACGGGGGTTGGACCTTTTGACTTGTGACTCGGAGTGTAATCATTATGGGATGCCATTTTTTTCCCTAGCAACCAAATACAGTACCCTAGCAACAGAGTAAACAAAGCCTTATATCTCCGCACCAGAACATCGTAGAGACACGGGGGTTGGACCGTTTGACTAGTGACTCAGAGTGTAATCATTATGGGATGCCAATTTTTTCCCTAGCAACCAAATACAGTACCCTAGCAACAGAGTAAACAAAGCCTTATATCTCTGCATCAGAACATCGTAGAGACACGGGGGTTGGACCGTTTGACTCGTGACTCAGAGTGTAATCAGTATGGGATGCCATTTTTTTCCCTAGCAACCAAATACAGTACCCTAGCAACAGAGTAAACAAAGCCTTATATCTCCGCATCAGAACATCTTAGAGACACGGGGGTTGGACCGTTTGACTCGTGAATCAGAGTGTAATCACTAGTGGATGCCAATTTTTTCCCTAGCAACCAAATACAGTACCCTAGCAACAGTGTAAACAAAGCCTTATATCTCCGCATCAGAACATCGTAGAGACACGGGGGTTGGACCGTTTTACCCGTGACTCGGCATGTAATTACTAGTGGATGCCAATTTTTTCCCTAGCAACCAAATACAGTACCCTAGCAACAGTGAAAACAAAGCCTTATAACTCAGCATCAGAACATCGTAGAGACACGGGGGTTGGACCGTTTTACTCGTGACTCGGCATGTAATCACTAGTGGATGCCAATTTTTTTCCCTAGCAACCAAATACAGTACCCTAGCAACAGTGTAAACAAAGCCTTATATCTCTGCATCAGAACATCGTAGAGACACGGGGGTTGGACCGTTTTACTCGTGACTCGGCATGTAATCACTAGTGGATGCCAATTTTTTCCCTAGCAACCAAATACAGTACCCTAGCAACAGTGTAAACAAACCCTTATATCTCCGCATCAGAACATCGTAGAGACACGGGGGTTGGACCGTTTGACTTGTGACTTAGAGTGTAATCACCAGTGGATGCCAATTTTTTCCCTAGCAACCAAATACAGTACCCTAGCAACAGTGTAAACAAAGCCTTATATCTCCGCATCAGAACATCGTAGAGACACGGGGGTTGGACCGTTTAACTCGTGACTCTGAGTGTAATCACTAGTGGATAGTGGGTTGGAACGTTTTACTTTTGGGTTGGAGTATAATCATATATTGTCCCGAGATTTTTGCCACGGCAAGCACCACTTCACATTTTCTTCAGGAAATGTACCTATCTAGTTATTATTAGTGGTGCTTGCATTTATGCAAAGCATCACTATTACTATCTTGCATACTTATTAGTGGTGCTTGCATTTATGCAAAGCATCACTATTATTATTGCTCATACTTATTATTAGTGGTGCTTGCATTTATGCAAAGCATCACTATTACTATTGCTCAGGGATATTATTATTATTATATTTTATTCTTACATCCGGACACTTTTTTCGGCGATTAACTCGTCCCGCACGCTTTGTTGTAGACCCATGAAAGAGGGCTCAAATCGACCGGATTATTGAGGAGAGGTGTGCTATGACTTTTATAAGGGATCGGGTGCAGGATTTCCGAAAGGGGGGCGTAAAACCACCCCAAAAATCCTATTGACTTAACATTGGGCCCAACTTTGATGGGTCATAGCTCCGCTCGTGGATTTTGTAGAAACATGTGCATTACAACATTTGAAGAGGGTGGTAGGCTCTGTAAGAACATGGATCACAATGGGGTGTAAGTTGTACCCCTGGGGTGTAAGAGGTGCCCAAAAGTGCCCCAATGAAAAGTCAATGGGGCAAAATCCCATAGACTTACCATTGCAAAAATTTTGACGGGTCATAGGTCCGAGCAAGGATTTCATAGAAACATGTGGGTTACTAAATTTGAAAAGGGTGCTAGACTCTATCAGGACGTCCCCCACAATGGGGTGTAAGGTTACCATAGCAACCATTTTGGGCACCCTAGCAACCTATACCATAGACTGCCATTATAAAATGCCTAGATGGATAATTTCGCACCACAGTGTCATAGAGACATGGGGGTGGGCTCATTTTACTCAGGCATCCAATCAGTCTCTCAGGATCCTTACAGACTTACTAAGCCACGCCCCTAGCAACCACTTTTGAGCACCCTAGCAACATAAAATACAAACAGTTATATCTCGGCATCAGAACATCGTAGAGACACGGGGGTTGGACCGTTTTACTTGTGACTAGGGGTGTAACAATTGGGCACATCATTGGCCACTCTCAAGCCACGCCCCTAGCAACCAAATTTGAGCACCCTAGCAACCGAATAAACAAAGCCTTATATCTCCGCATCAGAACATCGTAGAGACACGGGGTTTGGACCGTTTTACTTGTGACTCGGAGTGTAATCACTGGGCACATCATTGGCCACTCCCAAGCCACGCCCCTAGCAACCAAATACAGTACCCTAGCAACAGAGTAAACAAAGCCTTATATCTCCGCATCAGAACATCGTAGAGACACGGGGGTTGGACCGTTTTACTTGTGACTCGGAGTGTAATCACTGGGCACATCATTGGCCACTCCCAAGCCACGCCCCTAGCAACCAAATACAGTACCCTAGCAACAGAGTAAACAAAGCCTTATATCTCCGCATCAGAACATCGTAGAGACACGGGGGTTGGACCGTTTTACTTGTGACTCGGAGTGTAATCACTGGGCTCATCATTGGCCACTCCCAAGCCACGCCCCTAGCAACCAAATACAGTATCCTAGCAACAGAGTAAACAAAGCCTTATATCTCCGCATCAGAACATCGTAGAGACATGGGGGTTGGACCGTTTGACTCATGACTCGGAGGGTAATCACTAGTGGATGCCATTTTTTTCCCTAGCAACCAAATACAGTACCCTAGCAACAGAGTAAACAAAGCCTTATATCTCCGCATCAGAACATCGTAGAGACACGGGGGTTGGACCGTTTGACTCATGACTCGGAGGGTAATCACTAGTGGATGCAATTTTTTTCCCTAGCAACCAAATACAGTACCCTAGCAACAGAGTAAACAAAGCCTTATATCTCCACATCAGAACATCGCAGAGACACGGGGGTTGGACCGTTTGACTCGTATCTCGGAGTGTAATCACTAGTGGATGCCAATTTTTTCCCTAGCAACCAAATACAGTACCCTAGCAACAGAGTAAACAAAGCCTTATATCTCCGCATCAGAACATCGTAGAGACACGGGGGTTTGACCGTTTGACTCGTGACTCGGAGTGTAATCACTAGTGGATGCCAATTTTCTCCCTAGCAACCAAATACAGTACCCTAGCAACCGAATAAACAAAGCCTTATATCTTCGCATCAGAATATCGTAGAGACATGTGGGTTGAATTGTTTTACTTTTGGCTTGGAGTATAATCATATATTGTCCCCCGAAATTTGCCACGGCAAGCACCACTTCACATTTTCTTCAGGAAATGTACCTATCTAGTTATTATTATTATTATTATATCTTATTATTCTTATGTCTGCACACTTTTTCGGCGCGTAACTCGTCCCACACGGTTTGTCGTAGACCCATAAATTAGGGCTCAAATCGACCGGCTTATTGAGGAGAGGTGTGCTATGACTTTTATAAGCGATCGGGTGCAGGATTTCCGAAAGGGGGGGCGAAAAACCACCCAAAAAATCCCATTGACTTAACATTGCGCCCAACTTTGACGAGTCATAGCTCCGCTCGAGGATTTTGTAGAAACATGTGGGTTACAACATTTGAAGAGGGTGGTAGGCTCTGTAAGAACATGGATCACAATGGGGTGTAAGTTGTACCCCTGGGGTGTAAGAGGTGCCCAAAAGTGCCCCAATGAAAAGTCAATGGGGCAAAATCCCATAGACTTACCTTTGCAAAAATTTTGACGGGTCATAGGTCCGAGCCAGGATTTCATAGAAACATGTGGGTTACTAAATTTGAAGAGGGTGCTAGACTCTGTCAGGACGTCCCCCACAATGGGGTGTAAGGTTACCATAGCAACCATTTTGGGCACCCTAGCAACATAAAATACAAACAGTTATATCTCGGCATCAGAACATCGTAGAGACACGGGGGTTGGACCGTTTTACTTGTGACTCGGAGTGTAATCAATGGGCACATCATTGGCCACTCCCAAGCCACGCCCCTAGCAACCAAATTTGAGCACCCTAGCAACCGAATAAACAAAGCCTTATATCTCCGCATCAGAACATCGTAGAGACACGGGGTTTGGACCGTTTTACTTGTGACTCGGAGTGTAATCACTGGGCATATCATTGGCCACTGCCAAGCCACGCCCCTAGCAACCAAATACAGTACCCTAGCAACAGAGTAAACAAAGCCTTATATCTCCGCATCAGAACATCGTAGAGACACGGGGGTTGGACCGTTTTACTTGTGACTCGGAGTGTAATCAATGGGCACATAATTGGCCACTCCCAAGCTACGCCCCTAGCAACCAAATACAGTACCCTAGCAACAGAGTAAACAAAGCCTTATATCTCCGCATCAGAACATCGTAGAGACACGGGGGTTGGACCGTTTTACTTGTGACTCGGAGTGTAATCACTGGGCACATCATTGGCCACTCCCAAGCCACGCCCCTAGCAACCAAATACAGTACCCTAGCAACAGAGTAAACAAAGCCTTATATCTCCACATCAGAACATCGTAGAGACATGGGGGTTGGACCGTTTGACTCATGACTCGGAGGGTAATCACTAGTGGATGCAATTTTTTTCCCTAGCAACCAAATACAGTACCCTAGCAACAGAGTAAACAAAGCCTTATATCTCCGCATCAGAACATCGTAGAGACATGGGGGTTGGACCGTTTGACTCATGACTCGGAGGGTAATCACTAGTGGATGCAATTTTTTCCCTAGCAACCAAATACAGTACCCTAGCAACAGAGTAAACAAAGCCTTATATCTCCGCATCAGAACATCGTAGAGACACGGGGGTTGGATCGTTTGACTCGTGACTCGGAGGGTAATCACTAGTGGATGCCATTTTTTCCTTAGCAACCAAATACAGTACCCTAGCAACAGAGTAAACAAAGCCTTATATCTCCGCATCAGAACATCGTAGAGACACGGGGGTTGGACCGTTTGACTCATGACTCGGAGGGTAATCACTAGTGGATGCCATTTTTTCCCTAGCAACCAAATACAGTACCCTAGCAACAGAGTAAACAAAGCCTTATATCTCCGCATCAGAACATCGTAGAGACACGGGGGTTGGACCGTTTGACTCATGACTCGGAGGGTAATCACTAGTGGATGCAATTTTTTCCCTAGCAACCAAATACAGAACCCTAGCAACAGAGTAAACAAAGCCTTATATCTCCGCATCAGAACATCGTAGAGACACGGGGGTTGGACCGTTTGACTCGTGCCTCGGAGGGTAATCACTAGTGGATGCCATTTTTTTCCCTAGCAACCAAATACAGAACCCTAGCAACAGAGTAAACAAAGCCTTATATCTCCGCATCAGAACATCGTAGAGACACGGGGGTTGGATCGTTTGATTTTTGGCTTGGAGTATAATCATAAATTGTCCCACGAAACTTGCCACGGCAAGCACCACTCACATTTTCTTCAGGAAATGTACCTATCTAGTTATTATTATTATTCTTCTTTTTCTGGACACTTTTTTGGCGCGTAACTCGTCCCGCACGCTTTGTCGTAGACCCATAAATTAGGGCTCAAATCGACCGGCTTATTGAGGAGAGGACTGCTATGACTTTTATAAGCGATCGGGTGCAGGATTTCCGAAAGGGGGGCGAAAAACCACCCAAAAAATCCCATTGACTTAACATTGCGCCCAACTTTGACGAGTCATAGCTCCGCTCGAGGATTTTGTAGAAACATGTGGGTTATAACATTTGAAGAGGGTGGTAGGCTCTTTAAGAACATGAATCACAATGGGGTGTAAGTTGTACCCCTGGGGTGTAAGAGGTGCCCAAAAGTGCCCCAATGAAAAGTCAATGGGGCAAAATCCCATAGACTTACCATTGCAAAAATTTTGACGGGTCATAGGTACAGGCAAGGATTTCATAGAAACATGTGGGTTACTACATTTGAAGAGGGTGCTAGACTCTGTCAGGACGTCCCCCACAATGGGGTGTAAGGTTACCATAGCAACCATTTTGGGCACCCTAGCAACCTATACCATAGACTGCCATTATAAAATGCCTGGATGGATATCTTTGCACCACAGTGTCATAGAGACATGGGGGTGGGCTCATTTTACTCAGGCATCCAATCAGTCTCTCAGGATCCTTACAGACTTACTAAGCCACGCCCCTAGCAACCACTTTTGAGCACCCTAGCAACATAAAATACAAACAGTTATATCTCGGCATCAGAACATCGTAGAGACACGGGGGTTGGACCGTTTTACTTGTGACTAGGGGTGTAACAATTGGGCACATCATTGGCCACTCCCAAGCCACGCCCCTAGCAACCAAATTTGAGCACCCTAGCAACCGAATAAACAAAGCCTTATATCTCCGCATCAGAACATCGTAGAGACACGGGGTTTGGACCGTTTTACTTGTGACTCGGAGTGTAATCACTGGGCACATCATTGGCCACTCCCAAGCCACGCCCCTAGCAACCAAATACAGTACCCT
Source organism: Paramisgurnus dabryanus (assembly GCF_030506205.2). Classification (NCBI taxonomy): domain Eukaryota; kingdom Metazoa; phylum Chordata; class Actinopteri; order Cypriniformes; family Cobitidae; genus Paramisgurnus; species Paramisgurnus dabryanus. Next base: position 1,638,818 of record NC_133341.1, on the reverse strand, counting down.
AGCAACAGAGTAAACAAAGCCTTATATCTCCGCATCAGAACATCGTAGAGACACGGGGGTTGGACCGTTTTACTTGTGACTCGGAGTGTAACAATTGGGCACATCATTGGCCACTCCCAAGCCACGCCCCTAGCAACCAAATTTGAGCACCCTAGCAACCGAATAAACAAAGCCTAATATCTCCGCATCAGAACATCGTAGAGACACGGGGTTTGGACCGTTTTACTTGTGACTCGGAGTGTAATCACTGGGCACATCATTGGCCACTCCCAAGCCACGCCCCTAGCAACCAAATACAGTACCCTAGCAACAGCGTAAACAAAGCCTTATATCTCCGCATCAGAACATCGTAGAGACACGGGGGTTAGACCGTTTTACTTGTGACTCGGAGTGTAATCACTGGGCACATAATTGGCCACTCCCAAGCCACGCCCCTAGCAACCAAATACAGTACCCTAGCAACAGAGTAAACAAAGCCTTATATCTCCACATCAGAACATCGTAGAGACACGGGGGTTGGACCGTTTTACTTGTGACTCGGAGTGTAATCACTGGGCACATCATTGGCAACTCCCAAGCCACGCCCCTAGCAACCAAATACAGTACCCTAGCAACAAAGTAAACAAAGCCTTATATCTCCACATCAGAACATCGTAGAGACATGGGGGTTGGACCGTTTGATTCATGACTCGGAGGGTAATCACTAGTGGATGCCATTTTTTTCCCTAGCAACCAAATACAGTACCCTAGCAACAGAGTAAACAAAGCCTTATATCTCCGCATCAGAACATCGTAGAGACATGGGGTTTGGACCGTTTGACTCGTGACTCAAAGGGTAATCACTAGCGGATGCCATTTTCTTCCCTAGCAACCAAATACAGTACCCTAGCAACAGAGTAAACAAAGCCTCATATCTCCGCATCAGAACATCGTAGAGACACGGGGGTTGGACCGTTTGACTCATGACTCGGAGGGTAATCACTAGTGGATGCAATTTTTTTCCCTAGCAACCAAATACAGTACCCTAGCAACAGAGTAAACAAAGCCTTATATCTCCGCATCAGAACATCGTAGAGACACGGGGGTTGGACCGTTTGACTCGTGACTCGGAGGGTAATCACAAGTGGATGCCATTTTTTTCCCTAGCAACCAAATACAGTACCCTAGCAACAGAGTAAACAAAGCCTTATATCTCAGCATCAGAACATCGTAGAGACACGGGGTTTGGACCGTTTGACTCGTGACTCGGAGGGTAATCACTAGTGGATGCCATTTTTTTCCCTAGCAACCAAATACAGTACCCTAGCAACAGAGTAAACAAAGCCTTATATCTCCGCATCAGAACATCGTAGAGACATGGGGTTTGGACCGTTTGACTCGTGACTCGGAGGGTAATCACTAGTGGATGCCATTTTTTTCCCTAGCAACCAAATACAGTACCCTAGCAACAGAGTAAACAAAGCCTTATATCTCCGCATCAGAACATCGTAGAGACACGGGGGTTGGACCGTTTGACTCGTATCTCGGAGTGTAATCACTAGTGGATGCCAATATTTTCCCTAGCAACCAAATACAGTACCCTAGCAACAGAGTAAACAAAGCCTTATATCTCCGCATCAGAACATCGTAGAGACACGGGGGTTGGACCGTTTGACTCGTGACTCGGAGGGTAATCACTAGTGGGTGCCAATTTTCTCCCTATCAACCAAATACAGTACCCTAGCAACCGAATAAACAAAGCCTTATATCTTCGCATCAGAATATCGTAGAGACATGTGGGTTGAATTGTTTTACTTTTGGCTTGGAGTATAATCATATATTGTCCCCCGAAATTTGCCACGGCAAGCACCACTTCACATTTTCTTCAGGAAATGTACCTATCTAGTTAGTGGTGCTTGCATTTATGCAAAGCATCACTATTACTATCTTGCATACTTATTATTATTAGTGGTGCTTGCATTTATGCAAAGCATCACTATTACTATCTTGCATACTTATTATTATTAGTGGTGCTTGCATTTATGCAAAGCATCACTATTACTATCTTGCATACTTATTATTATTATTATTATTATTATTATTCTTTTTCTGGACACTTTTTCGGCGCGTAACTCGTCCCGCACGCTTTGTCGTAGACCCATAAATTAGGGCTCAAATCGACCGGCTTATTGAGGAGAGGTGTGCTATGACTTTTATAAGCGATCGGGTGCAGGATTTCCGAAAGGGGGGCGAAAAACCACCAAAAAAATCCCATTGACTTAACATTGCGCCCAACTTTGACGAGTCATAGCTCCGCTCGAGGATTTTGTAGAAACATGTGGGTTACAACATTTGAAGAGGGTGGTAGGCTCTGTAAGAACATGGATCACAATGGGGTGTAAGTTGTACCCCTGGGGTGTAAGAGGTGCCCAAAAGTGCCCCAATGAAAAGTCAATGGGGCAAAATCCCATAGACTTAACATTGCAAAAATTTTGACGGGTCATAGGTCCGAGCCAGGATTTCATAGAAACATGTGGGTTACTAAATTTGAAGAGGGTGCTAGACTCTGTCAGGACGTCCCCCACAATGGGGTGTAAGGTTACCATAGCAACCATTTTGGGCACCCTAGCAACCTATACCATAGACTGCCATTATAAAATGCCCGGATGGATATCTTTGCACCACAGTGTCATAGAGACATGGGGGTGGGCTCATTTTACTCAGGCATCCAATCAGTCTCACAGGATCCTTACAGACTTACTAAGCCACGCCCCTAGCAACCACTTTTGAGCACCCTAGCAACATAAAATACAAACAGTTATATCTCGGCATCAGAACATCGTAGAGACACGGGGGTTGGACCGTTTTACTTGTGACTAGGGGTGTAACAATTGGGCACATCATTGGCCACTCCCAAGCCACGCCCCTAGCAACCAAATTTGAGCACCCTAGCAACCGAATAAACAAAGCCTTATATCTCCGCATCAGAACATCGTAGAGACACGGGGTTTGGACCGTTTTACTTGTGACTCGGAGTGTAATCACTGGGCACATCATTGGCCACTCCCAAGCCACGCCCCTAGCAACCAAATACAGTACCCTAGCAACAGAGTAAACAAAGCCTTATATCTCCGCATCAGAACATCGTAGAGACACGGGGGTTGGACCGTTTTACTTGTGACTCGGAGTGTAATCACTGGGCACATAATTGGCCACTCCCAAGCCACGCCCCTAGCAACCAAATACAGTACCCTAGCAACAGAGTAAACAAAGCCTTATATCTCCGCATCAGAACATCGTAGAGACACGGGGGTTGAACCGTTTTACTTGTGACTCGGAGTGTAATCACTAGGCACATCATTGGCCACTCCCAAGCCACGCCCCTAGCAACCAAATACAGTACCCTAGCAACAGAGTAAACAAAGCCTTATATCTCCACATCAGAACATCGTAGAGACACGGGGGTTGGACCGTTTTACTTGTGACTCGGAGTGTAATCACTAGGCACATCATTGGCCACTCCCAAGCCACGCCCCTAGCAACCAAATACAGTACCCTAGCAACAGAGTAAACAAAGCCTTATAACTCCGCATCAGAATATCGTAAAGACATGGGGGTTGGACCGTTTGACTCGTGACTCGGAGGGTAATCACTAGTGGATGCCATTTTTTCCCCTAGCAACCAAATACAGTACCCTAGCAACAGAGTAAACAAAGCCTTATATCTCTGCTTCAGAACATCGTAGAGACACGGGGGTTGGACCGTTTTACTTTTGGCTTGGAGTATAATCATAAATTGTCCCCTGAAATTTGCCACGGCAAGCACCACTCACATTTTCTTCAGGAAATGTACCTATCTAGTTATTATTATTATTCTTCTTTTTCTGGACACTTTTTCGGCGCGTAACTCGTCCCGCACGCTTTGTCGTAGACCCATAAATTAGGGCTCAAATCGACCGGCTTATTGAGGAGAGGTGTGCTATGACTTTTATAAGCGATCAGGTGCAGGATTTCCGAAAGGGGGGCGAAAAACCACCCAAAAAATCCCATTGACTTAACATTGCGCCCAACTTTGACGAGTCATAGCTCCGCTCGAGGATTTTGTAGAAACATGTGGGTTACAACATTTGAAGAGGGTGGTAGGCTCTGTAAGAACATGGATCACAATGGGGTGTAAGTTGTACCCCTGGGGTGTAAGAGGTGCCCAAATGTGCCCCAATGAAAAGTCAATGGGGCAAAATCCCATAGACTTACCATTGCAAAAATTTTGACGGGTCATAGGTCCGAGCCAGGATTTCATAGAAACATGTGGGTTACTACATTTGAAGAGGGTGCTAGACTCTGTCAGGACGTCCCCCACAATGGGGTGTAAGGTTACCATAGCAACCATTTTGGGCACCCTAGCAACCTATACCATAGACTGCCATTATAAAATGCCCGGATGGATATCTTTGCACCACAGTGTCATAGAGACATGGGGGTGGGCTCATTTTACTCAGGCATCCAATCAGTCTCTCAGGATCCTTACAGACTTACTAAGCCACGCCCCTAGCAACCACTTTTGAGCACCCTAGCAACATAAAATACAAACAGTTATATCTCGGCATCAGAACATCGTAGAGACACGGGGGATGGACCGTTTTACTTGTGACTAGGGGTGTAACAATTGGGCACATCATTGGCCACTCCCAAGCCACGCCCCTAGCAACCAAATTTGAGCACCCTAGCAACCGAATAAACAAAGCCTTATATCTCCGCATCAGAACATCGTAGAGACACGGGGTTTGGACCGTTTTACTTGTGACTCGGAGTGTAATCACTGGGCACATCATTGGCCACTCCCAAGCCACGCCCCTAGCAACCAAATACAGTACCCTAGCAACAGAGTAAACAAAGCCTTATATCTCCGCATCAGAACATCGTAGAGACACGGGGGTTGGACCGTTTTACTTGTGACTCGGAGTGTAATCACTGGGCACATAATTGGCCACTCCCAAGCCACGCCCCTAGCAACCAAATACAGTACCCTAGCAACAGAGTAAACAAAGCCTTATATCTCCGCATCAGAACATCGTAGAGACACGGGGGTTGAACCGTTTTACTTGTGACTCGGAGTGTAATCACTGGGCACATCATTGGCCACTCCCAAGCCACGCCCCTAGCAACCAAATACAGTACCCTAGCAACAGAGTAAACAAAGCCTTATATCTCCACATCAGAACATCGTAGAGACACGGGGGTTGGACCGTTTGACTCATGACTCGGAGGGTAATCACTAGTGGATGCCATTTTTTTCCCTAGCAACCAAATACAGTACCCTAGCAACAGAGTAAACAAAGCCTTATATCTCCGCATTAGAACATCGTAGAGACATGGGGTTTGGACCGTTTGACTCGTGACTCGGAGGGTAATCACTAGTGGATGCCATTTTTTTCCCTAGCAACCAAATACAGTACCCTAGCAACAGAGTAAACAAAGCCTTATATCTCCGCATCAGAACATCGTAGAGGCACAGGAGTTGGATCGTTTTACTTTTGGCTTGGAGTATAATCATATATGTTCCCCAGAATTTTGCCACGGCAAGCACCACTCACATTTTCTTCAGGAAATGTACCTATCTAGTTATTATTATTATTCTTCTTTTTCTGGACACTTTTTCGGCGCGTAACTCGTCCCGCACGCTTTGTCGTAGACCCATAAATTAGGGCTCAAATCGACCGGCTTATTGAGGAGAGGTGTGCTATGACTTTTATAAGCGATCGGGTGCAGGATTTCCGAAAGGGGGGCGAAAAACCACCCAAAAAATCCCATTGACTTAACATTGCGCCCAACTTTGACGAGTCATAGTTCCGCTCGAGGATTTTGTAGAAACATGTGGGTTACAACATTTGAAGAGGGTGGTAGGCTCTGTAAGAACATGGATCACAATGGGGTGTAAGTTGTACCCCTGGGGTGTAAGAGGTGCCCAAAAGTGCCCCAATGAAAAGTCAATGGGGCAAAATCCCATAGACTTACCATTGCAAAAATTTTGACGGGTCATAGGTCCGAGCCAGGATTTCATAGAAACATGTGGGTTACTAAATTTGAAGAGGGTGCTAGACTCTGTCAGGACGTCCCCCACAATGGGGTGTAAGGTTACCATAGCAACCATTTTGGGCACCCTAGCAACCTATACCATAGACTGCCATTATAAAATGCCCGGATGGATATCTTTGCACCACAGTGTCATAGAGACATGGGGGTGGGCTCATTTTACTCAGGCATCCAATCAGTCTCTCAGGATCCTTACAGACTTACTAAGCCACGCCCCTAGCAACCACTTTTGAGCACCCTAGCAACATAAAATACAAACAGTTATATCTCGGCATCAGAACATCGTAGAGACACGGGGGTTGGACCGTTTTACTTGTGACTCGGAGTGTAATCACTGGGCACATCATTGGCCACTCCCAAGCCACGCCCCTAGCAACCAAATTTGAGCACCCTAGCAACCGAATAAACAAAGCCTTATATCTCCGCATCAGAACATCGTAGAGACACGGGGTTTGGACCGGTTTACTTGTGACTCGGAGTGTAATCACTGGGCACATCATTGGCCACTCCCAAGCCACGCCCCTAGCAACCAAATACAGTACCCTAGCAACAGAGTAAACAAAGCCTTATATCTCCGCATCAGAACATCGTAGAGACACGGGGGTTGGACCGTTTTACTTGTGACTCGGAGTGTAATCACTGGGCACATCATTGGCCACTCCCAAGCCACGCCCCTAGCAACCAAATACAGTACCCTAGCAACAGAGTAAACAAAGCCTTATATCTCCGCATCAGAACATCGTAGAGACACGGGGGTTGGACCGTTTTACTTGTGACTCGGAGTGTAATCACTGGGCACATCATTGGCCACTCCCAAGCCACGCCCCTAGCAACCAAATACAGTACCCTAGCAACAGAGTAAACAAAGCCTTATATCTCCGCATCAGAACATCGTAGAGACACGGGGGTTGGACCGTTTTACTTGTGACTCGGAGTGTAATCACTGGGCACATAATTGGCCACTCCCAAGCCACGCCCCTAGCAACCAAATACAGTACCCTAGCAACAGAGTAAACAAAGCCTTATATCTCCGCATCAGAACATCGTAGAGACACGGGGGTTGGACCGTTTTACTTGTGACTCGGAGTGTAATCACTGGGCACATCATTGGCCACTCCCAAGCCACGCCCCTAGCAACCAAATACAGTACCCTAGCAACAGAGTAAACAAAGCCTTATATCTCCGCATCAGAACATCGTAGAGACACGGGGGTTGAACCGTTTTACTTGTGACTCGGAGTGTAATCACTGGGCACATCATTGGCCACTCCCAAGCCACGCCCCTAGCAACCAAATACAGTACCCTAGCAACAGAGTAAACAAAGCCTTATATCTCCACATCAGAACATCGTAGAGACACGGGGGTTGGACCGTTTGACTCATGACTCGGAGGGTAATCACTAGTGGATGCCATTTTTTTCCCTAGCAACCAAATACAGTACCCTAGCAACAGAGTAAACAAAGCCTTATATCTCCGCATTAGAACATCGTAGAGACATGGGGTTTGGACCGTTTGACTCGTGACTCGGAGGGTAATCACTAGTGGATGCCATTTTTTTCCCTAGCAACCAAATACAGTACCCTAGCAACAGAGTAAACAAAGCCTTATATCTCCGCATCAGAACATCGTAGAGGCACAGGAGTTGGATCGTTTTACTTTTGGCTTGGAGTATAATCATATATGTTCCCCAGAATTTTGCCACGGCAAGCACCACTCACATTTTCTTCAGGAAATGTACCTATCTAGTTATTATTATTATTCTTCTTTTTCTGGACACTTTTTCGGCGCGTAACTCGTCCCGCACGCTTTGTCGTAGACCCATAAATTAGGGCTCAAATCGACCGGCTTATTGAGGAGAGGTGTGCTATGACTTTTATAAGCGATCGGGTGCAGGATTTCCGAAAGGGGGGCGAAAAACCACCCAAAAAATCCCATTGACTTAACATTGCGCCCAACTTTGACGAGTCATAGTTCCGCTCGAGGATTTTGTAGAAACATGTGGGTTACAACATTTGAAGAGGGTGGTAGGCTCTGTAAGAACATGGATCACAATGGGGTGTAAGTTGTACCCCTGGGGTGTAAGAGGTGCCCAAAAGTGCCCCAATGAAAAGTCAATGGGGCAAAATCCCATAGACTTACCATTGCAAAAATTTTGACGGGTCATAGGTCCGAGCCAGGATTTCATAGAAACATGTGGGTTACTAAATTTGAAGAGGGTGCTAGACTCTGTCAGGACGTCCCCCACAATGGGGTGTAAGGTTACCATAGCAACCATTTTGGGCACCCTAGCAACCTATACCATAGACTGCCATTATAAAATGCCCGGATGGATATCTTTGCACCACAGTGTCATAGAGACATGGGGGTGGGCTCATTTTACTCAGGCATCCAATCAGTCTCTCAGGATCCTTACAGACTTACTAAGCCACGCCCCTAGCAACCACTTTTGAGCACCCTAGCAACATAAAATACAAACAGTTATATCTCGGCATCAGAACATCGTAGAGACACGGGGGTTGGACCGTTTTACTTGTGACTCGGAGTGTAATCACTGGGCACATCATTGGCCACTCCCAAGCCACGCCCCTAGCAACCAAATTTGAGCACCCTAGCAACCGAATAAACAAAGCCTTATATCTCCGCATCAGAACATCGTAGAGACACGGGGTTTGGACCGGTTTACTTGTGACTCGGAGTGTAATCACTGGGCACATCATTGGCCACTCCCAAGCCACGCCCCTAGCAACCAAATACAGTACCCTAGCAACAGAGTAAACAAAGCCTTATATCTCCGCATCAGAACATCGTAGAGACACGGGGGTTGGACCGTTTTACTTGTGACTCGGAGTGTAATCACTGGGCACATCATTGGCCACTCCCAAGCCACGCCCCTAGCAACCAAATACAGTACCCTAGCAACAGAGTAAACAAAGCCTTATATCTCCGCATCAGAACATCGTAGAGACACGGGGGTTGGACCGTTTTACTTGTGACTCGGAGTGTAATCACTGGGCACATCATTGGCCACTCCCAAGCCACGCCCCTAGCAACCAAATACAGTACCCTAGCAACAGAGTAAACAAAGCCTTATATCTCCGCATCAGAACATCGTAGAGACACGGGGGTTGGACCGTTTTACTTGTGACTCGGAGTGTAATCACTGGGCACATAATTGGCCACTCCCAAGCCACGCCCCTAGCAACCAAATACAGTACCCTAGCAACAGAGTAAACAAAGCCTTATATCTCCGCATCAGAACATCGTAGAGACACGGGGGTTGGACCGTTTTACTTGTGACTCGGAGTGTAATCACTGGGCACATCATTGGCCACTCCCAAGCCACGCCCCTAGCAACCAAATACAGTACCCTAGCAACAGAGTAAACAAAGCCTTATATCTCCGCATCAGAACATCGTAGAGACACGGGGGTTGGACCGTTTTACTTGTGACTCGGAGTGTAATCACTGGGCACATCATTGGCCACTCCCAAGCCACGCCCCTAGCAACCAAATACAGTACCCTAGCAACAGAGTAAACAAAGCCTTATATCTCCGCATCAGAACATCGTAGAGACATGGGGGTTGGACCGTTTGACTCATGACTCGGAGGGTATTCACTAGTGGATGACATTTTTTTCCCTAGCAACCAAATACAGTACCCTAGCAACAGAGTAAACAAAGCCTTATATCTCCGCATCAGAACATCGTAGAGACATGGGGTTTGGACCGTTTGACTCGTGACTCGGAGGGTAATCACTAGTGGATGCCATTTTTTTCCCTAGCAACCAATTACAGTACCCTAGCAACAGAGTAAACAAAGCCTTATATCTCCGCATCAGAACATCGTAGAGACACGGGGGTTGGACCGTTTGACTCATGACTCGGAGGGTAATCACTAGTGGATGCAATTTTTTTCCCTAGCAACCAAATACAGTACCCTAGCAACAGAGTAAACAAAGCCTTATATCTCCGCATCAGAACATCGTAGAGACACGGGGTTTGGACCGTTTGACTCGTGACTCGGAGTGTAATCACTAGTGGATGCCAATTTTCTCCCTAGCAACCAAATACATTACCCTAGCAACAGAGTAAACAAAGCCTTTTATCTCCACATCAGAACAACGCAGAGACACCGGGGTTGGACCGTTTGACTCGTATCTCGGAGTGTAATCACTAGTGGATGCCAATTTTTTCCCTAGCAACCAAATACAGTACCCTAGCAACAGAGTAAACAAAGCCTTATATCTCCGCATCAGAACATCGTAGAGACACGGGGGTTTGACCGTTTGACTCGTGACTCGGAGTGTAATCACTAGTGGATGCCAATTTTCTCCCTAGCAACCAAATACAGTACCCTAGCAACCGAATAAACAAAGCCTTATATCTTCGCATCAGAATATCGTAGAGACATGTGGGTTGAATTGTTTTACTTTTGGCTTTGAGTATAATCATATGTTGTCCCCCGAAATTTGCCACGGCAAGCACCACTCACATTTTCTTCAGGAAATGTACCTATCTAGTTATTATTATTATTCTTCTTTTTCTGGACACTTTTTCGGCGCGTAACTCGTCCCGCACGGTTTAACGTAGTCCCATGAAAGAGGGCTCAAATCGACCGGATTATTGAGGAGAGGTGTGCTATGACTTTTATAAGCGATCGGGTGCAGGATTTCTGAAAGGGGGGCGAAAAACCACCCGAAAAATCCCATTGACTTAACATTGCGCCCAACTTTGACGAGTCATAGCTCCTCTCAAGGATTTTGTTGAAACATGTGGGTTACAACTTTTGAAGAGGGTGGTAGGCTCTGTAAAAACTTGGATTACAATGGGGTGTAAGTTGTACCCCTGGGGTGTAAGAGGTGCCCAAAAATGCCCAATGAAAAGTCAATGGGGCAAAATCCCATAGACTTACCATTGCAAAAATTTTGACGGGTTATAGGTACGAGTGAGGATTCCTTAGAAACATGTGGGTTACTAAATTTGAAGAGGGTGGTAGACTCTGTAAGAACATGGATCACAATGGGGTGTAAGTTGTACCCCTGGGGTGTAAGAGGCCCCCAAAATTTCCCATTGACTTATAATGGGGCAGGGAACACGCCCATATAAGGGAATAAAACCGTTCCAGATGGGATATCTTTGCTTTACAGTGTCGTAGAGATAAGTGGGTGGGCTCATTTTACTCGGGCATCCAATCAGTCTCTCAGGATCATCCCAGAGTTATTAAGCCACGCCCCTAGCAACAATTTTGGGCACCCTAGCAACATCTCCCATAGAGTGCCATTATAAAATGCCCAGATGGATATCTTTGCACCACAGTGTCATAGAGACATGGGGGTGGGCTCATTTTACTCAAGCATCCAATCAGTCTCTCAGGATCCTTAAAGACTTACTAAGCCACGCCCCTAGCAACCACTTTTGAGCACCCTAGCAACATAAAATTCAAACAGTTATATCTCGGCATCAGAACATCGTAGAGACACGGGGGTTGGACCGTTTTACTTGTGACTAGGCGTGTAACAATTGGGCACATCATTGGCCACTCCCAAGCCACGCCCCTAGCAACCAAATTTGAGCACCCTAGCAACTGAATAAACAAAGCCTTATATCTCCGCATCAGAACATCGTAGAGACACGGGGGTTGGACCGTTTTATTCGTGACTCGAAGGGTAATCACTAGTTAATGCCAAGAGGTGTTAAGCCACGCCCCTAGCAACCAAATATGAACACCCTAGCAACGGAATAAACAAAGCCTTATATCTCTGGATCCGAACATCATAGAGACATGGGGGTTGGGTGTTTGGGTCATGTTAGCTTCATGCGAGCTTCATGCTAGGTCATACTAGCTTCATGCTAGTTTCATGCTAGCTTTATGCTAATTTCATAATATATCTTGCTAACTTCATGCTAAATAATGTTAGCATCATGCTAGCTTGATGCTTATTTATGTTAGCATCATGCTAGCTTCATGCTAATTTATGTTAGCATCATGCTAGCTTCATGCTAATTCATGTTAACATAATGCTAGCTTCATGCTTCTTCATTTTAGCATTATGCTAGCTTCATGCTAATTCATGTTAACATCGTGCTAGCTTCATGCTAATTCATGTTAGCATCGTGCTAGCTTCATGCTAATTCATGTTAGCATCGTGCTAGCTTCATGCTAATTCATGTTAACATCATGCTAGCTTTATGCTAATTCATGTTAGCTTCATGCTAGCTTTATGTTAATTCATGTTAGCATCATGCTAACTTCATGCTAATTCATGTTAGCTTCATGCTAATTAATGTTAGCATAATGGTAGCTTTATGCTAATTCATGCTAGCTTCATGTTAATTCATGTTACCATCATGCTAGCTTCATGCTAATTCATGTTAGCATCATGCTAGCTTCATGCTAATCATGTTAGCTTCATGTTAATCATGCTAGCTTCATGTTAGCATCATGTTAATCATGCTAGCTTCATGTTAATCATGCTAACATCATGCTAGCTTCATGCTAATCATGTTAGCTTCATGCTAATCATTCTAGCTTCATGCTAGCTTCATGCTAATCATGCTACCATCATGCTAGCTTCATGCTAATCATGCTAGCATCATGCTAGCTTCATGCTAATCATGCTAGCATCATGTTAGCTTCATGCTAATCATGCTAGCATCATGCTAGCTTCATGCAAATCATGCTAGCTTCATGCTAGCTTCATGCTAATCATGCTACCATCATGCTAGCTTCATGCTAATCATGCTAGCATCATGCTAGCTTCATGCTAATCATGTTAGCTTCATGCTAATCATGCTAGCTTCATGTTAGCATCATGCTAATCATGCTAGCTTCATGCTAATCATGCTAACATCATGCTAGCTTCATGCTAATCATACTAGCATCATGCTAGCTTCATGCTAATCGTGGTAGCATCATGCAAATCATGCTAGCATCATGCTAGCTTCATGCTAACTTCATGCTAATCATGTTAACATCATGCTAGCTTCCTGCTAGCTTCATGCTAATCATGCTAGCTTCATGTTAACTTCATGGTAATCATGCTAGCTTCATGCTAACTTCATGGTAATCATGCTAATGTTAATCATGCTTAATGTTAATCATGCTAGCTTCATGTTAGCTTCATGGTAATCATGCTAACTTCATGCTAACTTCATGCTAATCATGCTAGCTTCATGCTAATCATGCTCGCTTCATGCTAATCATGCTAGCTTCATTATCTCCGCATCAGAACATCGTAGAGACACGGGGGTTGGACCGTTTGACTCGTGACTCGGAGTGTAATCATTATGGGATGCCAATTTTTTCCCTAGCAACCAAATACGGTACCCTAGCAACAGAGTAAACAAAGCCTTATATCTCCGCATCAGAACATCGTAGAGACACGGGGGTTGGATCGTTTGACTCGTGACTCGGAGGGTAATCACTAGTGGATGCCATTTTTTTCCTTAGCAACCAAATACAGTACCCTAGCAACAGAGTAAACAAAGCCTTATATCTCCGCATCAGAACATCGTAGAGACACGGGGGTTGGACCGTTTGACTCATGACTCGGAGGGTAATCACTAGTGGATGCCATTTTTTCCCTAGCAACCAAATACAGTACCCTAGCAACAGAGTAAACAAACCCTTATATATCCGCATCAGAACATCGTAGAGATACGGGGTTTGGACCGTTTGATTTGTGACTCGGAGTGTAATCACTAGTGGATGCCAATTTTGTCCCTAGCAACCAAATACAGTACCCTAGCAACCGAATAAACAAAGCCTTATATCTTCGCATTAGAATATCGTAGAGACATGTGGGTTGAATTGTTTTACTTTTGGCTTGGAGTATAATCATATATTGTCCCCCGAAATTTGCCACGGCAAGCACCACTTCACATTTTCTTCAGGAAATGTACCTATCTAGTTAGTGGTGCTTGCATTTATGCAAAGCATCACTATTACTATCTTGCATACTTATTATTATTATTATTATTATTCTTTTTCTGGACACTTTTTCGGCGCGTAACTCGTCCCGCACGCTTTGTCGTAGACCCATAAATTAGGGCTCAAATCGACCGGCTTATTGAGGAGAAGTCTGCTATGACTTTTATAAGCGATCGGGTGCAGGATTTCCGAAAGGGGGGCGAAAAACCACCCAAAAAATCCCATTGACTTAACATTGCGCCCAACTTTGACGAGTCATAGCTCCGCTCGAGGATTTTGTAGAAACATGTGGGTTATAACATTTGAAGAGGGTGGTAGGCTCTGTAAGAACATGGATCACAATGGGGTGTAAGTTGTACCCCTGGGGTGTAAGAGGTGCCCAAAAGTGCCCCAATGAAAAGTCAATGGGGCAAAATCCCATAGACTTACCATTGCAAAAATTTTGACGGGTCATAGGTCCGAGCCAGGATTTCATAGAAACATGTGGGTTACTACATTTGAAGAGGGTGCTAGACTCTGTCAGGACGTCCCCCACAATGGGGTGTAAGGTTACCATAGCAACCATTTTGGGCACCCTAGCAACCTATACCATAGACTGCCATTATAAAATGCCCGGATGGATATCTTTGCACCACAGTGTCATAGAGACATGGGGGTGGGCTCATTTTACTCAGGCATCCAATCAGTCTCTCAGGATCCTTACAGACTTACTAAGCCACGCCCCTAGCAACCACTTTTGAGCACCCTAGCAACATAAAATACAAACAGTTATATCTCGGCATCAGAACATCGTAGAGACACGGGGGTTGGACCGTTTTACTTGTGACTAGGGGTGTAACAATTGGGCACATCATTGGCCACTCCCAAGCCACGCCCCTAGCAACCAAATTTGAGCACCCTAGCAACCGAATAAACAAAGCCTTATATCTCCGCATCAGAACATCGTAGAGACACGGGGTTTGGACCGTTTTACTTGTGACTCGGAGTGTAATCACTGGGCACATCATTGGCCACTCCCAAGCCACGCCCCTAGCAACCAAATACAGTACCCTAGCAACAGAGTAAACAAAGCCTTATATCTCCGCATCAGAACATCGTAGAGACACGGGGGTTGGACCGTTTTACTTGTGACTCGGAGTGTAATCACTGGGCACATAATTGGCCACTCCCAAGCCACGTCCCTAGCAACCAAATACAGTACCCTAGCAACAGAGTAAACAAAGCCTTATATCGCCGCATCAGAACATCGTAGAGACACGGGGGTTGGACCGTTTTACTTGTGACTCGGAGTGTAATCACTGGGCACATCATTGGCCACTCCCAAGCCACGCCCCTAGCATCCAAATACAGTACCCTAGCAACAGAGTAAACAAAGCCTTATATCTCCACATTAGAACATCGTAGAGACATGGGGGTTGGACCGTTTGACTCATGACTCTGAGGGTAATCACTAGTGGATGCCATTTTTTTCCCTAGCAACCAAATACAGTACCCTAGCAACAGAGTAAACAAAGCCTTATATCTCCGCATCAGAACATCGTAGAGACACGGGGTTTGGACCGTTTGACTCGTGACTCGGAGGGTAATCACTAGTGGATGCCATTTTTTTCCCTAGCAACCAAATACAGTACCCTAGCAACAGAGTAAACAAAGCCTTATATCTCCGCATCAGAACATCGTAGAGACACGGGGGTTGGATCGTTTGACTCGTGACTCGGAGGGTAATCACTAGTGGATGCCATTTTTTTCCTTAGCAACCAAATACAGTACCCTAGCAACAGAGTAAACAAAGCCTTATATCTCCGCATCAGAACATCGTAGAGACACGGGGGTTGGACCGTTTGACTCGTGACTCGGAGGGTAATCACTAGTGGATGCCATTTTTTTCCTTAGCAACCAAATACAGTACCCTAGCAACAGAGTAAACAAACCCTTATATCTCCGCATCAGAACATCGTAGAGACATGTGGGTTGAATTGTTTTACTTTTGGCTTATTGTCCCCCGAAATTTGCCACGGCAAGCACCACTTCACATTTTCTTCAGGAAATGTACCTATCTAGTTATTATTATTCTTTTTCTGGACACTTTTTCGGCGCGTAACTCGTCCCGCACGGTTTAACGTAGTCCCATGAAAGAGGGCTCAAATCGACCGGATTATTGAGGAGAGGTGTGCTATGACTTTTATAAGCGATCGGGTGTAGGATTTCTGAAAGGGGGGCGAAAAACCACCCGAAAAATCCCATTGACTTAACATTGCGCCCAACTTTGACGAGTCATAGCTCCTCTCAAGGATTTTGTTGAAACATGTGGGTTACAACTTTTGAAGAGGGTGGTAGGCTCTGTAAAAACATGGATCACAGTGGGGTGTAAGTTGTACCCCTGGGGTGTAAGAGGTGCCCAAAAATGCCCAATGAAAAGTCAATGGGGCAAAATCCCATAGACTTACCATTGCAAAAATTTTGACGGGTTATAGGTACGAGTGAGGATTCCTTAGAAACATGTGGGTTACTAAATTTGAAGAGGGTGGTAGACTCTGTAAGAACATGGATCACAATGGGGTGTAAGTTGTACCCCTGGGGTGTAAGAGGCCCCCAAAATTTCCCATTGACTTATAATGGGGCAGGGAACACGCCCATATAAGGGAATAAAACCGTTCCAGATGGGATATCTTTGCTTTACAGTGTCGTAGAGATAAGTGGGTGGGCTCATTTTACTCGGGCATCCAATCAGTCTCTCAGGATCATCCCAGAGCTATTAAGCCACGCCCCTAGCAACAATTTTGGGCACCCTAGCAACATCTCCCATAGAGTGCCATTATAAAATGCCCAGATGGATATCTTTGCACCACAGTGTCATAGAGACATGGGGGTGGGCTCATTTTACTCAAGTATCCAATCAGTCTCTCAGGATCCTTAAAGACTTACTAAGCCACGCCCCTAGCAACCACTTTTGAGCACCCTAGCAACATAAAATTCAAACAGTTATATCTCGGCATCAGAACATCGTAGAGACACGGGGGTTGGACCGTTTTACTTGTGACTAGGCGTGTAACAATTGGGCACATCATTGGCCACTCCCAAGCCACGCCCCTAGCAACCAAATTTGAGCACCCTAGCAACTGAATAAACAAAGCCTTATATCTCCGCATCAGAACATCGTAGAGACACGGGGGTTGGACCGTTTTATTCGTGACTCGAAGGGTAATCACTAGTTAATGCCAAGAGGTGTTAAGCCATGCCCCTAGCAACCAAATATGAACACCCTAGCAACGGAATAAACAAAGCCTTATATCTCTGGATCCGAACATCATAGAGACATGGGGGTTGGGTGTTTGGGTCTTGTTAGCTTCATGCTAGCTTCATGCTAGGTCATACTAGCTTCATGCTAGTTTCATGCTAGCTTTATGCTAATTTCATAATATATCTTGCTAACTTCATGCTAAATAATGTTAGCATCATGCTAGCTTGATGCTTATTTATGTTAGCATCATGCTAGCTTCATGCTTATTTATGTTAGCATCATGCCAGCTTCATGCTAATTCATGTTAACATAATGCTAGCTTCATGCTTCTTCATTTTAGCATTGTGCTAGCTTCATGCTAATTCATGTTAACATCGTGCTAGCTTCATGCTAATTCATGTTAGCATCGTGCTAGCTTCATGCTAATTCATGTTAGCATCGTGCTAGCTTCATGCTAATTCATGTTAACATCATGCTAGCTTTATGCTAATTCATGTTAGCTTCATGCTAGCTTTATGTTAATTCATGTTAGCATCATGCTAACTTCATGCTAATTCATGTTAGCTTCATGCTAATTCATGTTAGCATAATGGTAGCTTTATGCTAATTCATGCTAGCTTCATGCTAATTCATGTTAGCATCATGCTAGCTTCATGCTAATTCATGTTAGCATCATGCTAGCTTCATGCTAATCATGTTAGCTTCATGTTAATCATGCTAGCTTCATGTTAGCATCATGCTAATCATGCTAGCTTCATGTTAATCATGCTAACATCATGCTAGCTTCATGCTAATCATGTTAGCTTCATGCTAATCATTCTAGCTTCATGCTAGCTTCATGCTAATCATGCTAGCTTCATGCAAATCATGCTAGCTTCATGCTAGCTTCATGCTAATCATGCTACCATCATGCTAGCTTCATGCTAATCATGCTAACATCATGCTAGCTTCATGCTAATCATGTTAGCTTCATGCTAATCATGCTAGCATCATGCTAGCTTCATGCTAATCATGCTAGCTTCATGCTAATCATGCTAGCATCATGCTAGCTTCATGCTAATCATGCTAGCATCATGCTAGCTTCATGCAAATCATGCTGGCTTCATGCTAGCTTCATGCTAATCATGCTACCATCATGCTAGCTTCATGCTAATCATGCTAGCATCATGCTAGCTTCATGCTAATCATGTTAGCTTCATGCTAATCATGCTAGCTTCATGCTAATCATGTTAACATCATGCTAGCTTCATGCTAATCATACTAGCATCATGCTAGCTTCATGCTAATCATGTTAGCTTCATGCTAATAATGCTAACTTCATGTTAGCATCATGCTAGCATCATGCTAACTTCATGCTAATCATGCTAGCTTCATGCTAGCTTCATGCTAATCATGCTAGCTTCATGCTAGCATCATGCTAGCTTCATGCTAATCATGTTAGCATCATGCTAGCTTCATGCTAATCATGCTAGCTTCATGCTAGCTTCATGCTAATCGTGGTAACATCATGCAAATCATGCTAGCAGCATCATGCTAGCTTCATGCTTACTTCATGCTAATCATGTTAGCTTTATGCTAGCTTCATGCTAGCTTCATGCTAATCATGCTAGCTTCATGTTAACTTCATGGTAATCATGCTAGCTTCATGCTAACTTCATGGTAATCATGCTAATGTTAATCATGCTTAATGTTAATCATGCTAGCTTCATGTTAGCTTCATGCTAATCATGCTAGCTTCATTATCTCCGCATCAGAACATCGTAGAGACACGGGGGTTGGACCGTTTGACTCGTGACTCGGAGTGTAATCATTATGGGATGCCTATTTTTTCCCTAGCAACCAAATACAGTACCCTAGCAACAGAGTAAACAAAGCCTTATATCTCCGCATCAGAACATCGTAGAGACACGGGGGTTGGATCGTTTGACTCGTGACTCGGAGGGTAATCACTAGTGGATTCCATTTTTTTCCTTAGCAACCAAATACAGTACCCTAGCAACAGAGTAAACAAAGCCTTATATCTCCGCATCAGAACATCGTAGAGACACGGGGGTTGGACCGTTTGACTCATGACTCGGAGGGTAATCACTAGTGGATGCCATTTTTTCCCTAGCAACCAAATACAGTACCCTAGCAACAGAGTAAACAAACCCTTATATCTCCGCATCAGAACATCGTAGAGACACGGGGTTTGGACCGTTTGACTTGTAACTCGGAGTGTAATCACTAGTGGATGCCAATTTTCTCCCTAGCAACCAAATACAGTACCCTAGCAACCGAATAAACAAAGCCTTATATCTTCGCATTAGAATATCGTAGAGACATGTGGGTTGAATTGTTTTACTTTTGGCTTGGAGTATAATCATATATTGTCCCCCGAAATTTGCCACGGCAAGCACCACTTCACATTTTCTTCAGGAAATGTACCTATCTAGTTATTATTATTCTTTTCTGGAAACTTTTTCGGCGCGTAACTCGTCCTGCACGCTTTGTCGTAGACCCATAAATTAGGGCTCAAATCGACCGGCTTATTGAGGAGAGGTCTGCTATGACTTTTATAAGCGATCGGGTGCAGGATTTCCGAAAGGGGGGCGAAAAACCACCCAAAAAATCCCATTGACTTAACATTGCGCCCAACTTTGACGAGTCATAGCTCCGCTCGAGGATTTTGTAGAAACATGTGGGTTATAACATTTGAAGAGGGTGGTAGGCTCTGTAAGAACATGGATCACAATGGAATGTAAGTTGTACCCCTGGGGTGTAAGAGGTGCCCAAAAGTGCCCCAATGAAAAGTCAATGGGGCAAAATCCCATAGACTTACCATTGCAAAAATTTTGACGGGTCATAGGTTCGAGCCAGGATTTCATAGAAACATGTGGGTTACTACATTTGAAGAGGGTGCTAGACTCTGTCAGGACGTCCCCCACAATGGGGTGTAAGGTTACCATAGCAACCATTTTGGGCACCCTAGCAACCTATACCATAGACTGCCATTATAAAATGCCCGGATGGATATCTTTGCACCACAGTGTCATAGAGACATGGGGGTGGGCTCATTTTACTCAGGCATCCAATCAGTCTCTCAGGATCCTTACAGACTTACTAAGCCACGCCCTTAGCAACCACTTTTGAGCACCCTAGCAACATTAAATACAAACAGTTATATCTCGGCATCAGAACATCGTAGAGACACGGGGGTTGGACCGTTTTACTTGTGACTAGGGGTGTAACAATTGGGCACATCATTGGCCACTCCCAAGCCACGCCCCTAGCAACCAAATTTGAGCACCCTAGCAACCGAATAAACAAAGCCTTATATCTCCGCATCAGATTATCGTAGAGACACGGGGTTTGGACCGTTTTACTTGTGACTCGGAGTGTAATCACTGGGCACATCATTGGCCACTCCCAAGCCACGCCCCTAGCAACCAAATACAGTACCCTAGCAACAGAGTAAACAAAGCCTTATATCTCCGCATCAGAACATTGTAGAGACACGGGGGTTGGACCGTTTTACTTGTGACTCGGAGTGTAATCACTGGGCACATAATTGGCCACTCCCAAGCCACGCCCCTAGCAACCAAATACAGTACCCTAGCAACAGAGTAAACAAAGCCTTATATCTCCGCATCAGAACATCGTAGAGACACGGGGGTTGGACCGTTTTACTTGTGACTCGGAGTGTAATCACTGGGCACATAATTGGCCACTCCCAAGCCACGCCCCTAGCAACCAAATACAGTACCCTAGCAACAGAGTAAACAAAGCCTTATATCTCCACATCAGAACATCGTAGAGACATGGGGGTTGGACCGTTTGACTCGTGACTCGGAGGGTAATCACTAGTGGATGCCATTTTTTTCCCTAGCAACCAAATACAGTACCCTAGCAACAGAGTAAACAAAGCCTTATATCTCCGCATCAGAACATCGTAGAGACACGGGGGTTGGACCGTTTGACTCATGACTCGGAGGGTAATCACTAGTGGATGCATTTTTTTTCCCTAGCAACCAAATACAGTACCCTAGCAACAGAGTAAACAAAGCCTTATATCTCCGCATCAGAACATCGTAGAGACACGGGGGTTGGACCGTTTTACTCGTGACTCGGAGGGTAATCACTAGTGGATGCCATTTTTTTCCCTAGCAACCAAATACAGTACCCTAGCAACAGAGTAAACAAAGCCTTATATCTCCGCATCAGAACATCGTAGAGACACAGGGTTTGGACCGTTTGACTCGTGACTCGGAGGGTAATCACTAGTGGATGCCATTTTTTTCCCCAGCAACCAAATACAGTACCCTAGCAACAGAGTAAACAAAGCCTTATATCTCCGCATCAGAACATCGTAGAGACACGGGGGTTGGACCGTTTGACTCGTGACTCGGAGGGTAATCACTAGTGGATGCCATTTTTTCCCTAGCAACCAAATACAGTACCCTAGCAACAGAGTAAACAAACCCTTATATCTCCGCATCAGAACATCGTAGAGACACGGGGTTTGGACCGTTTGACTCGTATCTCGGAGTGTAATCACTAGTGGATGCCAATTTTCTCCCTAGCAACCAAATACAGTACCCTAGCAACAGAGTAAACAAAGCCTTATATCTTCGCATCAGAACATCGTAGAGACACGGGGGTTTGACCGTTTGACTCATGACTCGGAGTGTAATCACTAGTGGATGCCAATTTTCTCCCTAGCAACCAAATACAGTACCCTAGCAACCGAATAAACAAAGCCTTATATCTTCACATCAGAATATCGTAGAGACATGTGGGTTGAATTGTTTTACTTTTGGCTTGGAGTATAATCATATATTGTCCCCCGAAATTTGCCACGGCAAGCACCACTTCACATTTTCTTCAGGAAATGTACCTATCTAGTTATATCTTATTCTTATGTCTGCACACTTTTTCGGCGCGTAACTCGTCCCGCACGGTTTGCCACAGTCCCATGAAAGAGGGCTCAAATCGACTGGATTATTAAGGAGAGGTGTGCTATGACTTTTATAAGCGATCGGGTGCAGGATTTTCGAAAGGGGGGCGAAAAACCACCCGAAAAATCCCATTGACTTAACATTGGGCCGAACTTTGACGGGTCATAGCTCCAATTGAGGATTTTGTAGAAACATGTAGGTTACAACATTTGAAGAGGGTGATAGACTCTGTAAGAACATACATCACATTGGGGTGTAAGCTGTACCCCTGGGGTGTAAGAGGCACCCGAAAATTCCCATTGACTTATAATGGGGCAGGAAACATGCCCATATAAGGGAATAAAAAAGTTCCAGATGGGATATCTTCGCTTTACAATATCGTAGAGACATGGGGGTGGGCTCATTTTACTCAGACATCCAATCAATTTACCAGGATAGTCCCAGAGCTATTAAGCCACGCCCCTAGCAACCCTTTTTAAGCACCCTAGCAACATAAAATTCAAACAGTTATATCTTGACATCAGAACATCGTAGAATCATGGGGGTTGGACCGTTTTACTCATGACTCGGAGGGTAATCACTGGCCGCATCATTGGCCACTCCCAAGCCACGCCCCTAGCAACCAAATAGGAGCACCCTAGCAACCGAATAAACAAATCCTTATTTCTCCGCATCAGAACATCGTAGAGACACGGGGGTTTCACCATTTTACTTGTGACTCAGAGCGTAATAACTTGCGACATCATTGGCCACTCTCAAGCCACGCCCCTAGCAACCAAATATGAGCACCCTAGCAACCGAATAAACAAAGCCTTATATCTCTGCATCAGAACATCATAGAATCACGGGTATTGGACCGTTTTACTCGTGACTCGGAGGGTAATCACTGGCCGCATCATTGGCCACTCCCAAGCCACGCCCCTAGCAACCAAATTGGAGCACCCTAGCAACCGAATAAACAAATCCTTATTTCTCCGCATCAGAACATCGTAGAGACACGGGGGTTGGACCATTTTACTTGTGACTCAGAGCGTAATAACTTGTGACATCATTGGCCACTCCCAAGCCACGCCCCTAGCAACCAAATATAGTACCCTAGCAACAGAGTAAACAAAGCCTTATATCTCCGCATCAGAACATCGTAGAGACACGGGGTTTGGACCGTTTGACTCGTGACTCGGAGGGTAATCACTAGTGGATGCCATTTTTTTCCCTAGCAACCAAAAACAGTACCCTAGCAACAGAGTAAACAAAGCCTTATATCTCCGCATCAGAACATCGTAGAGACACGGGGGTTGGACCGTTTGACTCATGACTCGGAGGGTAATCACTAGTGGATGCCATTTTTTCCCTTTGCAACCAAATACAGTACCCTAGCAACAGAGTAAACAAAGCCTTATATCTCCGCATAAGAACATCGTAGAGACACGGGGGTTGGACCGTTTGACTCATGACTCGGAGGGTAATCACTAGTGGATGCCATTTTTTCCCTAGCAACCAAATACAGTACCCTAGCAACAGAGTAAACAAACCCTTATATCTCCGCATCAGAACATCGTAGAGACACAGGGTTTGGACCGTTTGACTCGTGACTCGGAGTGTACAGATGTGGCCTTTAAAAATGCGCGTCTCTGAAAGCAGAATGCCGCGAGCACTTCCGAAATTCTGCGAGATCCCGCAGACGGGGGATTCGGTGGGGGACGCAGGAAATAAAAAACCTGTAGAGGGCAGTCGTGTTTCAAGTAGGGCATACTGACGACAATGTGTGCTCGACTTTATGCTTTAAGCATACTATATGATATTGAAGTAACATGACAGGGATTCTCGGTGCTTTGGCTGTACTTTGATGTCACATGCAAGCTTTTTGACACGAAGTTTTCTTTTGCCAGTTACATAAACAGTCAAATATTCTTCATAAAAATCTGACTTAAATGCGGATCATTCGTCTTTTTTTGTGTACACTTACAGTAGAAGAGATGTGATGATAACGGAGTCTTATAACAAAATAATTCGCGAAGACCTTTGAAGAAACCGAGAGCATTTGCGCAATATCATTAACTAGTTTATCTAATTGTTAATTTAGTTCATTTTTGCATCTGAACGTTTTTAATAGCCTGAACATGGTTGTAATGCGCTTTTCTGCATTACTGTACTTTTTATATTATCATGTTTTCCTTTACATGGTATGAAACTCGATATAAAGTGTGCAATGATGTTGAATAAATTTGTATAATGTGTTATATTTTGTAGTAAGTAAATAAAATCATGTTGTAAGTGCAAATATTCAATTCGAGGAGTTTCTGAGGTGTTTGTCATCGGCAAAAGGCGCAGTTTCTCTGTTGCTGATTAAAACCTGTTGGCTATATGGGATTTTTTAAAATTAACATTTGTTCTACTTATTATTTAATTTTTTTGCCTACATTTACTCAAATAATATCAATGTAAAAACAGTAAGTAAATCATAGTTCAAGTTAGGCGTAAAACGTACATTTTTTTAAGTTGATGTTAAATACAAATAATATTAATTTGAAGAAAGCAATTATTACAGGTTTAAAAACTTAAATATATAATTCTGACATTATCAAATATTTTGATTAAAATAATCTGTAAATTAAATACTTATATTATTAAGGCGTATACATCAAATAAAATATGTACATTTTACACCAAATATCTATTTCTAGTCATTAATTTTGGTTTGTCTAACTAAAAAAAAATCACATAACTGACATTAAAAGATTTTATTAAGTTACTTTAATCATTTATTTTAGATAGTCTACATTTACAAAGCCACTAAATCATTTTTACAGTGTATACATTGTGATCTTACGGTATTATTAAATGCATATAAATAAAAATATGTAAAACTAAATAAAAGAGATGTCATACACGGACTCCATGAAAGGATACGTTTTCTTGTTCGGTCCACGTGGGTTAAACGGTCACATAGCCTATTCTCCATAAAAATCCGACTTAAATGCGCATCATTTGATTCATTTTTTCTGTGCAATTAGAAGAGACGTGATGTATAACTGAGTCTTATAACAAACCTCTATTCGCGTAGACCTTGAAGAGACCGAGAGCATTTGCGCAATATCATTAACTATTTTATCTAATTGTGCATTTAGTTCATTTTTGCATCTGAACGTTTTTAATAGCCTGAACATGGTTGTAATGCGCTTTTCTGCATTACTGTACTTTTTATATTATCATGTTTTCCTTTACATGGTATGAAACTCGATATAAAGTGTGCAATGGTGTTGAATAAATTTGTATAATGAGTTATATTTTTGTAGTAAGTAAATAAAATCATATTGTGAGTGTAAAAATTCATAAATTCGAGGAGTTTCTGAGGTGTTTGTCATCGGCAAAAGGCGCAGTTTCTCTGTTGCTGATTAAAACCTGTTGGCTATATGGGATTTTTTAAAATTAACATTTGTTCTACTTATTATTAATTTATTTTTTTGCCTACATTTACTCAAATAATATCAATGTAAAAATTGTAAGTACATCATAGTTTAAGTTAGGCGTAAAACGTACATTTTTTTTAAGTTGATTTTAAATGCAAATAATATTAATTAAAAGAAAGCAATTATTACAGTTTCAAAAACTTAAATATATAATTCTGACCTTATCAAATATATTGATTAAAATAATCTGTAAATTAAATACTTATATTATTAAGGCGTATACATCTAATAAAATATGTACATTTTAAACAAAATATCTATTTCAAGTCATTTATTTGGGTTTGTCTAACTAAAAAAAAAAAAACACATAACTGACATTAAGTTAATTTAATCATTTATTTTAGATAGCCTACATTTACAAAGCCACTGAATCATTTTTACAGTGTATACATTATGATCTTACGGTATTATTAAATGCATATAAATAAAAATATGTAAAACTAAATAAAGGAGATGTCATACACGGACTCCATGAAAGCATACGTTTCTTGTTCGGTCCACGTGGGGTTAAACGGTCACAAAGCCTATTCTCCATAAAAATCCGACTTAAATGCGCATCATTTGATTCATTTTTTCTGTGCAATTAGAAGAGACTTGATGTATAACGGAGTCTTATAACAAACCTCTAATTCGCGTAGACCTTGAAGAGACCGAGAGCATTTGCGCAATATCATTAACTAATTTATCTAATTTTACATTTTTTTGTGATTTGTGAATTCATGTTCTGCTTGCCCCAATTCCAAATATTCTGTTGTATTATTTTTCCCATTTTTTGTTAAACCGAGTATAACTCCCAAGCTAAACACCTACAAAACTAACCGTTTTGTCCAGTCTTAACAGTGTATGATATTCAGCTCGTCTTGATTTAATTATTTTATTCCGCCGAATGGAAAAATCCATAGGCTATCTGAATGAATGGGATTCATAAATTAAGTACAATAGTTTATACGTGCGTTAGTGAGACCTGTCGGCAGATCACGTTTGCCAAAACATGAAAAGAAACGCGCTTTCAAAACATATTGCGAGCAAACACAGACGTCTTCATCCGGACGGGATTACATTTCTCAGATGACCTCTGAGTTCGGCGAAAAACAGTATGTAAAATGCTCTGAAATTTACAGAGGTCGTCAGAGAAAAACACAGACATGGCCGATTCAGACGGGATTAAAAACACAGTGGACCTCTGAGAAGCATGATTTTCTCAAAATGATTTTTGTCGAGGGTGCCCCGCAAGCACGAGTTTGAAGCCTATGAATGAAAACGTTATTATTCGCTTTGCGCCAAACCCTGTTGCTGAAGGAGACGGACCGGAGCTCCGGCAAGTTGTGTTGTGGACCCGAGGAGGTGCGCTCCGGCCCAATTTAACCTATTACTTCCACTAACTGAGGTATCCTTCCTCCTTTGCTGTCTGCCTGGTATGATTTTATTGGTCATCTAGGAATAATTTTCACTTTATCTTACTTAATGGGGCGCAGCGCAAACCCGTTGGCCTGTGACATCACACTACCCCGAGATCTATTCAAAAGCATACTGTAGGCCTCCTGTCTCGCGGTGCTAAGACGTCACATGCCGTCCGATCGGGCTGCGTGGCGCCGCAAGTCGTCAAACGAGCGCTGAGCATTGAGTCAAACGAGCGCTGAGCATTGAGTCAAATAAGACACGCGTCAGAAAATTACCGAGGTCCGGACGGCCATGCCCTTTTTTTGCCTCAAAATGCAGACAAATAATGTTTTTAGTAAGGCATGTTTGTTAAAACTAGTTATATTTCCTATTTAAACTAAGTCCTGGCTTAAGCTTATAAAGACCCCGCAAAAACCCTGCTACAGCTCCTGAGGGGGTGCTCTCACTATTCACATGTAAATAAAATGGTTAGAAACCGGTTTTTCTGGTTCTCATTGCAGGACTGTGCGGGGGGAGGGCATTCCGTTTCCATGTGGAGACATTTAACAAACACATTTGATATACACCAAGTTCCAGATTACAACAAAAACCAAAAACACATCACGTTTGATAGCAGTGCATGTAGGCCCTACTTATTAGAGTATAATGATAGAGTAAGTATTATGTTGGACACTATTTTGGATATCAAATTGTCCTTTTCTCCAGACAAATAAAACACTGATGTGCATGTCTATAGATCTTATCTAAAGAGTCATTGCTATCATTTTCACTTTTGTGTTGGGTTAATTCCCTGACCAGACTTCTGTCATTTTCTTATGCTCGTCTTATAATTTGACTCAACGCTCAGCGCTTGTGTGGCTTCTTGCTGCGCCGCGCAGACCAATCGGCATGTGATGTCTATAAGCAGAGGTGGGACAAAGTCATTGTTATGCAAGTCACAAGTAAGTCTTTGCCCTCGAATCCCGAGTCAAGTCGAGTCAAAGATGAGGCAAGTCCCAAGTCGAGTCAAAAGTCAAAGCCAACAAGTCTCAAGTCGAGTCCAAAGTCCTACCATTTTAGTTTCGAGTCATGTCAAGTCCTCTTACCACAGAAATAAAATGCATGCTGTGGACAGGTGGAGGGAGGCCCCTATACTGCATTGCATTTTCAAAAGATCAAATATGCCATGATGCCACCATGGCTGAAAACTCGCTCCACTGTAGCACTAGAAGCAGGCACTGCCAAGGCTACTTGAAAGAGTGAAGGAAGAGTGCCCAGAACAAAATGGCATTCTGTCCTTCTGCCATGTCAATGTAGTGACTTAGCTGCAGTGGTATAGATCAGTGGTGTAGTCTAGATTTTTGTAGTGAGTATACTGTGATTTTTCCCTCTCATCCTTATGCTCACTCGTCCCAGCGCGACACCTCATAAGCACCACAACACTCACAGATGCATACAGTATGGATCTTCATGTAACTAAGAGCATTCTGAAAGTGTACTCATGAACACATAAACTGAATGCGTTATCAACATGTCAGTTTATTACAAGAAAAAAAAAGACTTTAACAGCCAATGGGTTTACAGCTGGGGAAACTGGATTGATTTTTAGACTGGTTTAGTGTTAATCAACATCTAACTCAGGGACAAAAGTTACTTAACTGTTAATTAAAATTAAATTAACTGTTTTCAATCTTCAATTCGTGGCAAACACATGCATTGAAGGTGAAAAAAATATCCACTCATTCAATAGCTATTATCTGACAACTATTGATAACATTACCATGTGTTATTTAATGGTGTAAATGTTTTTAATTAATACACATTTAAGATGACCATGAATTAACTCTTATTTGCATAGTCATTGATATAAAAGCTTATTTTTGCATATAATATAAGCATTGTCTAAAACTGAAAATAGGCTTATACTTAATTATTATTACAAGACCATCTAGCCTAATATTTGCAAGTCTGAACTGAACATCAACGCAGACATGAATTTCCTCACAGAAGTTTAAGATCATATACATCTTGAACGTAGATATATAAAGTAACACATAGAAGGGAAGTTTAACACTGTGAAGCACAAGCAAACATGCAGAGCAACTGAAGCTAAACTGAAGCTAAAAACCATCAGGATATAATCACAGGCTTATTTTATTGCATTTTGAGCCTTACCTCCAGAAAAAGTAATAAACTGGACTGATGATTTAAATGTTGTTTACTCACATGTGCGTTGTAAACTCTATGGATTTTATGTTGCAGCACTGCTTCACTTGTTCACTTCTCCACATGGACTGTTTGTTTACAGTGTCGCGTGAGCAGCTACACTCCAGGTTCGACTTCATTTGGCGTAAAGCAGACCTCTTGGTGATGTCAAAGTACCGCGAGAGCGATTCAAAGCAGATTTCTCCATGTGATAACTGGAGTCTCTCTCGCGGTATTTTGCTATCACTCGCTTGTGGCGCAACACCAGTCTGCTCCCCAGTCACTTTCGCGTCACTATAGTAATTTGATTTCATAGAAATTAATACGCCGATCGGATCGCGCAGTTCGACAGGAAGTATATAGCCTATTATGTATTTCAACCAACCTGCTAAAGTAGCAAGTGTAGCATGCTAATGGTCAGTGCTTCACATGTATATTATGACTAAAAGTTTAAAAATGTCACAAAACCATGCTGTTCGCGCTATTTTTAGTGGGTATACGGAAATCCTTGACAATTTCTAGTGGGTATAGCGTTGTCCTGCATATCACGTAGACTACACCACTGGTATAGATCTCTTGGTGATGTCAAAGTACCGCGAGAGCGATTCCAGTTATCACGTGGATAAATCCGCTTTGAATCGCTCTCGCGGTACTTTGCTGTCACTCGCCTGTGGGTTTTTGTAGCGCCACACCACTCTGCTCCCCAGTCACTTTCGCGCCGCTATAGTGATTTCATATGCCGATCGGATCGCGCAGTTCGGCAGAAAGTCAAACACACCAAATATATAGCCTAATATGTATATGCATTTCAACCCGCTAAAGTAGCAAGTGTAGCATGCTAATGGTCAGTGCTTCACTATTACTAAAAGTTTGAAATGTCACAAAACCATGTTACGCATCCTCACGCTATTTTTAGCGGGTATATGGAAATCCTTTACAATTCCTAGTAGACTACACCACTGCTGAGCTACTGGTACGGTCCCAACATCCAAACCAACGTGGGACTGCAGTGATTGGATGTTGTGCAGGCAGCGCAAGTGCTCTCTGCATGCAGGTGGTGCACATTTTTTTCATAGATGCAGACACACTGAGAGCGGCGCGGCCGTGTGCATTTTTTGTGTAATGGGTAGGTTGCTTCACTGCTGATTCTTGCCATACCTCCGTTGCCTAAATGCGCACGCATACGGTGACATGTCATCATGGTGTACAAACAGTTAAAGGGTCTATTAAGTCAGATAAAGTCAAAATGAAACCGAGATGACCAATAAAATCAAACCAGGCAGACAGAGGTGCAACACAGAGGTCAAATGCGCAGTTAGTGGAAGTGCAAGAGAGATGTAAGTAATCAAACGCTGACTACTATACAGCAGTTTATTGACGAGAAATATGAAACCGTAGTGACTGTCAATATGACAGGACAAGAAACATTAATGCCGCTGAGCACTTGGGTGTCCAAATTTAATGCGCTGCTTTCTCTCCCTCCAGTAATTCACTTTCCGTTATTCAGCATGTTTATTAACAACATTCAACGCCACCCTTTAATTCTTGAAGATATGTTTTTAACTGTATAATGATCCCTGTGTTGCACTGGACTTCTGCTAAGCTTGAACTTGAAAACGCGATGCATCACGTGCGCGGTACAATTTTCCATGCCCTGGAAAATACTTATATGGACCTCGGTATTTATAAAATCATGCAATGCGGCGTGTTTGTCTTTACAGTTATGAAATTTATTATTTTAAACACACATTTAACAAAGTATGTATTGTAAGTGTAAATATTCATAAACTCAACACTTCGGAGGCGTTTTTCTAAAGAATAATGTTTAAACTTTATTGGTGGTGGTTGAGAATAATTCCTCTTTCCATATGTAACGCATTTTAGCGCAATATAAATGTATCATATTGTTATTCTTAATATATAAGAATACTAATATATTTTTTACAACATTTATAACATATATATATATATATATATATATATATATATATATATATATATATATATATATATATATTTATATATATAAAGATGCTTAGTACAATAGCTTTGCTTCATATAAGTTTCTGTAATAAATCATTAAATCAATCACAAAACGTGTTGACAGTGGCAAATAAAATGCTTGTTAATTTAAACAAGGCAGAAAGGTGTATAAAACAGCTTTAATTAACAATATCTGAATTGGCTCTTTTGCACACTTCTAATTTTCTCATGTCATAATTTATAATTATTAATTAGATTGAATATAAATAAGTTTTGAGTGTTGAATGCGAACGTATAAGATATCTGGAAGGCGATGCGGCGTGTTTGTCTCTACAGCCACATGTTATAAAATTGATTATTTTACACACACATTTCACAAAGTACATATTGTAAATATTCATAAACTCAACATTTCGGAGGTGTTTTTCGTCCGCAAAAGGCACAGTTTCTCTGTTCGCGTCAATTATTTTGGTTTGACCAACTAAAAAAACACATAAGTGACATTAAGACATTTTATTAAGTTACTTTAATAAATTATTTTTTTTAAACAATTTATTTTTACAATAATATTTTTTACAATTATGAATTACGTAGAACCACTGACTGCATATGCGCAAGAAAGGTAGCCTATTATTAAAGATTTTATAAATATAAATATGTAAAAACGAAATAAAAAGATATCATATGCCAACTGTACAGCCCGCATGGGTTTAAACGCCTTTTTTCTAAAGAATAATTTGTCAACTTTATTGGTGGTGGTTGAGAAGAATTCCTCTTTCCATATGTAAAGCATTTTAGCGCAGTATAAATGTATCATATTGTTATTCTTAAAATATAAGAATACTACTATATTTTTTACAACATTTTTAACTTTAAAACATGTCTTTTTTTATACCACATTAATCTCTTTAAAATATTGATACTTTTAGAAAAACTGACAATTATAAATATTATGAACAAACAATGAAACGGTGTCAAAATTCGACAACACAAATAATTAAGATATTCATTGTAAATAGAGTCGCGTTTATTAGGCTAACACTAAATTCTCTGTTGCACTTCCTATAAATTCGCATTGCACGTATCTTAATAGTTGTATGCGCTGTTATGCTGGCAAGAAGGGGTTGACATATCACTTTGCTGTTTTAATACAGTAGCAATGTAAAATATTCAGCAATGCCCTTATTAACTTCTGGAAACAAGGGCAATCCAATGTTTTTATGCGCCACCTGGTGGATATTCTGTGAAGCGAAACACATTAAGGGAAAATGGAAAGTAGCCCCCCCGAAAGCACTTGCAGAATGCTGCGAGACTCTGCGAGACGAATTGGCGAATGCCGCGGGAGAAAACGCGCATTTTTAAAGGCCACATCTGTAATCACTAGTGGATGCCAATTTTCTCCCTAGCAACCAAATACATTACCCTAGCAACAGAGTAAACAAAGCCTTTTATCTCCACATCAGAACATCGCAGAGACACGGGGGTTGGACCGTTTGACTCGTATCTCGGAGTGTAATCACTAGTGGATGCCAATTTTTTCCCTAGCAACCAAATACAGTACCCTAGCAACAGAGTAAACAAAGCCTTATATCTCCGCATCAGAACATCGTAGAGACACGGGGGTTTGACCGTTTGACTCGTGACTCGGAGTGTAATCACTAGTGGATGCCAATTTTCTCCCTAGCAACCAAATACAGTACCCTAGCAACCGAATAAACAAAGCCTTATATCTTCGCATCAGAATATCGTAGAGACATGTGGGTTGAATTGTTTTACTTTTGGCTTGGAGTATAATCATATATTCTCCCTCGAAATTTGCCTCGGCAAGCACCACTTCACATTTTCTTCAGGAAATGTACCTATCTAGTTATTATTATATTTTATTCTTACATCTGCACGTTTTTTCGGCACCTAACTCGTCCCGCACGGTTTGTCGTAGACCCATGAAAGAGGGCTCAAATCGACGGGCTTATTAAGGACACGACTGCTATGACTTTTATAAGCGATCGGGTGCAGGATTTTCGAAAGGGGGGCGAAAAACCACCCGAAAAATCCCATTGACTTAACATTGAGCCCAACTTTGACGAGTCATAGCTCCGCTCGAGGATTTTGTAGAAACATGTGCGTTACAACATTTGAAGAGGGTGGTAGACTCTGTAAGAACATATATCACAATGGGGTGTAAGTTGTACCCCTGGGGTGTAAGAGGCGCCCAAAAGTGCCCCAATGAAAAGTCAATGGGGCGAAAATCCCATAGACTTAAAATTGCAAATACTTTGACGGGTCATAGGTACGAGCGAGGATTTCGTAGAAACATGTGGGTTGCTAAAATTAAAGAGGGTGCTAGACTCTGTCAGGACGTCCCCCACAATGAGGTGTAAGGTTACCCTAGCAACCATTTTGGGCACCCTAGCAACCTATCCCATAGACTGCCATTTATAAAATGCCCAGATGGATATCTTTGCACCACAGTGTCACAGAGACATGGGGGTGGGCTCATTTTACTCAGGCATCCAATCAGTCTCTCAGGATCCTTATTGAGGTATTAAGCCACGCCCCTAGCAACCAGTTTTGAGCACCCTAGCAACATAAAATTCAAACAGTTATATCTCGGCATCAGAACATCGTAGAGACACGGGGGTTGGGCCGTTTGACTCGTGACTCAGACTGTAATCACTATGGGATGCCAAATTTTTCCCTAGCAACCAAATACAGTACCCTAGCAACAGAGTAAACAAAGCCTTATATCTCCGCATCAGAACATCTTAGAAACACGGGGGTTGGACCGTTTGACTCGTGACTCAGAGTGTAATCACTATGGGATGCCAAATTTTCCCCTAGCAACCAAATACAGTACCCTAGCAACAGAGTAAACAAAGCCTTATATCTCCGCATCAGAACATCGTAGAGACACGGGGGTTGGACCGTTTGACTCGTGACTCAGAGTGTAATCACTATGGGATGCCAAATTTTTCCCTAGCAACCAAATACAGTACCCTAGCAACAGAGTAAACAAAGCCTTATATCTCCGCATCAGAACAACTTAGAAACACGGGGGTTGGACCGTTTGACTCGTGACTGAGAGTGTAATCACTATGGGATGCCAATTTTTTCCCTAGCAACCAAATACAGTACCCTAGCAACAGCGTAAACAAAGCCTTATATCTCCGCATCAGAACATCGTAGAGACACGGGGGTTGGACCATTTGACTCGTGACTCGGAGGGTAATCACTAGTGGATGCCATTTTTGTCCCTAGCAACCAAATACAGTACCCTAGCAACAGTGTAAACAAAGCCTTAAATCTCTGCATCAGAACATCGTAGAGACACGGGGGTTGGACCGTTTGACTCGTGACTCGGAGGGTAATCACTAGTGGATGCCATTTTCTTCCCTAGCAACCAAATACAGCTCCCTAGCAACAGAGTAAACAAAGCCTTATTTCTCCGCATCAGAACATCGTAGAGACACGGGGGTTGGACCATTTGACTTGTGACTCGGCGGGTAATCACCAGTGGATGCCAGTTTTCCCCCTAGCAACCAAATACAGTACCCTAGCAACAGTGTAAACAAAGCCTTACATCTCCGCATCAGAACATCGTAGAGACACGGGGGTTGGACCATTTGACTCGTGACTCAGAGGGTAATCACCAGTGGATGCCAATTTTTGGGTTGGACCATTTGACTTGTGACTTGGAGTGTAATCAGTATTGGATGTCAAATTGTTCCCTAGCAACCAAATACAGTACCCTAGCAACCAAATAAACTAAGCCTTATATCTCCACATCAGAACATTGTAGAGACATTGGGGTTTGACCGTTTGACTCGTGACCCGGAGTGTAATCACTATTGGATGTCAAATTTTCCCTAGCAACCAAATACAGTACCCTAGCAACCGAATAAACAAAGCCTTATATCTGCGCATCAGAACATAGTAGAGACACGGGGGTTGGACCGTATGACTTGTGACTCTGAGTGTAATCACTAGTGGATGGCAATTTTCTCCCTAGCAACCAGATACACTACCCTAGCAACCGAATAAACAAAGCCTTATATCTCCGCATCAGAACATCATAGAGACATGGGGGTTGGACCGTTTTACTTGTGTGTCAGAGTGTTATCACTAGTGGATACAAATTTTCTCCCTAGCAACCAAATACAGTACCCTAGCAACATAGTAAACAAAGCCTTATATCTCCGCATCAGAACATCGTAGAGACACGGGGTTTGGATCGTTTTACTCGTGACTGGAAGTATAATCATATACTGTCCCCCGAAATTTGCCACGGCAAGCACCACTTCACATTTTCTTCAGGAAATGTACCTATCTAGTTATTATTATTATTAGTGGTGCTTGCATTTATGCAAGGCATCACTATTACTATTGCTCATACTTATTATTATGTTGGCTTGACAAAGCCAACATACTGATATTGTATTTAAACTTATTATTATGTTGGCTTTGAAAAAGCCAATATATTGTTATTGCTATTAAACTTATTATTATTATTATGTTGGCTTGAAAAAGCCAACATATTGTTATTGCTCTTAAACTTATTATTATTATTATTATGTTGGCTTGACAAAGCCAACATACTGATATTGTATTTAAACTTATTATTATGTTGGCTTGACAAAGCCAACATACAGATATTGTATTTAAACTTATTATTATTATTATTATGTTGGCTTGAAAAAGCCAACATACTGTTGTTGTATCTAAACTTATTAGTGGTGCTTGCATTTATGCAAGGCATCACTATTATTATTGCTCATACTTATTATTATTTATTTATTTATTCTTATATCTGGACACTTTTTCGGCGCGTAACTCGTCCCGCACGGTTTGTCGTAGACCAATGAAACAGGGCTCAAAACGACCGGCTTGTTGAGGACACGTCTGCTATGACTTTTATAAGCGATCGGGTGCAGGATTTCCGAAAGGGGGGCGAAAAACCACCCGAAAAATCCCATTGACTTAACATTGCGCCCAACTTTGACGGGTCATAGCTCCGCTGGAGGATTTTGTAGAAACATGTGGGTTATAACATTTGAAGAGGGGGGTAGACTCTGTAAGAACATACATCACAATGGGGTGTAAGTTGTACCCCTGGGGTGTAAGAGGCACCCGAAAATTCCCATTGACTTATAATGGGGCAGGAAACATGTCCATATAAGGGAATAAAACAGTTCCAGATGGGATATCTTTGCTTTACAGTGTCGTCAGAGTCGTATAATAACAGAGTTACGAAACGCTTTGATCTCGCCGCCGCGCAGTCACGTGATTCATGTAAAGTTCTACAGTTCCAAACCAAGCAGGGCTGTCAATCTGTTTGCATAGCTTTTCAGCTATTTTAGGTAAATATTAGCTTGTAATGGGAATTGATCACTATACTTACTGTGTTTATAACGTTTTTTTTACTAGGGAGTGATGGAAATACATTAAATCAGTTAATAAAGATAAACAGTTAATTGTGACCCAAAGATAACTGTGGTTATCTATACCAACTACAGCAACACAGTTTATCTTTTATTTTTGTACCAAAATATGGCTATATAAATGGCTATCAATCTGCTAAAAACATAATTCCTACACTTTTACTATATTAAAATCACAAAAAAGATCGCCAACGCGGTTATTTGTAACAGTGAAGCATAACAGAAACACACTAAATTCATATTTAATTGTATTTATAGTACACATTAAATGTTAATATAATTATACATGATTTTCGAGGATACATCACTCGTATTACTTACCAAACACAATGAAACACATATATCAGCATTGTGAATGTAACTTTCTTATAAGGCATATAGCTTGTCGCTGTTGCCCCCTAGTGTTACTCGTAATATATAAAAAAGATAAGTATAAAGTAGATGGCCACCAGTAATAAAATTTTAAACCATTAAATCTATATTATTCACACATTATACACAACTCATTAAAATATAAAAAATTTACTAGTTATTATTAACTATAATCATTACCTACAGCAGAGTTCATAAAATATCACTGTTGACTATATTAATGAAATGTCCGAAAATGTAAAGAGAAACGGTAATTTCATCGATTTACCAGCAGGTGCCATTGAAATGAATGGGCTTCAGTGCTGCGTTTGGAACTATGCGTCACTACCGGTCACTACATGAAACGCTGTTACTTCCGCATTCCATTCTTACAACGGACGTCTATGTGAGTGTCGTAACTCTATTATTATACGACTCTGAGTGTCGTAGAGATAAGTGGGTGGGCTCATTTTACTCGGGCATCCAATCAGTCTCTCAGGATCATCCCAGAGCTATTAAGCCACGCCCCTAGCAACAATTTTGGGCACCCTAGCAACATCTCCCATAGACTGCCATTATAAAATGCCCAGATGGATATCTTTGCACCACAGTGTCATAGAGACATGGGGGTGGGCTCATTTTACTCAGGCATCCAATCAGTCTCTCAGGATACTTACATAGGTATAAGCCACGCCCCTAGCAACCACTTTTGAGCACCCTAGCAACACAAAATTCAAACAGTTATATCTCGGCATCTGAACATCGTAGAGACACGGGGGTTGGACCGTTTGACTCATGACTCGGAGTGTAATCATTATGGGATGCCAATTTTTTCCCTAGCAACCAAATACAGTACCCTAGCAACAGAGTAAACAAAGCCTTATATCTCCGCATCAGAACATCGTAGAGACACAGGGGTTGGACCGTTTGACTCGTGACTCGGAGTGTAATCATTATGGGATGCCAATTTTTTTCCCTAGCAACCAAATACAGTACCCTAGCAACAGAGTAAACAAAGCCTTATATCTCCGCATCAGAACATCGTAGAGACACGGGGGTTGGACCGTTTGACTTGTGACTCGGAGTATAATCATTATGGGTTGCCAATTTTTTCCCTAGCAACCAAATACAGTACCCTAGCAACAGAGTAAACAAAGCCTTATATCTCCGCATCAGAACATCGTAGAGACACGGGGGTTGGACCGTTTGACTCGTGACTCAGAGTGTAATCATTATGGGATGCCATTTTTTTCCCTAGCAACCAAATACAGTACCCTAGCAACAGAGTAAACAAAGCCTTATATCTCCGCATCAGAACATCGTAGAGACACGGGGGTTGGACCGTTTGACTCGTGACTCAGAGTGTAATCATTATGGGATGCCAATTTTTTCCCTAGCAACCAAAAACAGTACCCTAGCAACAGAGTAAACAAAGCCTTATATCTCCGCATCAGAACATCGTAGAGACACGGGGGTTGGACCGTTTGACTCGTGACTCAGAGTGTAATCATTATGGGATGCCATTTTTTTCCCTAGCAACCAAATTAGGGCTGGACCAGAAAATTCGAATATTCGAATATTCGTTCGGTGGGTTGACATTCGATTTTCAGTTTTGAGATTCGAATATATATATATAAATATTTTTCAGCGTTAATGCAGAGCTTTTGCCAAGCAGGAAGTGCGCTTCACACTCCCGCTCTGTAGGTGGCGCAGAGAGACCAACATCCATAGCCAACAGCCATCAAACTCCACCAGTAGAAGAAGAGATCGCCTCGAACGGAAAGCGCGCTTCCTGCTTTGGCATTCACGCTAATAGTGTTGTAAATAACGTTCAGTTTCTTGCAAAAACTGATTGATTTGCTTCACAAGACGTCAATATGTCACACGGAGATATGGGGGATTACTTTTGTATTGGATATATATGCTTTAGCTCTTAAAGTGTGCGGATCGGTTGACTTGCATGACGGAGCACTGGGGTTTCTGCAAAATATCTTCATTATTGTTCTGATGAAAAAAACATATTGGATGGTGTAAGTGTTATAATAAATAAACTTGATTTTGAAAGGATGCTACCGTTTTATTACAGTTTGTTGAACTTTGTTCATTTATTTTCGTTGTTTTATTTAAATAGCCTACCCTACGTTGTCAGTAATTACTGTGCTGCTAATTTCTGATACGGGAATGTTTGTTTGTTAGACAAATGTTGTTAGAAAATAGGCTACCTTATTAAAAGTATTGGTCTTGTGTTTTGTTTCACTAATGCTGTTCTCGCATGACGCATGACAGGCACGCCGCTTCCGGCTTGCGCTGTTCTGTAGTATTTTTAAAGTTTATTAATTCTAGAAGTGTCACATGTCCATATTGCACGAAAAAAATGCACTACACTCCCTTGAGTTCGCAGCAACACATCCGCCACATAATAAAACTGTGGATAGACAGACACACACATACACACACACACAGATTCCTGCCTTTATTAAAGAGAAAAAATATGTTCAGCCCCTCCTTCCGAAGCTTCGAATATTCGATTTTATTTCTACTAGAGCTTCGAAGCTCAAAAAATGGTATTCGGAACAGCCCTAAACCAAATACAGTACCCTAGCAACAGAGTAAACAAAGCCTTATATCTCCGCATCAGAACATCGTAGAGACACGGGGGTTGGACCGTTTGACTCGTGACTCAGAGTGTAATCATTATGGGATGCCAATGTTTTCCCTAGCAACCAAAAACAGTACCCTAGCAACAGAGTAAACAAAGCCTTATATCTCCGGATCAGAACATCGTAGAGACACGGGGGGTGGACCGTTTGACTCGTGACTCAGAGTGTAATCATTATGGGATGCCCATTTTTTCCCTAGCAACCAAATACAGTACCCTAGCAACAGAGTAAACAAAGCCTTATATCTCCGCATCAGAACATCGTAGAGACACGGGGGTTGGACCGTTTGACTCGTGACTCGGAGTGTAATCATTATGGGATGCCAATTTTTTCCCTAGCAACCAAATACAGTACCCTAGCAACAGAGTAAACAAAGCCTTATATCTCCGCATCAGAACATTCTAGAGACACGGGGGTTGGACCGTTTGACTCGTGACTCGGAGTGTAATCATTATGGGATGCCCATTTTTTCCCTAGCAACCAAATACAGTACCCTAGCAACAGAGTAAACAAAGCCTTATATCTCCGCATCAGAACATCGTAGAGACACGGGGGTTGGACCGTTTGACTCGTGACTCAGAGTGTAATCATTATGGGATGCCATTTTTTCCCTAGCAACCAAATACAGTACCCTAGCAACAGAGTAAACAAAGCCTTATATCTCCGCATCAGAACATCGTAGAGACACGGGGGTTGGACCGTTTGACTCGTGAATCAGAGTGTAATCATTAGTGGATGCCAATTTTTTCCCTAGCAACCAAATAGAGTACCCTAGCAACAGTGTAAACAAAGCCTTATATCTCCGCATCAGAACATCGTAGAGACACGGGGGTTGGACCGTTTTACCTGTGACTCGGCATGTAATCACTAGTGGATGCCATTTTTTTCCCTAGCAACCAAATACAGTACCCTAGCAACAGAGTAAACAAAGCCTTATATCTCCGCAACAGAACATCGTAGAGACACGGGGGTTGGACCGTTTTACTCGTGACTCGGTATGTAATCACTAGTGGATGCCATTTTTTTCCCTAGCAACCAAATACAGTACCCTAGCAACAGAGTAAACAAAGCCTTATATCTCCGCATCAGAACATCGTAGAGACACGGGGGTTGGACCGTTTGACTCGTGACTTGGAGTGTAATCATTATGGGATGCCCATTTTTTCCCTAGCAACCAAATACAGTACCCTAGCAACAGAGTAAACAAAGCCTTATATCTCCGCATCAGAACATCGTAGAGACACGGGGGTTGGACCGTTTGACTCGTGACTCAGAGTGTAATCATTATGGGATGCCATTTTTTTCCCTAGCAACCAAATACAGTACCCTAGCAACAGAGTAAACAAAGCCTTATATCTCCGCATCAGAACATCGTAGAGACACGGGGGTTGGACCGTTTGACTCGTGACTCAGAGTGTAATCATTATGGGATGCCAATTTTTTCCCTAGCAACCAAAAACAGTACCCTAGCAACAGAGTAAACAAAGCCTTATATCTCCGCATCAGAACATCGTAGAGACACGGGGGTTGGACCGTTTGACTCGTGACTCAGAGTGTAATCATTATGGGATGCCATTTTTTCCCTAGCAACCAAATACAGTACCCTAGCAACAGAGTAAACAAAGCCTTATATCTCCGCATCAGAACATCGTAGAGACACGGGGGTTGGACCGTTTGACTCGTGACTCAGAGTGTAATCATTATGGGATGCCAATTTTTTCCCTAGCAACCAAAAACAGTACCCTAGCAACAGAGTAAACAAAGCCTTATATCTCCGGATCAGAACATCGTAGAGACACGGGGGGTGGACCGTTTGACTCGTGACTCGGAGTGTAATCATTATGGGATGCCCATTTTTTCCCTAGCAACCAAATACAGTACCCTAGCAACAGAGTAAACAAAGCCTTATATCTCCGCATCAGAACATCGTAGAGACACGGGGGTTGGACCGTTTGACTCGTGACTCAGAGTGTAATCATTATGGGATGCCAATTTTTTTCCTAGCAACCAAATACAGTACCCTAGCAACAGAGTAAACAAAGGCTTATATCTCCGCATCAGAACATCGTAGAGACACGGGGGTTGGACCGTTTGACTCGTGACTCGGAGTGTAATCATTATGGGATGCCCATTTTTTCCCTAGCAACCAAATACAGTACCCTAGCAACAGAGTAAACAAAGCCTTATATCTCCGCATCAGAACATCGTAGAGACACGGGGGTTGGACCGTTTGACTCGTGACTCAGAGTGTAATCATTATGGGATGCCAATTTTTTCCCTAGCAACCAAATACAGTACCCTAGCAACAGAGTAAACAAAGCCTTATATCTCCGCATCAGAACATCGTAGAGACACGGGGGTTGGACCGTTTGACTCGTGACTCGGAGTGTAATCATTATGGGATGCCCATTTTTTCCCTAGCAACCAAATACAGTACCCTAGCAACAGAGTAAACAAAGCCTTATATCTCCGCATCAGAACATCGTAGAGACACGGGGGTTGGACCGTTTGACTCGTGACTCAGAGTGTAATCATTATGGGATGCCATTTTTCCCTAGCAACCAAATACAGTACCCTAGCAACAGAGTAAACAAAGCCTTATATCTCCGCATCAGAACATCGTAGAGACACGGGGGTTGGACCGTTTGACTCGTGAATCAGAGTGTAATCATTAGTGGATGCCAATTTTTTCCCTAGCAACCAAACACAGTACCCTAGCAACAGTGTAAACAAAGCCTTATATCTCCGCATCAGAACATCGTAGAGACACGGGGGTTGGACCGTTTTACCTGTGACTCGGCATGTAATCACTAGTGGATGCCAATTTTTTCCCTAGCAACCAAATACAGTACCCTAGCAACAGTGTAAACAAAGCCTTATATCTCCGCACCAGAACATCGTAGAGACACGGGGGTTGGACCGTTTGACTAGTGACTTAGAGTGTAATCATTATGGGATGCCATTTTTTTCCCTAGCAACCAAATACAGTACCCTAGCAACAGAGTAAACAAAGCCTTATATCTCCGCATCAGAACATCGTAGAGACACGGGGGTTGGACCGTTTTACTCGTGACTCGGTATGTAATCACTAGTGGATGCCATTTTTTCCCTAGCAACCAAATACAGTACCCTAGCAACAGTGTAAACAAAGCCTTATATCTCCGCATCAGAACATCGTAGAGACACGGGGGTTGGACCGTTTTACTTGTGACTCGGTATGTTATCACTAGTGGATGCCAATTTTTTCCCTAGCAACCAAATACAGTACCCTAGCAACAGTGTAAACAAAGCCTTATATCTCCGCATCAGAACATCGTAGAGACACGGGGGTTGGACCGTTTGACTTGTGACTCGGAGTGTAATCACTGGGCACATCATTGGCCACTCCCAAGCCACGCCCCTAGCAACCAAATACAGTACCCTAGCAACAGAGTAAACAAAGCCTTATATCTCCGCATCAGAACATCGTAGAGACACGGGGGTTGGACCGTTTGACTCGTGACTCGGCGGGTAATCACTATGAGATGCCAATTTTTTCCCTAGCAACCAAATACAGTACCCTAGCAACAGAGTAAACAAAGCCTTATATCTCCGCATCAGAACATCGTAGAGACATGGGGGTTGGACCGTTTGACTCGTGACTCAGAGTGT
This sequence comes from Paramisgurnus dabryanus, assembly GCF_030506205.2. Taxonomy (NCBI): domain Eukaryota; kingdom Metazoa; phylum Chordata; class Actinopteri; order Cypriniformes; family Cobitidae; genus Paramisgurnus; species Paramisgurnus dabryanus. Next base: position 1,595,502 of record NC_133341.1, on the reverse strand, counting down.
AATCATTTTGGGATGCCAATTTTTTCCCTAGCAACCAAATATAGTACCCTAGCAACAGAGTAAACAAAGCCTTATATCTCAGCATCAGAACATCGTAGAGACACGGGGGTTGGACCGTTTGACTCGTGACTCAGATTGTAATCATTATGGGATGCCAATTTTTTCCCTAGCAACCAAATATAGTACCCTAGCAACAGAGTAAACAAAGCCTTATATCTCAGCATCAGAACATCGTAGAGACATGGGGGTTGGACCGTTTGACTCGTGACTCAGAGTGTAATCATTATGGGATGCCAATTTTTTCCTTAGCAACCAAATACAGTACCCTAGCAACAGGGTAAACAAAGCCTTATATCTCCGCATCAGAACATCGTAGAGACATGGGGGTTGGACCGTTTGACTCGTGACTCAGAGTGTAATCATTATGGGATGCCAATTTTTTCCCTAGCAACCAAATACAGTACCCTAGCAACAGAGTAAACAAAGCCTTATATCTCCGCATCAGAACATCGTAGAGACACGGGGGTTGGACCGTTTGAGTCGTGACTCAGAGTGTAATCATTATGGGATGTAAAAATTTTCCCTAGCAACCAAATACAGTACCCTAGCAACCGAATAAACAAAGCCTTATATCTCTGCACCAGAACATCGTTGAGACACGGGGGTTGGACCGTATGACTCGTGACTCAGAGTGTAATCATTATGGGATGCCAAATTTTTCCCTAGCAACCAAATACAGTACCCTAGCAACCGGATAAACACAGCCTTATATCTCCACATCAGAACATCGTACAGACACGGGAGTTGGATCGTTTAACTTTTGGCTTGGAGTATAATCATATATGGTCCCCAGAATTTTGCCACGGCAAGCACCACTCACATTTTCTTCAGGAAATGTACCTATCTAGTTATAATTAGTGGTGCTTGCATTTATGCAAGGCATCACTATTATTATTGCTCATACTTATTATTATTTATTTATTTATTTATTCTTATATCTGGACACTTTTTCGGCGCGTAACTCGTCCCGCACGGTTTGTCGTAGACCAATGAAACAGGGCTCAAAACGACCGGCTTGTTGAGGACACGTCTGCTATGACTTTTATAAGCGATCGGGTGCAGGATTTCCGAAAGGGGGGCGAAAAACCACCCGAAAAATCCCATTGACTTAACATTGCGCCCAACTTTGACGGGTCATAGCTCCGCTGGAGGATTTTGTAGAAACATGTGGGTTATAACATTTGAAGAGGGGGGTAGACTCTGTAAGAACATACATCACAATGGGGTGTAAGTTGTACCCCTGGGGTGTAAGAGGCACCCGAAAATTCCCATTGACTTATAATGGGGCAGGAAACATGTCCATATAAGGGAATAAAACAGTTCCAGATGGGATATCTTTGCTTTACAGTGTCGTAGAGATAAGTGGGTGGGCTCATTTTACTCGGGCATCCAATCAGTCTCTCAGGATCATCCCAGAGCTATTAAGCCACGCCCCTAGCAACAATTTTGGGCACCCTAGCAACATCTCCCATAGACTGCCATTATAAAATGCCCAGATGGATATCTTTGCACCACAGTGTCATAGAGACATGGGGGTGGGCTCATTTTACTCAGGCATCCAATCAGTCTCTCAGGATACTTACATAGGTATAAGCCACGCCCCTAGCAACCACTTTTGAGCACCCTAGCAACACAAAATTCAAACAGTTATATCTCGGCATCTGAACATCGTAGAGACACGGGGGTTGGACCGTTTGACTCATGACTCAGAGTGTAATCATTATGGGATGCCATTTTTTTCCCTAGCAACCAAATACAGTACCCTAGCAACAGAGTAAACAAAGCCTTATATCTCCGCATCAGAACATCGTAGAGACACAGGGGTTGGACCGTTTGACTCGTGACTCGGAGTGTAATCATTATGGGATGCCAATTTTTTTCCCTAGCAACCAAATACAGTACCCTAGCAACAGAGTAAACAAAGCCTTATATCTCCGCATCAGAACATCGTAGAGACACGGGGGTTGGACCGTTTGACTTGTGACTCGGAGTGTAATCATTATGGGTTGCCAATTTTTTCCCTAGCAACCAAATACAGTACCCTAGCAACAGAGTAAACAAAGCCTTATATCTCCGCATCAGAACATCGTAGAGACACGGGGGTTGGACCGTTTGACTCGTGACTCAGAGTGTAATCATTATGGGATGCCATTTTTTTCCCTAGCAACCAAATACAGTACCCTAGCAACAGAGTAAACAAAGCCTTATATCTCCGCATCAGAACATCGTAGAGACACGGGGGTTGGACCGTTTGACTCGTGACTCAGAGTGTAATCATTATGGGATGCCAATTTTTTCCCTAGCAACCAAATACAGTACCCTAGCAACAGAGTAAACAAAGCCTTATATCTCCGCATCAGAACATTGTAGAGACACGGGGGTTGGACCGTTTGACTCGTGACTCGGAGTGTAATCATTATGGGATGCCCATTTTTTCCCTAGCAACCAAATACAGTACCCTAGCAACAGAGTAAACAAAGCCTTATATCTCCGCATCAGAACATCGTAGAGACACGGGGGTTGGACCGTTTGACTCGTGACTCAGAGTGTAATCATTATGGGATGCCATTTTTTCCCTAGCAACCAAATACAGTACCCTAGCAACAGAGTAAACAAAGCCTTATATCTCCGCATCAGAACATCGTAGAGACACGGGGGTTGGACCGTTTGACTCGTGAATCAGAGTGTAATCATTAGTGGATGCCAATTTTTTCCCTAGCAACCAAATACAGTACCCTAGCAACAGAGTAAACAAAGCCTTATATCTCCGCATCAGAACATCGTAGAGACACGGGGGTTGGACCGTTTTACTCGTGACTCGGTATGTAATCACTAGTGGATGCCATTTTTTTCCCTAGCAACCAAATACAGTACCCTAGCAACAGAGTAAACAAAGCCTTATATCTCCGCATCAGAACATCGTAGAGACACGGGGGTTGGACCGTTTGACTCGTGACTTGGAGTGTAATCATTAGTGGATGCCAATTTTTTCCCTAGCAACCAAATACAGTACCCTAGCAACAGAGTAAACAAAGCCTTATATCTCCGCATCAGAACATCGTAGAGACACGGGGGTTGGACCGTTTTACTCGTGACTCGGTATGTAATCACTAGTGGATGCCATTTTTTTCCCTAGCAACCAAATACAGTACCCTAGCAACAGAGTAAACAAAGCCTTATATCTCCGCATCAGAACATCGTAGAGACACGGGGGTTGGACCGTTTGACTCGTGACTTGGAGTGTAATCATTATGGGATGCCCATTTTTTCCCTAGCAACCAAATACATTACCCTAGCAACAGAGTAAACATAGCCTTATATCTCCGCATCAGAACATCGTAGAGACACGGGGGTTGGACCGTTTGACTCGTGACTCAGAGTGTAATCATTATGGGATGCCATTTTTTTCCCTAGCAACCAAATACAGTACCCTAGCAACAGAGTAAACAAAGCCTTATATCTCCGCATCAGAACATCGTAGAGACACGGGGGTTGGACCGTTTGACTCGTGACTCAGAGTGTAATCATTATGGGATGCCAATTTTTTCCCTAGCAACCAAAAACAGTACCCTAGCAACAGAGTAAACAAAGCCTTATATCTCCGCATCAGAACATCGTAGAGACACGGGGGTTGGACCGTTTGACTCGTGACTCAGAGTGTAATCATTATGGGATGCCATTTTTTCCCTAGCAACCAAATACAGTACCCTAGCAACAGAGTAAACAAAGCCTTATATCTCCGCATCAGAACATCGTAGAGACACGGGGGTTGGACCGTTTGACTCGTGACTCAGAGTGTAATCATTATGGGATGCCAATTTTTTCCCTAGCAACCAAAAACAGTACCCTAGCAACAGAGTAAACAAAGCCTTATATCTCCGGATCAGAACATCGTAGAGACACGGGGGGTGGACCGTTTGACTCGTGACTCGGAGTGTAATCATTATGGGATGCCCATTTTTTCCCTAGCAACCAAATACAGTACCCTAGCAACAGAGTAAACAAAGCCTTATATCTCCGCATCAGAACATCGTAGAGACACGGGGGTTGGACCGTTTGACTCGTGACTCAGAGTGTAATCATTATGGGATGCCAATTTTTTCCCTAGCAACCAAATACAGTACCCTAGCAACAGAGTAAACAAAGCCTTATATCTCCGCATCAGAACATCGTAGAGACACGGGGGTTGGACCGTTTGACTCGTGACTCAGAGTGTAATCATTATGGGATGCCAATTTTTTCCCTAGCAACCAAAAACAGTACACTAGCAACAGAGTAAACAAAGCCTTATATCTCCGGATCAGAACATCGTAGAGACACGGGGGGTGGACCGTTTGACTCGTGACTCGGAGTGTAATCATTATGGGATGCCCATTTTTTCCCTAGCAACCAAATACAGTACCCTAGCAACAGAGTAAACAAAGCCTTATATCTCCGCATCAGAACATCGTAGAGACACGGGGGTTGGACCGTTTGACTCGTGACTCAGAGTGTAATCATTATGGGATGCCAATTTTTTCCCTAGCAACCAAATACAGTACCCTAGCAACAGAGTAAACAAAGCCTTATATCTCCGCATCAGAACATCGTAGAGACACGGGGGTTGGACCGTTTGACTCGTGACTCGGAGTGTAATCATTATGGGATGCCCATTTTTTCCCTAGCAACCAAATACAGTACCCTAGCAACAGAGTAAACAAAGCCTTATATCTCCGCATCAGAACATCGTAGAGACACGGGGGTTGGACCGTTTGACTCGTGACTCAGAGTGTAATCATTATGGGATGCCAATTTTTTCCCTAGCAACCAAATACAGTACCCTAGCAACAGAGTAAACAAAGCCTTATATCTCCGCATCAGAACATCGTAGAGACACGGGGGTTGGACCGTTTGACTCGTGACTCGGAGTGTAATCATTATGGGATGCCCATTTTTTCCCTAGCAACCAAATACAGTACCCTAGCAACAGAGTAAACAAAGCCTTATATCTCCGCATCAGAACATCGTAGAGACACGGGGGTTGGACCGTTTGACTCGTGACTCAGAGTGTAATCATTATGGGATGCCATTTTTCCCTAGCAACCAAATACAGTACCCTAGCAACAGAGTAAACAAAGCCTTATATCTCCGCATCAGAACATCGTAGAGACACGGGGGTTGGACCGTTTGACTCGTGAATCAGAGTGTAATCATTAGTGGATGCCATTTTTTTCCCTAGCAACCAAATACAGTACCCTAGCAACAGTGTAAACAAAGCCTTATATCTCCGCATCAGAACATCGTAGAGACACGGGGGTTGGACCGTTTTACCTGTGACTCGGCATGTAATCACTAGTGGATGCCAATTTTTTCCCTAGCAACCAAATACAGTACCCTAGCAACAGTGTAAACAAAGCCTTATATCTCCGCACCAGAACATCGTAGAGACACGGGGGTTGGACCGTTTGACTAGTGACTCAGAGTGTAATCATTATGGGATGCCATTTTTTCCCTAGCAACCAAATACAGTACCCTAGCAACAGAGTAAACAAAGCCTTATATCTCCGCATCAGAACATCGTAGAGACACGGGGGTTGGAGCGTTTTACTCGTGACTCGGTATGTAATCACTAGTGGATGCCATTTTTTCCCTAGCAACCAAATACAGTACCCTAGCAACAGTGTAAACAAAGCCTTATATCTCCGCATCAGAACATCGTAGAGACACGGGGGTTGGACCGTTTTACTCGTGACTCGGTATGTTATCACTAGTGGATGCCAATTCTTTCCCTAGCAACCAAATACAGTACCCTAGCAACAGTGTAAACAAAGCCTTATATCTCTGCATCAGAACATCGTAGAGACACGGGGGTTGGAACGTTTGACTTGTGACTCGGAGTGTAATCACTGGGCACATCATTGGCCACTCCCAAGCCACGCCCCTAGCAACCAAATACAGTACCCTAGCAACAGAGTAAACAAAGCCTTATATCTCCGCATCAGAACATCGTAGAGACACGGGGGTTGGACCGTTTGACTCGTGACTCGGCGGGTAATCACTATGAGATGCCAATTTTTTCCCTAGCAACCAAATACAGTACCCTAGCAACAGAGTAAACAAAGCCTTATATCTCCGCATCAGAACATCGTAGAGACATGGGGGTTGGACCGTTTGACTCGTGACTCAGAGTGTAATCATTATGGGATGCCAATTTTTTCCCTAGCAACCAAATATAGTACCCTAGCAACAGAGTAAACAAAGCCTTATATCTCAGCATCAGAACATCGTAGAGACACGGGGGTTGGACCGTTTGACTCGTGACTCAGATTGTAATCATTATGGGATGCCAATTTTTTCCCTAGCAACCAAATATAGTACCCTAGCAACAGAGTAAACAAAGCCTTATATCTCAGCATCAGAACATCGTAGAGACATGGGGGTTGGACCGTTTGACTCGTGACTCAGAGTGTAATCATTATGGGATGCCAATTTTTTCCTTAGCAACCAAATACAGTACCCTAGCAACAGGGTAAACAAAGCCTTATATCTCCGCATCAGAACATCGTAGAGACATGGGGGTTGGACCGTTTGACTCGTGACTCAGAGTGTAATCATTATGGGATGCCAATTTTTTCCCTAGCAACCAAATACAGTACCCTAGCAACAGAGAAAACAAAGCCTTATATCTCCGCATCAGAACATCGTAGAGACACGGGGGTTGGACCGTTTGAGTCGTGACTCAGAGTGTAATCATTATGGGATGTAAAAATTTTCCCTAGCAACCAAATACAGTACCCTAGCAACCGAATAAACAAAGCCTTATATCTCTGCACCAGAACATCGTTGAGACACGGGGGTTGGACCGTATGACTCGTGACTCAGAGTGTAATCATTATGGGATGCCAAATTTTTCCCTAGCAACCAAATACAGTACCCTAGCAACCGGATAAACACAGCCTTATATCTCCACATCAGAACATCGTACAGACACGGGAGTTGGATCGTTTAACTTTTGGCTTGGAGTATAATCATATATGGTCCCCAGAATTTTGCCACGGCAAGCACCACTCACATTTTCTTCAGGAAATGTACCTATCTAGTTATAATTAGTGGTGCTTGCATTTATGCAAGGCATCACTATTATTATTGCTCATACTTATTATTATTTATTTATTTATTCTTATATCTGGACACTTTTTCGGCGCGTAACTCGTCCCGCACGGTTTGTCGTAGACCAATGAAACAGGGCTCAAAACGACCGGCTTGTTGAGGACACGTCTGCTATGACTTTTATAAGCGATCGGGTGCAGGATTTCCGAAAGGGGGGCGAAAAACCACCCGAAAAATCCCATTGACTTAACATTGCGCCCAACTTTGACGGGTCATAGCTCCGCTGGAGGATTTTGTAGAAACATGTGGGTTATAACATTTGAAGAGGGGGGTAGACTCTGTAAGAACATACATCACAATGGGGTGTAAGTTGTACCCCTGGGGTGTAAGAGGCACCCGAAAATTCCCATTGACTTATAATGGGGCAGGAAACATGTCCATATAAGGGAATAAAACAGTTCCAGATGGGATATCTTTGCTTTACAGTGTCGTAGAGATAAGTGGGTGGGCTCATTTTACTCGGGCATCCAATCAGTCTCTCAGGATCATCCCAGAGCTATTAAGCCACGCCCCTAGCAACAATTATGGGCACCCTAGCAACATCTCCCATAGACTGCCATTATAAAATGCCCAGATGGATATCTTTGCACCACAGTGTCATAGAGACATGGGGGTGGGCTCATTTTACTCAGGCATCCAATCAGTCTCTCAGGATACTTACATAGGTATAAGCCACGCCCCTAGCAACCACTTTTGAGCACCCTAGCAACACAAAATTCAAACAGTTATATCTCGGCATCTGAACATCGTAGAGACACGGGGGTTGGACCGTTTGACTCATGACTCAGAGTGTAATCATTATGGGATGCCAATTTTTTCCCTAGCAACCAAATACAGTACCCTAGCAACAGAGTAAACAAAGCCTTATATCTCCGCATCAGAACATCGTAGAGACACAGGGGTTGGACCGTTTGACTCGTGACTCGGAGTGTAATCATTATGGGTTGCCAATTTTTTCCCTAGCAACCAAATACAGTACCCTAGCAACAGAGTAAACAAAGCCTTATATCTCCGCATCAGAACATCGTAGAGACACGGGGGTTGGACCGTTTGACTCGTGACTCAGAGTGTAATCATTATGGGATGCCATTTTTTTCCCTAGCAACCAAATACAGTACCCTAGCAACAGAGTAAACAAAGCCTTATATCTCCGCATCAGAACATCGTAGAGACACGGGGGTTGGACCGTTTGACTCGTGACTCAGAGTGTAATCATTATGGGATGCCAATTTTTTCCCTAGCAACCAAAAACAGTACCCTAGCAACAGAGTAAACAAAGCCTTATATCTCCGCATCAGAACATCGTAGAGACACGGGGGTTGGACCGTTTGACTCGTGACTCAGAGTGTAATCATTATGGGATGCCATTTTTTTCCCTAGCAACCAAATACAGTACCCTAGCAACAGAGTAAACAAAGCCTTATATCTCCGCATCAGAACATCGTAGAGACACGGGGGTTGGACCGTTTGACTCGTGACTCAGAGTGTAATCATTATGGGATGCCAATTTTTTCCCTAGCAACCAAAAACAGTACCCTAGCAACAGAGTAAACAAAGCCTTATATCTCCGGATCAGAACATCGTAGAGACACAGGGGGGTGGACCGTTTGACTCGTGACTCGGAGTGTAATCATTATGGGATGCCCATTTTTTCCCTAGCAACCAAATACAGTACCCTAGCAACAGAGTAAACAAAGCCTTATATCTCCGCATCAGAACATCGTAGAGACACGGGGGTTGGACCGTTTGACTCGTGACTCAGAGTGTAATCATTATGGGATGCCAATTTTTTCCCTAGCAACCAAATACAGTACCCTAGCAACAGAGTAAACAAAGCCTTATATCTCCGCATCAGAACATCGTAGAGACACGGGGGTTGGACCGTTTGACTCGTGACTCGGAGTGTAATCATTATGGGATGCCCATTTTTTCCCTAGCAACCAAATACAGTACCCTAGCAACAGAGTCAACAAAGCCTTATATCTCCGCATCAGAACATCGTAGAGACACGGGGGTTGGACCGTTTGACTCGTGACTCAGAGTGTAATCATTATGGGATGCCAATTTTTTCCCTAGCAACCAAATACAGTACCCTAGCAACAGAGTAAACAAAGCCTTATATCTCCGCATCAGAACATTGTAGAGACACGGGGGTTGGACCGTTTGACTCGTGACTCGGAGTGTAATCATTATGGGATGCCCATTTTTTCCCTAGCAACCAAATACAGTACCCTAGCAACAGAGTAAACAAAGCCTTATATCTCCGCATCAGAACATCGTAGAGACACGGGGGTTGGACCGTTTGACTCGTGACTCAGAGTGTAATCATTATGGGATGCCATTTTTTCCCTAGCAACCAAATACAGTACCCTAGCAACAGAGTAAACAAAGCCTTATATCTCCGCATCAGAACATCGTAGAGACACGGGGGTTGGACCGTTTGACTCGTGAATCAGAGTGTAATCATTAGTGGATGCCAATTTTTTCCCTAGCAACCAAATACAGTACCCTAGCAACAGTGTAAACAAAGCCTTATATCTCCGCATCAGAACATCGTAGAGACACGGGGGTTGGACCGTTTTACCTGTGACTCGGCATGTAATCACTAGTGGATGCCATTTTTTTCCCTAGCAACCAAATACAGTACCCTAGCAACAGAGTAAACAAAGCCTTATATCTCCGCATCAGAACATCGTAGAGACACGGGGGTTGGACCGTTTTACTCGTGACTCGGTATGTAATCACTAGTGGATGCCATTTTTTCCCTAGCAACCAAATACAGTACCCTAGCAACAGAGTAAACAAAGCCTTATATCTCCGCATCAGAACATCGTAGAGACACGGGGGTTGGACCGTTTGACTCGTGACTTGGAGTGTAATCATTATGGGATGCCCATTTTTTCCCTAGCAACCAAATACAGTACCCTAGCAACAGAGTAAACAAAGCCTTATATCTCCGCATCAGAACATCGTAGAGACACGGGGGTTGGACCGTTTGACTCGTGACTCAGAGTGTAATCATTATGGGATGCCATTTTTTTCCCTAGCAACCAAATACAGTACCCTAGCAACAGAGTAAACAAAGCCTTATATCTCCGCATCAGAACATCGTAGAGACACGGGGGTTGGACCGTTTGACTCGTGACTCAGAGTGTAATCATTATGGGATGCCAATTTTTTCCCTAGCAACCAAAAACAGTACCCTAGCAACAGAGTAAACAAAGCCTTATATCTCCGCATCAGAACATCGTAGAGACACGGGGGTTGGACCGTTTGACTCGTGACTCAGAGTGTAATCATTATGGGATGCCATTTTTTCCCTAGCAACCAAATACAGTACCCTAGCAACAGAGTAAACAAAGCCTTATATCTCCGCATCAGAACATCGTAGAGACACAGGGGTTGGACCGTTTGACTCGTGACTCAGAGTGTAATCATTATGGGATGCCAATTTTTTCCCTAGCAACCAAAAACAGTACCCTAGCAACAGAGTAAACAAAGCCTTATATCTCCGGATCAGAACATCGTAGAGACACGGGGGGTGGACCGTTTGACTCGTGACTCGGAGTGTAATCATTATGGGATGCCCATTTTTTCCCTAGCAACCAAATACAGTACCCTAGCAACAGAGTAAACAAAGCCTTATATCTCCGCATCAGAACATCGTAGAGACACGGGGGTTGGACCGTTTGACTCGTGACTCAGAGTGTAATCATTATGGGATGCCAATTTTTTCCCTAGCAACCAAATACAGTTTCCTAGCAACAGAGTAAACAAAGCCTTATATCTCCGCATCAGAACATCGTAGAGACACGGGGGTTGGACCGTTTGACTCGTGACTCGGAGTGTAATCATTATGGGATGCCCATTTTTTCCCTAGCAACCAAATACAGTACCCTAGCAACAGAGTAAACAAAGCCTTATATCTCCGCATCAGAACATCGTAGAGACACGGGGGTTGGACCGTTTGACTCGTGACTCAGAGTGTAATCATTATGGGATGCCAATTTTTTCCCTAGCAACCAAATACAGTACCCTAGCAACAGAGTAAACAAAGCCTTATATCTCCGCATCAGAACATCGTAGAGACACGGGGGTTGGACCGTTTGACTCGTGACTCGGAGTGTAATCATTATGGGATGCCCATTTTTTCCCTAGCAACCAAATACAGTACCCTAGCAACAGAGTAAACAAAGCCTTATATCTCCGCATCAGAACATCGTAGAGACACGGGGGTTGGACCGTTTGACTCGTAACTCAGAGTGTAATCATTATGGGATGCCATTTTTCCCTAGCAACCAAATACAGTACCCTAGCAACAGAGTAAACAAAGCCTTATATCTCCGCATCAGAACATCGTAGAGACACGGGGGTTGGACCGTTTGACTCGTGAATCAGAGTGTAATCATTAGTGGATGCCAATTTTTTCCCTAGCAACCAAATACAGTACCCTAGCAACAGTGTAAACAAAGCCTTATATCTCCGCATCAGAACATCGTAGAGACACGGGGGTTGGACCGTTTTACCTGTGACTCGGCATGTAATCACTAGTGGATGCCAATTTTTTCCCTAGCAACCAAATACAGTACCCTAGCAACAGTGTAAACAAAGCCTTATATCTCCGCACCAGAACATCGTAGAGACACGGGGGTTGGACCGTTTGACTAGTGACTCAGAGTGTAATCATTATGGGATGCCATTTTTTTCCCTAGCAACCAAATACAGTACCCTAGCAACAGAGTAAACAAAGCCTTATATCTCCGCATCAGAACATCGTAGAGACACGGGGGTTGGACCGTTTTACTCGTGACTCGGTATGTAATCACTAGTGGATGCCATTTTTTCCCTAGCAACCAAATACAGTACCCTAGCAACAGTGTAAACAAAGCCTTATATCTCCGCATCAGAACATCGTAGAGACACGGGGGTTGGACCGTTTTACTCGTGACTCGGTATGTTATCACTAGTGGATGCCAATTTTTTCCCTAGCAACCAAATACAGTACCCTAGCAACAGTGTAAACAAAGCCTTATATCTCCGCATCAGAACATCGTAGAGACACGGGGGTTGGACCGTTTGACTTGTGACTCGGAGTGTAATCACTGGGCACATCATTGGCCACTCCCAAGCCACGCCCCTAGCAACCAAATACAGTACCCTAGCAACAGAGTAAACAAAGCCTTATATCTCCGCATCAGAACATCGTAGATACACGGGGGTTGGACCGTTTGACTCGTGACTCGGCGGGTAATCACTATGAGATGCCAATTTTTTCCCTAGCAACCAAATACAGTACCCTAGCAACAGAGTAAACAAAGCCTTATATCTCCGCATCAGAACATCGTAGAGACATGGGGGTTGGACCGTTTGACTTGTGACTCAGAGTGTAATCATTATGGGATGCCAATTTTTTCCCTAGCAACCAAATATAGTACCCTAGCAACAGAGTAAACAAAGCCTTATATCTCAGCATCAGAACATCGTAGAGACACGGGGGTTGGACCGTTTGACTCGTGACTCAGATTGTAATCATTATGGGATGCCAATTTTTTCCCTAGCAACCAAATATAGTACCCTAGCAACAGAGTAAACAAAGCCTTATATCTCAGCATCAGAACATCGTAGAGACATGGGGGTTGGACCGTTTGACTCGTGACTCAGAGTGTAATCATTATGGGATGCCAATTTTTTCCTTAGCAACCAAATACAGTACCCTAGCAACAGGGTAAACAAAGCCTTATATCTCCGCATCAGAACATCGTAGAGACATGGGGGTTGGACCGTTTGACTCGTGACTCAGAGTGTAATCATTATGGGATGCCAATTTTTTCCCTAGCAACCAAATACAGTACCCTAGCAACAGAGTAAACAAAGCCTTATATCTCCGCATCAGAACATCGTAGAGACACGGGGGTTGGACCGTTTGAGTCGTGACTCAGAGTGTAATCATTATGGGATGTCAAAATTTTCCCTAGCAACCAAATACAGTACCCTAGCAACCGAATAAACAAAGCCTTATATCTCTGCACCAGAACATCGTTGAGACACGGGGGTTGGACCGTATGACTCGTGACTCAGAGTGTAATCATTATGGGAGGCCAAATTTTTCCCTAGCAACCAAATACAGTACCCTAGCAACCGGATAAACACAGCCTTATATCTCCACATCAGAACATCGTACAGACACGGGAGTTGGATCGTTTAACTTTTGGCTTGGAGTATAATCATATATGGTCCCCAGAATTTTGCCACGGCAAGCACCACTCACATTTTCTTCAGGAAATGTACCTATCTAGTTATAATTATTATTATTCTTATGTCTGCACAAAATTTCGGCGCGTAACTCGTCCCGCACGGTTTGCCGTAGTCCTATGAAAGAGGGCTCAAATCGACCGGTTTATTGAAGAGATGGTGGCTATGACTTTTATAAGCGATCGGGTGCAGAATTTCCGAAAGGGGGGCGAAAAACCACCCGAAAAATCCCATTGACTTAACATTGCGCCCAACTTTGACGAGTCATAGCTCCGCTTGAGGATTTTGTAGAAACATGTGGGTTACAACATTTGAAGACGGTGGTAGGCTCTGTAAGAACATGGATCACAATGGGGTGTAAGCTGTACCCCTGGGGTGTAAGAGGTGCCCAAAAATGCCCAATGAAAAGTCAATGGGGCAAAATCCCATAGACTTAACATTGCAAAAATTTTGACGGGTCATAGGTCCGACCGAGGATTTCATAGAAACATGTTGGTTACCAAATTTAAAAAGGGTGCTAGACTCTGTCAGGACGTACCCCACAATGGGGTGTAAGGTTACCCTAGCAACCATTTTGGGCACCCTAGCAACCTATCCCATAGACTGCCATTATAAAATGCCCAGATGGATATCTTTGCACCACAATGTCATAGAGACATGGGGGTGGGCTCATTTTACTCAGGCATCCAATCAGTCTCTCAGGATCCTTACAGACTTACTAAGCCACGCCCCTAGCAACCACTTTTGAGCACCCTAGCAACATAAAATACAAACAGTTATATCTCGGCATCAGAACATCGTAGAGACACGGGGGTTGGACCGTTTTACTTGTGACTAGGGGTGTAACAATTGGGCACATCATTGGCCACTCCCAAGCCACGCCCCTAGCAACCAAATTTGAGCACCCTAGCAACCGAATAAACAAAGCCTTATATCTCCGCATCAGAACATCGTAGAGACACGGGGTTTGGACTGTTTTACTTGTGACTCGGAGTGTAATCACTGGGCACATCATTGGCCACTCCCAAGCCACGCCCCTAGCAACCAAATACAGTACCCTAGCAACAGAGTAAACAAAGCCTTATATCTCCGCATCAGAACATCGTAGAGACACGGGGGTTGGACCGTTTTACTTGTGACTCGGAGTGTAATCACTGGGCACATCATTGGCCACTCCCAAGCCACGCCCCTAGCAACCAAATACAGTACCCTAGCAACAGAGTAAACAAAGCCTTATATCTCCGCATCAGAACATCGTAGAGACATGGGGTTTGGACCGTTTGACTCGTGACTCGGAGGGTAATCACTAGTGGATGCCATTTTTTTCCCTAGCAACCAAATACAGTACCCTAGCAACAGAGTAAACAAAGCCTTATATCTCCGCATCAGAACATTGTAGAGACACGGGGGTTGGACCGTTTGACTCATGACTCGGAGGGTAATCACTAGTGGATGCCATTTTTTCCCTAGCAACCAAATACAGTACCCTAGCAACAGAGTAAACAAAGCCTTATATCTTCGCATCAGAACATCGTAGAGACACGGGGGTTGGACCGTTTGACTCGTGACTCGGAGGGTAATCACTAGTGGATGCCATTTTTTTCCCTAGCAACCAAACTTAGTACCCTAGCAACGCAATAAATGTTAGCTTCATGCTAGCTTCCTGCTAATCATGCTAGCTTCATGCTAGCTTCATGATAATCATGCTAACATCATGCTAGCTTCATGCTAATCATGCTAACTTCATGCTAGCTTCATGCTAACTTCATGCTAGCTTCATGCTAATCATGCTAACTTCATACTAGCTTCATGCTAATCATGCTAACATCATGCTAGCTTCATGCTAATCATGCTAGCATCATGCTAGCTTCATGCTAATCATGTTAGCATCATGCTAGCTTCATGCTAATCATGCTAGCTTCATGCTAGCTTCATGCTAATCATGCTAACATCATGCTAGCTTCATGCTAATCATGCTAGCATCATGCTAGCTTCATGCTAATCATGCTACCATCATGCTAGCTTCATGCTAATCATGCTAGCATCATGCTAGCTTCATGCTAATCATGCTAGCATCATACTAGCTTCATGCTAATCATGCTAGCTTCATGCTAATCATTTTAGCATTATGCTAGCTTCATGCTAATCATGCTAGCATCATGCTAGCTTCATGCTAATCATGCTAGCATCATGCTAGCTTCATGCTAATCATGCTAGCATCATGCTAGCTTCATGCTAATCATGCTAACATCATGCTAGCTTCATGGTAAATCATGCTACCTTCATACTTAAACATACTAACAGCCAGATAGCCTACTAAACTAAACTTATGTCAAACCGTTTTAAACGTTCAGGCTACGCTTTCTCAAGCCAACATAAAGTTTTTCTTCAAACTTTACTATCTAGTTATTATTATTCTTCTTCTGAGCGAAATTTCTGCGGCTAACTCGTCCGACAGCTTTCAAGCTACATTCACCAAATTTTCCACGGACATTCTAACTGGTCTGAAGAAGTGTGCTATATCTTTTTGAAGGGATCCGACATACAGAATTCCTAAAACGGGACATTAAAATTCCGAAAGTCCCATTGACTTAACATTGGACAAACTTTGATGGGTTCTAGCTGCGAGCGAGAATTTTGTAGAAACTTCTGGGTTACCACATTTGAAGAGGCTGGCAGGCTCTGTAAGAACATACATCACATTGGGGTGTAAGTTTCACCCTTGGGGTGTAAGAGGCACCCAAAATTCCCCATTGACTTATAACGGGACAGGAAACATGCCCATATAAGGGGATAAAAATGTTCCAGATGGAATATCTTCGCTTTACAGTGTCATAGAGACATGGGGGTGGGCTCATTTTACTCGGGCATCCAATCAGTCTCTCAGGATTTTTTCAAAGCTATTAAGCCACGCCCCTAGCAACCATTTTTGGGCACCCTAGCAACATATCCCATTGACTGCCATTATAAAATGCCCAGATGGATATCTTTGCAGCACAGTGTCATAGAGACATGGGGGTGGGCTTATTTTACTCAGGCATCCAATCAGTCTCTTAGGATTCTTATTGAGCTATTAAGCCACGCCCCTAGCAACCAAATATGAGCACCCTAGCAACATAATAAACAAAGCCTTATATCTCTGGATCCGAACATCATAGAGACATGGAGGTTGGGTCGTTTGGTCATGTTAGATTCATGCTAGCTCCATGCTAAGTCATACTAGCTTCATGCTAGTTTCGTGCTAGCTTTATGCTAATTTCATAATAAATCTTGCTAGCTTCATATTAATTCATGTTAGCATCATGCTAACTTCATGTTAATTCATGTTAGCATCATGCTAGCTTCATGCTAATTTATGTTAGCATCGTGCTAGCTTCATGCTAATTCATGTTAACATCGTGCTAGCTTCATGCTAATTCATGTTAGCATCGTGCTAGCTTCATGCTAATTCATGTTAGCATCGTGCTAGCTTCATGCTAATTCATGTTAGCGTCGTGCTAGCTTCATGCTAATTCATGTTAGCATCGTGCTAGCTTCATGCTAATTCATGTTAACATCATGCTAGCTTCGTGCTAATTCATGTTAGCATTATGCTAGCTTCATGCTAATTCATGTTAGCATCATGCTAGCTTCGTGCTAATTCATGTTAGCATCATGCTAGCTTCATGCTAATTCATGTTAGCATCATGCTAGCTTCATGCTAATTCATGTTAGCATCATGCTAGCTTCGTGCTAATTCATGTTAGCATCATGCTAGCTTCATGCTAATTCATGTTGGCACAATGTTAATTCATGTTAGCATCATGCTAGCTTCATGCTAATTCATGTTAGCGTCGTGCTAGCTTCATGCTAATTCATGTTAGCATCATGCTAGCTTCATGCTAATTCATGTTAGCATCATGCTAGCTTCGTGCTAATTCATGTTAGCATCATGCTAGCTTCATGCTAATTCATGTTAGCACAATGCTAATTCATGTTAGCATCATGCTAGCTTCATGCTAATTCATGTTAGCATCATGCTAGCTTCATGCTAATTTATGTTAGCACCGTGCTAGCTTCATGCTAATTCATGTTAGCATCGTGCTAGCTTCATGCTAATTCATGTTAGCATCGTGCTAGCTTCATGCTAATTCATGTAAGCATCGTGCTAGCTTCATGCTAATTCATAATAGCGTCGTGCTAGCTTCATGCTAATTCATGTTAGCATCATGCTAGCTTCATGCTAATTCATGTTAGCATCATGCTAGCTTCGTGCTAATTCATGTTAGCATCATGCTAGCTTCATGCTAATTCATGTTAGCACAATGTTAATTCATGTTAGCATCATGCTAGCTTCATGCTAATTCATGTTAGCATCATGCTAGCTTCATGCTAATTCATGTTAGTATCATGCTAGCTTCATGCTAATTCATGTTAGCATCATGCTAGCTTCATGCTAATTCATGTTAGCATCATGCTAACTTAGTGCTAAACATGCTAACATGGTAACTTTTGGTATCATGTTTACAGAAAGTTATAATCCTAAACTAAACTTGTTTTAAATTTCTCTCAATCTGTTTTAAACGTTCAGGCTAGGCTTTGTCAAGCCAACATAAAGTTTGTCTTCAAACTTTTCTATCTAGTTATTATTCTTCTTTTTCTTCTTCTGAGACTAAAATTTCCGCAGCTAACTCGTCTGACAGCTTTCAAGCTACATTCACCAAATTTTCCACGGACTTTCTGACTGGTCTGAAGAAGTGTGCTATATCTTTTTGAAGGGATCCGACTTACAGAATTCCTAAAACGGGACATTAAAATTCCGAAAGTCCCATTGACTTAACATTGGACAAACTTTGACGGGTTCTAGCTGCGAGCGAGAATTTTGTAGAAACTTGTGGGTTACCACATTTGAAGAGGCTGGCAGGCTCTGTAAGAACATACATTACATTGGGGTGTAAGTTTCACCCTTGGGGCGCAAGAGGCACCCAAATTTCCCCATTGACTTATAATGGGACAGGAAACATGCCCATATAAGGGAATAAAAACATTCCAGATGGAATATCTTCGCTTTACAGTGTCATAGAGACATGGAGGTAGGCTCATTTTACTCGGGCATCCAATCAGACTCTCAGGATCATCCCAAAGCTATTAAGCCACGCCCATAGCAACCATTTTTGGGCACCCTAGCAACATATCCCATAGACTGCCATTATAAAATGCCCAGATGGATATCTTTGCATCACACTGTCATAGAGACATGGGGGTGGGCTCATTTTACTCAGGCATCCAATCAGTCTATTAGGATTCTTATTGAGCTATTAAGCCACGCCCCTAGCAACCAAATATGAGCACCCTAGCAACATAATAAACAAAGCCTTATATCTCTGGATCCGAACATCATAGAGACATGGGGGTTGGGTCGTTTGGTCATGTTAGCTTCATGCTAGCTTCATGCTAAGTCATACTAGCTTCATGCTAGTTTCATGCTAGCTTTATGCTAATTTCATAATAAATCTTGCTAACTTCATGGTAAATCATGTTAGCATCATGCTAGCTTCATGCTAATTAATGTTAGCATCATGCTAGCTTCATGCTAATTAATGTTAGCATCATGCTTGCTTCATGCTAATTAATGTTAGCATCATGCTTGCTTCATGCTAATTAATTTTAGCATCATGCTAGCTTCATGCTAATTAATGTTAGCATCATGCTAGCTTCATGCTAATTAATGTTAGCATCATGCTAGCTTCATGCAAATTAATGTTAGCATCATGCTAGCTTCATGCTAATTAATGTTAGCATCATGCTAGCTTCATGCTAATTAATGTTAGCATCATGCTAGCTTCATGCTAATTAATGTTCGTATCATGCTAGCTTCATGTTAGCTTCATGCTAATTCATGTTAGCTTCATGCTAGCTTCATGCTAATTCATGTTAGCTTCATGCTAGCTTAATGCTAATTCATGTTAGCATCATGCTAGCTTCATGCTAATTCATGCTAGCATCATGCTAATTCATGTTAGCGTCGTGCTAGCTTCATGCTAATTCATGTTAGCGTCGTGCTAGCTTCATGCTAATTCATGTTAGCGTCGTGCTAGCTTCATGCTAATTCATGTTAGCGTTGTGCTAGCTTCATGCTAATTCATGTAAGCTTCATGCTAGCATCGTGCTAGCTTCATGCTAGCTTTCTGCTAATCATGCTAGCATCGTGCTAGCTTCATGCTAATCATGCTAGCATCGTGCTAACTTCATGCTAATTCATGTTAGCATCGTGCTAACTTCATTCTAATTCATGTTAGCATCGTGCTAGCTTCATGCTAATTCATGTTAGCATCGTGCTAGCTTCATGCTAATTCATGTTAGCATCATGCTTGCTTCATGCTAATTCATGTTAGCGTCGTGCTAGCTTCATGCTAATTCATGTTGACGTCGTGCTAGCTTCATGCTAATTCATGTTAGCGTCGTGCTAGCTTCATGCTAACTCATGTTAACGTCGTGCTAGCTTCATGCTAATTCATGTTAGCGTCGTGCTAGCTTCATGCTAATTCATGTTAGCTTCATGCTAATCATGCTAGCATCATGCTGGCTTCATGCTAATTCATGAATGATTAGCATGATTAGCATGAAGTTAACATGAATTAGCATGAAGCTAGCACGACGCTAACATGAATTAGCATGAAGCTAGCACGACGTTAACATGAGACAGCATGAAGCTAGCATTATTAGCATGAAGCTAACATGAATTAGCATGAAGCTAGCATGACGCTAACATGAATTAGCATGAAGCTAGCACGACGTTAACATGAGTTAGCATGAAGCTAGCACAACGCTAACATGAATTAGCATGAAGCTAGCACGACGTCAACATGAATTAGCATGAAGCTAGCATCATGCTAGCTTCATGCTAATTCATGTTAGCTTCGTGCTAGCTTTATGCTAATTCATGTTAGCATCGTGCTAGCTTCATGCTAATTCATGTTAGCTTCGTGCTAATCATGCTAGCATCATGCTGGCTTCATGCAAATTCATGTTAGCATCATGCTAGCTTCATGCTAATTCATGTTAGCGTCGTGCTAGCTTCATGCTAATTCATGTTAGCGTCGTGCTAGCTTCATGCTAATTCATGCTAGCTTCATGCTAATTCATGTTAGCATCATGCTAGCTTCATGCCAATTCATGTTAGCATCATGCTAGCTTCATGCTAATTCATATTAGCATCATGCTAGCTTCATGCTAATTCATGTTAGCATCATGCTAGCTTCATGCTTATTCATGTTAGCATCATGCTAGTTTCATGCTAATTCATGTTACCATCATGCTAGCTTCATGCTAATTCATGTTAGCATCATGCTAATTCATGTTAGCATCATGCTAGCTTCATGCTAATTCATGTTAGCACAATGCTTATTCATGTTAGCATCATGCTAGCTTCATGCTAATTCATGTTAGCATCATGCTAGCTTCATGTAATTCATGTTAGCATCATGCTAGCTTCATGCTAATTCATGTTAGCATCATGCTAACTTCATGCTAATTCATGTTACTATATAACTAAAATATAACTTTTGGTATCATGTTTACGGAAAGTTATAATACTAATATAAACTTGTTTTAAATTTCTCTCAATCTGTTTTAAACGTTCAGGCTAGGCTTCGTCAAGCCAACATAAAGTTTGTCTTCAAACTTTTCTATCTAGTTATTAGTGGTGCTTGCATTTATGCAAGGCATCACTATTATTATTCCCCATACTTATTATTATTATTCTTCTTTTTCTGGACACTTTTTCGGCGCGTAACTCGTCCCGCACGGTTTAACGTAGTCCCATGAAAGAGGGCTCAAATCGACCGGATTATTGAGGAGAGGTGTGCTATGACTTTTATAAGCGATCGGGTGCAGGATTTCTGAAAGGGGGGCGAAAAACCACCCGAAAAATCCCATTGACTTAACATTGCGCCCAACTTTGACGAGTCATAGCTCCGCTCGAGGATTTTATAGAAACATGTGGGTTACAACATTTGAAGAGGGTGGTAGGCTCTCTAAGAACATACATCATAATGGGGTGTAAGTTGTACCCCTGGGGTGTAAGAGGTGCCCAAAAATGCCCAATGAAAAGTCAATGGGGCAAAATCCCATAGACTTACCATTGCAAAAATTTTGACGGGTCATAGGTCCGAGCCAGGATTTCATAGAAACATGTGGGTTACTAAATTTGAAAAGGGTGCTAGACTCTGTCAGGACGTCCCCCACAATGGGGTGTAAGGTTACCATAGCAACCATTTTGGGCACCCTAGCAACCTATACCATAGACTGCCATTATAAAATGCCCAGATGGATATCTTTGCACCACAGTGTCATAGAGACATGGGGGTGGGCTCATTTTACTCAGGCATCCAATCATTCTCTCAGGATCCTGACAGAGGGATTAAGCCACGCCCCTAGCAACCACTTTTTAGCACCCTAGCAACATAAAATTCAAACAGTTATATCTCGGAATCAGAACATCGTAGAGACACGGGGGTTGGACCATATTACTTGTGACTCGGAGTGTAATCACTGGCCACATCATTGGCCACTCCCAACCCACGCCCCTAGCAACCAAATTTGAGCACCCTAGCAACGGAATAAACAAAGCCTTATATCTCTGCATCAGAACATTGTAGAGACATGGGGGTTGGACCGTTTTACTTGTGACTTGAAGGGTGATCACTAATGGATGCCAAGAGGTGTTAAGCCACGCCCCTAGCAACCAAATATGAACACCCTAGCAACAGAGTAAACAAAGCCTTATATCTTCGCATCAGAACATCGTAGAGACACTGGGGTTGAACCGTTTTACTCGTGACTCGAAGGGTAATCACTAGTGGATGCCAAGAGGTGTTAAGCCACGTCCCTAGCAACCAAATATAAACACCCTAGCAACGTAATAAACAAAGCCTTATATCTTCGCATTAGAACATCGTAGAGACACGGGGGTTGGACCGTTTTACTCGTGACTCGAAGGGTAATCACTAGTGGAAGCCAAGAGGTGTTAAGCCACGCCCCTAGCAACCAAATATGAACACCTAGCAACGGAATAAACAAAGCCTTATATCTCCACATCAGAACATCGTAGAGACACGGGGGTTGGACTGTTTTACTCGTGACTCGAAGGGTAATCACTAGTGGATGCCAAGAGGTGTTAAGCCACTCCCCTAGCAACCAAATATGAACACCTAGCAACGGAATAAACAAAGCTTTATATCTCCACATCAGAACATCGTAGAGACACGGGGGTTGGACCGTTTGACTCGTGACTCGAAGTGTAATCACTAGTGGATGCCAAGAGGTGTTAAGCCACACCCCTAGCAACCAAATATGAACACCCTAGCAACGGAATAAACAAAGCCTTATATCTCTGCATCAGAACATCGTAGAGACACGGGGGTTGGACCTTTTGACTTGTGACTCGAAGTGTAATCACTAGTGGATGCCAAGAGGTGTTAAGCCATGCCCCTAGCAACCAAATATGAACACCCTAGCAACGGAATAACCAAAGCCTTATATCTCTGCATCAGAACATCGTAGAGACACGGGGGTTGGACCGTTTTACTCGTGACTCGAAGGGTAATCACTAGTGGAAGCCAAGAGGTGTTAAGCCACGCCCCTAGCAACCAAATATGAACACCTAGCAACGGAATAAACAAAGCCTTATATCTCCACATCAGAACATCGTAGAGACACGGGGGTTGGACCGTTTGACTCGTGACTGGAAGTGTAATCACTAGTGGATGCCATTTTTTTCCCTAGCAACCAAATACAGTACCCTAGCAACCGAATAAACAAAGCCTAATATCTCCACATCAGAACATCGTAGAGACACGGGGGTTGGACCGTTTTACTCGTGACTCGAAGGGTAATCACTAGTTAATGCCAAGAGGTGTTAAGCCACGCCCCTAGCAACCAAATATGAACACCCTAGCAACGGAATAAACAAAGCCTTATATCTTCGCATCAGAACATCGTAGAGACACGGGGGTTGGACCGTTTTACTCGTAACTCGAAGGGTAATAACTAGTGGAAGCCAAGAGGTGTTAAGCCACGCCCCTAGCAACCAAATATGAACACCTAGCAACGGAATAAACAAAGCCTTATATCTCCACATCAGAACATCGTAGAGACACGGGGGTTGGACCGTTTGACTCGTGACTCGGAGTGTAATCACTAGTGGATGCCATTTTTTCCCTAGCAACCAAATACAGTACCCTAGCAACCGAATAAACAAAGCCTTATATCTCTGCATCAGAACATCGTAGAGACACGGGGGTTGGACCGTTTGACTCGTGACTCGAAGTGTAATCACTAGTGGATGCCATTTTTTTCCCTAGCAACCAAATACAGTACCCTAGCAACCGAATAAACAAAGCCTAATATCTCCACATCAGAACATCGTAGAGACACGGTGGTTGGACCGTTTTACATCTTGACTTGAAGGGTAATCACTAGTGGATGCCAAGAGGTGTTTAGCCACGCCCCTAGCAACCAAATATGAACACCCTAGCAACGGAATAAACAAAGCCTTATATCTCTGCATCAGAACATCGTAGAGACACGGGGGTTGGACCGTTTGACTCGTGACTCGGAGTGTAATCACTAGTGGATGCCAATTTTTTCCCTAGCAACCAAATACAGTACCCTAGCAACCAAATAAACAAAGCCTTATATCTCTGCATCAGAACATCGTAGAGACACGGGGGTTGGACCATTTTACTTTTGGCTTGGAGTACAATCACAAATTGTCACTCGAAATTTGCCACGGCAAGCACCACTTCACATTTTCTTGAGGAAATGTACCTATCTAGTTATTATTCTTTTTCTCCCCCCAAAATTTCGGCAGCTAACTCGTCCTAGGGCTTTCAAGCTACATGCACCAAATTTTCCACAGACCTTCAGACTGGTCTGACTTAGTGTGCTATATCTTTTCTAACTGATGGGACCTTCCGAATTCCTAAACGGGGGTCTCGAACACCCCAAAATTTCCATTGACTTAACATTGAGACAAACTTTGACAGGTCATAGCTGTGAGTGAGAAACTTGTAGAAACTTGTGGCTTACCACATTTAAGGTGGCTGACAGGCTCTGTAAGAACATACATCACAATGGGGTGTAAGCTATACCCCTGGGGTGTAAGAGGCCCCCAAAATTTCCCATTGACTTATAATGGGGCAGGAAACATGCCCATATAAGGGAATAAAAGCGTCCCAGATGGAATATCTTTACTTTAGAGTGTCGTAGAGACATGGGGGTGGGCTCATTTTACTCAGTCATCCAATCAGTCTCTTAGGATCGCCCCAAAGCTATTTAGCCACGCCCCTAGCAACAATTTTGGGTACCCTAGCAACATCTCCCATAGACTACCATTATAAAAAGCCCAGATGGATATCTTTACACCAGAGTGTCATAAAGACATAGGGGTGGGCTCATTTTACTCAGGCATCCAATCAGTCTTAATAGGATTCTTATTGAGGCATTAAGCCACGCCCCTAGCAACCAAATTTGAGCACCCTAGCAACATAATAAACAAAGCCTTATATCTCTTGGTCTGAACATCATAGAGACATGGGGGTTGGGACTTTGGGTCATGTTAACTTCATGCTAGCTCCATGCTAAGTCATACTAGCTTCATGCTAGTTTCATGCTAGCTTTATGCTAATTTCATAATAAATCTTGCTAACTTCATGCTAAATCATGCTAACTTCATGTTAAATCTTGTTAGCTGCACGCTAAATAGTGCTAGCGTCATGCTAATCATGTTAGCATCATGCTAATCATGCTAGCTTCACGTTAAATCATGCTAGCTTCATGCTAATCATGCTAACCTCATGCTTACTTCATGCTAATCATGCTATCCTCATGCTACCTTCATGCTAATCATGTTAACATCATGCTAGCTTCATGCTAATCATGTTAGAATCATGCTAGCTTCATGCTAATCATGCTAGAATCATGCTAGCTTCATGCTAATCATGCTAGAATCATGCTAGCTTCATGCTAATCATGCTAGAATCATGCTAGTTTCATGCTAGCATCATGCTAGCTTCATGCTAATCATGCTAACATCATGCTAGCTTCATGCTAATCATGCTAGTAACATGCTAGCTTTATGCTAATCATGCTAGCATCATGCTAATCATGCTAGCAACATGCTAGCTTCATGCTACTCATGTTACCATCATGCTAACTTCATGCTAGCTTCATGCTAATCATGCTAGCATCATGCTAGCTTCATGCTAATCATGCTAACTTCATGCTAGCTTCATGCTTATCATGTTAGCATCATGTTAGCTTCATGCTAAACATGCTAACATCATGTTAGCTTCATGCTAATCATGCTAGCTTCATGCTAATCATGCTAGCATCATGTTAGCTTCATGCTAATCATGCTAACATCATGCTAGGTTCATGCTAATCATGCTAGCATCATGCTAGGTTCATGCTAATCATGTTAGCATCATGCTAGCTTCATGCTAATCATGCTGGCATCATGCTAGCTTCATGCTAATCATGCTAACTTCATGTTAATCATGCTAACATCATGCTAGCTTCATGTTAATCATGCTAGCATCATGCTAATCATGCTAGCTTCATACTAATCATGCTAACATCATGCTAGCTTCATGCTAATCATGTTAGCATCATGTTAGCTTCAGGCTAATCATGCTAGCATCATGCTAGCTTCATGCTAATCATGCTAACTTCATGCTAATCATGCTAGCATCATGCTAGCTTCATGTTAATCATGCTAGCATCATGCTAATCGTCCTAGCTTCATGTTTATCATGTTGGCATCATAATAAATCATGCTAAATCATGCTACCTTCATACCTAAACATACCAACATCATATAGCCTACTAAACTAAACTTCTGTCAAACCGTTTTAAACGTTCAGGCTACGCTTTTTCAAGCCAACATAAAGTTTGTCTTCAAACTTTAATATCTAGTTATTATTATTAGTGGTGCTTGCATTTATGCAAAGCATCACTATTACTATCTTGCATACTTATTAGTGGTGCTTGCATTTATGCAAAGCATCACTATTACTATCTTGCATACTTATTATTATTATTATTATTATTAGTGGTGCTTGCATTTATGCAAGGCATCACTATTACTATTGCTCATATTTATTAGTGGTGCTTGCATTTATGCAAGGCATCACTATTATTATTGCTCATACTTATTATTATTATTAGTGGTGCTTGCATTTATGCAAAGCATCACTATTATTATTGCTCAGGGATATTATTATTAGTGGTGCTTGCATTTATGCAAAGCATCACTATTATTATTGCTCATACTTATTATTATTATTAGTGGTGCTTGCATTTATGCAAGGCATCACTATTATTATTCCCCATACTTATTATTATTATTCTTCTTTTTCTGGACACTTTTTCGGCGCGTAACTCGTCCCGCACGGTTTAACGTAGTCCCATGAAAGAGGGCTCAAATCGACCGGATTATTGAGGAGAGGTGTGCTATGACTTTTATAAGCGATCGGGTGCAGGATTTCTGAAAGGGGGGCGAAAAACCACCCGAAAAATCCCATTGACTTAACATTGCGCCCAACTTTGACGAGTCATAGCTCCGCTCGAGGATTTTATAGAAACATGTGGGTTACAACATTTGAAGAGGGTGGTAGGCTCTCTAAGAACATACATCATAATGGGGTGTAAGTTGTACCCCTGGGGTGTAAGAGGTGCCCAAAAATGCCCAATGAAAAGTCAATGGGGCAAAATCCCATAGACTTACCATTGCAAAAATTTTGACGGGTCATAGGTCCGAGCCAGGATTTCATAGAAACATGTGGGTTACTAAATTTGAAAAGGGTGCTAGACTCTGTCAGGACGTCCCCCACAATGGGGTGTAAGGTTACCATAGCAACCATTTTGGGCACCCTAGCAACCTATACCATAGACTGCCATTATAAAATGCCCAGATGGATATCTTTGCACCACAGTGTCATAGAGACATGGGGGTGGGCTCATTTTACTCAGGCATCCAATCATTCTCTCAGGATCCTGACAGAGGGATTAAGCCACGCCCCTAGCAACCACTTTTTAGCACCCTAGCAACATAAAATTCAAACAGTTATATCTCGGAATCAGAACATCGTAGAGACACGGGGGTTGGACCATATTACTTGTGACTCGGAGTGTAATCACTGGCCACATCATTGGCCACTCCCAACCCACGCCCCTAGCAACCAAATTTGAGCACCCTAGCAACGGAATAAACAAAGCCTTATATCTCTGCATCAGAACATCGTAGAGACATGGGGGTTGGACCGTTTTACTTGTGACTTGAAGGGTGATCACTAATGGATGCCAAGAGGTGTTAAGCCACGCCCCTAGCAACCAAATATGAACACCCTAGCAACAGAGTAAACAAAGCCTTATATCTTCGCATCAGAACATCGTAGAGACACGGGGGTTGGACCGTTTTACTCGTGACTCGAAGGGTAATCACTAGTGGATGCCAAGAGGTGTTAAGCCACGTCCCTAGCAACCAAATATAAACACCCTAGCAACGTAATAAACAAAGCCTTATATCTTCGCATTAGAACATCGTAGAGACACGGGGGTTGGACCGTTTTACTCGTGACTCGAAGGGTAATCACTAGTGGAAGCCAAGAGGTGTTAAGCCACGCCCCTAGCAACCAAATATGAACACCTAGCAACGGAATAAACAAAGCCTTATATCTCCACATCAGAACATCGTAGAGACACGGGGGTTGGACTGTTTTACTCGTGACTCGAAGGGTAATCACTAGTGGATGCCAAGAGGTGTTAAGCCACTCCCCTAGCAACCAAATATGAACACCTAGCAACGGAATAAACAAAGCTTTATATCTCCACATCAGAACATCGTAGAGACACGGGGGTTGGACCGTTTGACTCGTGACTCGAAGTGTAATCACTAGTGGATGCCAAGAGGTGTTAAGCCACGCCCCTAGCAACCAAATATGAACACCCTAGCAACGGAATAAACAAAGCCTTATATCTCTGCATCAGAACATCGTAGAGACACGGGGGTTGGACCTTTTGACTTGTGACTCGAAGTGTAATCACTAGTGGATGCCAAGAGGTGTTAAGCCATGCCCCTAGCAACCAAATATGAACACCCTAGCAACGGAATAACCAAAGCCTTATATCTCTGCATCAGAACATCGTAGAGACACGGGGGTTGGACCGTTTTACTCGTGACTCGAAGGGTAATCACTAGTGGAAGCCAAGAGGTGTTAAGCCACGCCCCTAGCAACCAAATATGAACACCTAGCAACGGAATAAACAAAGCCTTATATCTCCACATCAGAACATCGTAGAGACACGGGGGTTGGACCGTTTGACTCGTGACTGGAAGTGTAATCACTAGTGGATGCCATTTTTTTCCCTAGCAACCAAATACAGTACCCTAGCAACCGAATAAACAAAGCCTAATATCTCCACATCAGAACATCGTAGAGACACGGGGGTTGGACCGTTTTACTCGTGACTCGAAGGGTAATCACTAGTTAATGCCAAGAGGTGTTAAGCCACGCCCCTAGCAACCAAATATGAACACCCTAGCAACGGAATAAACAAAGCCTTATATCTTCGCATCAGAACATCGTAGAGACACGGGGGTTGGACCGTTTTACTCGTAACTCGAAGGGTAATAACTAGTGGAAGCCAAGAGGTGTTAAGCCACGCCCCTAGCAACCAAATATGAACACCTAGCAACGGAATAAACAAAGCCTTATATCTCCACATCAGAACATCGTAGAGACACGGGGGTTGGACCGTTTGACTCGTGACTCGGAGTGTAATCACTAGTGGATGCCATTTTTTCCCTAGCAACCAAATACAGTACCCTAGCAACCGAATAAACAAAGCCTTATATCTCTGCATCAGAACATCGTAGAGACACGGGGGTTGGACCGTTTGACTCGTGACTCGAAGTGTAATCACTAGTGGATGCCATTTTTTTCCCTAGCAACCAAATACAGTACCCTAGCAACCGAATAAACAAAGCCTAATATCTCCACATCAGAACATCGTAGAGACACGGTGGTTGGACCGTTTTACATCTTGACTTGAAGGGTAATCACTAGTGGATGCCAAGAGGTGTTTAGCCACGCCCCTAGCAACCAAATATGAACACCCTAGCAACGGAATAAACAAAGCCTTATATCTCTGCATCAGAACATCGTAGAGACACGGGGGTTGGACCGTTTGACTCGTGACTCGGAGTGTAATCACTAGTGGATGCCAATTTTTTCCCTAGCAACCAAATACAGTACCCTAGCAACCAAATAAACAAAGCCTTATATCTCTGCATCAGAACATCGTAGAGACACGGGGGTTGGACCATTTTACTTTTGGCTTGGAGTACAATCACAAATTGTCACTCGAAATTTGCCACGGCAAGCACCACTTCACATTTTCTTCAGGAAATGTACCTATCTAGTTATTAGTGGTGCTTGCATTTATGCAAGGCATCACTATTATTATCTTGCATACTTATTATTAGTGGTGCTTGCATTTATGCAAGGCATCACTATTATTATTGCTCATACTTATTATTATTATTATTATTATATCTTATTATTCTTATGTCTGCACACTTTTTCGGCGCGTAACTCGTCCCACACGGTTTGTCGTAGACCCATAAATTAGGGCTCAAATCGACCGGCTTATTGAGGAGAGGTGTGCTATGACTTTTATAAGCGATCGGGTGCAGGATTTCCGAAAGGGGGGCGAAAAACCACCCAAAAAATCCCATTGACTTAACATTGCGCCCAACTTTGACGAGTCATAGCTCCGCTCGAGGATTTTGTAGAAACATGTGGGTTACAACATTTGAAGAGGGTGGTAGGCTCTGTAAGAACATGGATCACAATGGGGTGTAAGTTGTACCCCTGGGGTGTAAGAGGTGCCCAAAAGTGCCCCAATGAAAAGTCAATGGGGCAAAATCCCATAGACTTAACATTGCAAAAACTTTGACGGGTCATAGGTACGAGCGAGGATTTCATAGAAACATGTGGGTTACTAAATTTGAAGAGGGTGCTAGACCTGTCAGGACGTCCCCCACAATGGGGTGTAAGGTTACCATAGCAACCATTTTGGGCACCCTAGCAACCTATACCATAGACTGCCATTATAAAATGCCCAGATGGATATCTTTGCACCACAGTGTCATAGAGACATGGGGGTGGGCTCATTTTACTCAGGCATCCAATCAGTCTCTCAGGATCCTTACAGACTTACTAAGCCACGCCCCTAGCAACCACTTTTGAGCACCCTAGCAACATAAAATACAAACAGTTATATCTCGGCATCAGAACATCGTAGAGACACGGGGGTTGGACCGTTTTACTTGTGACTAGGGGTGTAACAATTGGGCACATCATTGGCCACTCCCAAGCCACGCCCCTAGCAACCAAATTTGAGCACCCTAGCAACCGAATAAACAAAGCCTTATATCTCCGCATCAGAACATCGTAGAGACACGGGGTTTGGACCGTTTTACTTGTGACTCGGAGTGTAATCACTGGGCACATCATTGGCCACTCCCAAGCCACGCCCCTAGCAACCAAATACAGTACCCTAGCAACAGAGTAAACAAAGCCTTATATCTCCGCATCAGAACATCGTAGAGACACGGGGGTTGGACCGTTTTACTTGTGACTCGGAGTGTAATCACTGGGCACATAATTGGCCACGCCCCTAGCAACCAAATACAGTACCCTAGCAACAGAGTAAACAAAGCCTTATATTTCCGCATCAGAACATCGTAGAGACACGGGGGTTGGACCGTTTTACTTGTGACTCGGAGTGTAATCACTGGGCACATCATTGGCCACTCCCAAGCCACGCCCCTAGCAACCAAATACAGTACCCTAGCAACAGAGTAAACAAAGCCTTATATCTCCACATCAGAACATCGTAGAGACATGGGGGTTGGACCGTTTGACTCATGACTCGGAGGGTAATCACTAGTGGATGCCATTTTTTTCCCTAGCAACCAAATACAGTACCCTAGCAACAGAGTAAACAAAGCCTTATATCTCCGCATCAGAACATCGTAGAGACGTGGGTTTTGGACCGTTTGACTCGTGACTCGGAGGGTAATCACTAGTGGATGCCATTTTTTTCCCTAGCAACCAAATACAGTACCCTAGCAACAGAGTAAACAAAGCCTTATATCTCCGCATCAGAACATCGTAGAGACACGGGGGTTGGACCGTTTGACTCATGACTCGGAGGGTAATCACTAGTGGATGCCATTTTTTTCCCTAGCAACCAAATACAGTACCCTAGCAACAGAGTAAACAAAGCCTTATATCTCCGCATCAGAACATCGTAGAGACAAGGGGGTTGGACCGTTTGACTCGTGACTCGGAGGGTAATCACTAGTGGATGCCATTTTTTTCCCTAGCAACCAAATACAGTACCCTAGCAACAGAGTAAACAAAGCCTTATATCTCCGCATCAGAACATCGTAGAGACAAGGGGGTTGGACCGTTTGACTCGTGACTCGGAGGGTAATCACTAGTGGATGCCATTTTTTTCCCTAGCAACCAAATACAGTACCCTAGCAACAGAGTAAACAAAGCCTTATATCTCCGCATCAGAACATCGTAGAGACACAGGGGTTGGACCGTTTGACTCATGACTCGGAGGGTAATCACTAGTGGATGCCATTTTTCCCCTAGCAACCAAATACAGTACCCTAGCAACAGAGTAAACAAACCCTTATATCTCCGCATCAGAACATCGTAGAGACACGGGGTTTGGACCGTTTGACTCGTGACTCGGAGTGTAATCACTAGTGGATGCCAATTTTCTCCCTAGCAACCAAATACATTACCCTAGCAACAGAGTAAACAAAACCTTTTATCTCCACATC
Source organism: Paramisgurnus dabryanus (assembly GCF_030506205.2). Lineage (NCBI taxonomy): Eukaryota > Metazoa > Chordata > Actinopteri > Cypriniformes > Cobitidae > Paramisgurnus > Paramisgurnus dabryanus. The sequence goes on along the minus strand of NC_133341.1, from coordinate 1,563,134 downwards.
AGAACATCGCAGAGACACGGGGGTTGGACCGTTTGACTCGTATCTCGGAGTGTAATCACTAGTGGATGCCAATTTTTTCCCTAGCAACCAAATACAGTACCCTAGCAACAGAGTAAACAAAGCCTTATATCTCCGCATCAGAACATCGTAGAGACACGGGGGTTTGACCGTTTGACTCGTAACTCGGAGTGTAATCACTAGTGGATGCCAATTTTCTCCCTAGCAACCAAATACAGTACCCTAGCAACCGAATAAACAAAGCCTTATATCTTCGCATCAGAATATCGTAGAGACATGTGGGTTGAATTGTTTTACTTTTGGCTTTGAGTATAATCATATATTGTCCCCCGAAATTTGCCACGGCAAGCACCACTTCACATTTTCTTCAGGAAATGTACCTATCTAGTTATTATTATTATATCTTATTCTTATGTCTGCACATTTTTCGGCGCGTAACTCGTCCCGCACGGTTTGCCACAGTCCCATGAAAGAGGGCTCAAATCGACCAGATTATTAAGGAGAGGTGTGCTATGACTTTTATAAGCGATCGGGTGAAGGATTTTCGAAAGGGGGGCGAAAAACCACCCGAAAAATCCCATTGACTTAACATTGGGCCGAACTTTGACGGGTCATAGCTCCGCTTGAGGATTTTGTAGAAACATGTAGGTTACAACATTTGAAGAGGGTGATAGACTCTGTAAGAACATACATCACATAGGGGTGTAAGCTGTACCCCTGGGGTGTAAGAGGCACCCGAAAATGCCCATTGACTTATAATGGGGCAGGAAACATGCCCATATAAGGGAATAAAAAAGTTCCAGATGGGATATCTTTGCTTTACAATGTCGTAGAGACACGGGGGTTGGACCGTTTTACTCATGACTCAGAGTGTAATCATTATGGGATGCCAATTTTTTCCCTAGCAACCAAATACAGTACCCTAGCAACAGAGTAAACAAAGCCTTATATCTCCGCACCAGAACATCGTAGAGACACGGGGGTTGGACCTTTTGACTTGTGACTCGGAGTGTAATCATTATGGGATGCCATTTTTTTCCCTAGCAACCAAATACAGTACCCTAGCAACAGAGTAAACAAAGCCTTATATCTCCGCACCAGAACATCGTAGAGACACGGGGGTTGGACCGTTTGACTAGTGACTCAGAGTGTAATCATTATGGGATGCCAATTTTTTCCCTAGCAACCAAATACAGTACCCTAGCAACAGAGTAAACAAAGCCTTATATCTCCGCATCAGAACATCGTAGAGACACGGGGGTTGGACCGTTTGACTCGTGACTCGGAGTGTAATCATTATGGGATGCCAATTTTTTCCCTAGCAACCAAATACAGTACCCTAGCAACAGAGTAAACAAAGCCTTATATCTCAGCACCAGAACATCGTAGAGACACGGGGGTTGGACCGTTTGACTAGTGACTCAGAGTGTAATCATTATGGGATGCCAATTTTTTCCCTAGCAACCAAATACAGTACCCTAGCAACAGAGTAAACAAAGCCTTATATCTCCACATCAGAACATCGTAGAGACACGGGGGTTGGACCTTTTGACTTGTGACTCGGAGTGTAATCATTATGGGATGCCATTTTTTTCCCTAGCAACCAAATACAGTACCCTAGCAACAGAGTAAACAAAGCCTTATATCTCCGCACCAGAACATCGTAGAGACACGGGGGTTGGACCGTTTGACTAGTGACTCAGAGTGTAATCATTATGGGATGCCAATTTTTTCCCTAGCAACCAAATACAGTACCCTAGCAACAGAGTAAACAAAGCCTTATATCTCCGCACCAGAACATCGTAGAGACACGGGGGTTGGACCTTTTGACTTGTGACTCGGAGTGTAATCATTATGGGATGCCATTTTTTTCCCTAGCAACCAAATACAGTACCCTAGCAACAGAGTAAACAAAGCCTTATATCTCCGCACCAGAACATCGTAGAGACACGGGGGTTGGACCGTTTGACTAGTGACTCAGAGTGTAATCATTATGGGATGCCAATTTTTTCCCTAGCAACCAAATACAGTACCCTAGCAACAGAGTAAACAAAGCCTTATATCTCCGCATCAGAACATCGTAGAGACACGGGGGTTGGACCGTTTGACTCGTGACTCGGAGTGTAATCATTATGGGATGCCAATTTTTTCCCTAGCAACCAAATACAGTACCCTAGCAACAGAGTAAACAAAGCCTTATATCTCCGCACCAGAACATCGTAGAGACACGGGGGTTGGACCGTTTGACTAGTGACTCAGAGTGTAATCATTATGGGATGCCAATTTTTTCCCTAGCAACCAAATACAGTACCCTAGCAACAGAGTAAACAAAGCCTTATATCTCCGCACCAGAACATCGTAGAGACACGGGGGTTGGACCGTTTGACTTGTGACTTAGAGTGTAATCACCAGTGGATGCCAATTTTTTCCCTAGCAACCAAATACAGTACCCTAGCAACAGTGTAAACAAAGCCTTATATCTCCGCATCAGAACATCGTAGAGACACGGGGGTTGGACCGTTTTACCCGTGACTTGGCATGTAATCACTAGTGGATGCCAATTTTTTCCCTAGCAACCAAATACAGTACCCTAGCAACAGTGTAAACAAAGCCTTATAACTCAGCATCAGAACATCGTAGAGACACGGGGGTTGGACCGTTTTACTCGTGACTCGGCATGTAATCACTAGTGGATGCCAATTTTTTTCCCTAGCAACCAAATACAGTACCCTAGCAACAGTGTAAACAAAGCCTTATATCTCTGCATCAGAACATCGTAGAGACACGGGGGTTGGACCGTTTTACTCGTGACTCGGCATGTAATCACTAGTGGATGCCAATTTTTTCCCTAGCAACCAAATACAGTACCCTAGCAACAGTGTAAACAAACCCTTATATCTCCGCATCAGAACATCGTAGAGACACGGGGGTTGGACCGTTTGACTTGTGACTTAGAGTGTAATCACCAGTGGATGCCAATTTTTTCCCTAGCAACCAAATACAGTACCCTAGCAACAGTGTAAACAAAGCCTTATATCTCCGCATCAGAACATCGTAGAGACACGGGGGTTGGACCGTTTAACTCGTGACTCTGAATGTAATCACTAGTGGATAGTGGGTTGGAACGTTTTACTTTTGGGTTGGAGTATAATCATATATTGTCCTGAGAATTTTGCCACGGCAAGCACCACTTCACATTTTCTTCAGGAAATGTACCTATCTAGTTAGTGGTGCTTGCATTTATGCAAAGCATCACTATTACTATTGCTCAGGGATATTATTATATTTTATTCTTACATCCGGACACTTTTTTCGGCGATTAACTCGTCCCGCACGCTTTGTTGTAGACCCATGAAAGAGGGCTCAAATCGACCGGATTATTGAGGAGAGGTGTGCTATGACTTTTATAAGGGATCGGGTGCAGGATTTCCGAAAGGGGGGCGTAAAACCACCCCAAAAATCCCATTGACTTAACATTGGGCCCAACTTTGATGGGTCATAGCTCCGCTCGTGGATTTTGTAGAAACATGTGGGTTACAACATTTGAAGAGGGTGGTAGGCTCTGTAAAAACATAGATCACAATGGGGTGTAAGTTGTACCCCTGGGGTGTAAGAGGTGCCCAAAAGTGCCCCAATGAAAAGTCAATGGGGCAAAATCCCATAGACTTACCATTGCAAAAATTTTGACGGGTCAGAGGTCCGAGCCAGGATTTCATAGAAACATGTGGGTTACTAAATTTGAAGAGGGTGCTAGACTCTGTCAGGACGTCCCCCACAATGGGGTGTAAGGTTACCATAGCAACCATTTTGGGCACCCTAGCAACCTATACCATAGACTGCCATTATAAAATGCCCGGATGGATATCTTTGCACCACAGTGTCATAGAGACATGGGGGTGGGCTCATTTTACTCAGGCATCCAATCAGTCTCTCAGGATCCTTACAGACTTACTAAGCCACGCCCCTAGCAACCACTTTTGAGCACCCTAGCAACATAAAATACAAACAGTTATATCTCGGCATCAGAACATTGTAGAGACACGGGGGTTGGACCATTTTACTTGTGACTAGGGGTGTAACAATTGGGCACATCATTGGCCACTCCGAAGCCACGCCCCTAGCAACCAAATTTGAGCACCCTAGCAACAGAGTAAACAAAGCCTTATATCTCCGCATCAGAACATCGTAGAGACACGGGGGTTGGACCATTTTACTTGTGACTAGGGGTGTAACAATTGGGCACATCATTGGCCACTCCGAAGCCACGCCCCTAGCAACCAAATTTGAGCACCCTAGCAACAGAGTAAACAAAGCCTTATATCTCCGCATCAGAACATCGTAGAGACACGGGGGTTGGACCGTTTTACTTGTGACTCGGAGTGTAATCACTGGGCACATAATTGGCTACTCCCAAGCCACGCCCCTAGCAACCAAATACAGTACCCTAGCAACAGAGTAAACAAAGCCTTATATCTCCGCATCAGAACATCGTAGAGACACGGGGGTTGGACCGTTTTACTTGTGACTCGGAGTGTAATCACTGGGCACATCATTGGCCACTCCCAAGCCACGCCCCTAGCAACCAAATACAGTACCCTAGCAACAGAGTAAACAAAGCCTTATATCTCCGCATCAGAACATCGTAGAGACATGGGGGTTGGACCGTTTGACTCGTGACTCAGAGTGTAATCATTATGGGATGCCAATTTTTCCCTAGCAACCAAATACAGTACCCTAGCAACAGAGTAAACAAAGCCTTATATCTCCGCATCAGAACATCGTAGAGACACGGGGGTTGGACCGTTTGACTAGTGACTCAGAGTGTAATCATTATGGGATGCCAATTTTTTCCCTAGCAACCAAATACAGTACCCTAGCAACAGAGTAAACAAAGCCTTATATCTCCGCACCAGAACATCGTAGAGACACGGGGGTTGGACCGTTTGACTTGTGACTTAGAGTGTAATCACCAGTGGATGCCAATTTTTTCCCTAGCAACCAAATACAGTACCCTAGCAACAGTGTAAACAAAGCCTTATATCTCCGCATCAGAACATCGTAGAGACACGGGGGTTGGACCGTTTTACCCGTGACTTGGCATGTAATCACTAGTGGATGCCAATTTTTTCCCTAGCAACCAAATACAGTACCCTAGCAACAGTGTAAACAAAGCCTTATAACTCAGCATCAGAACATCGTAGAGACACGGGGGTTGGACCGTTTTACTCGTGACTCGGCATGTAATCACTAGTGGATGCCAATTTTTTTCCCTAGCAACCAAATACAGTACCCTAGCAACAGTGTAAACAAAGCCTTATATCTCTGCATCAGAACATCGTAGAGACACGGGGGTTGGACCGTTTTACTCGTGACTCGGCATGTAATCACTAGTGGATGCCAATTTTTTCCCTAGCAACCAAATACAGTACCCTAGCAACAGTGTAAACAAACCCTTATATCTCCGCATCAGAACATCGTAGAGACACGGGGGTTGGACCGTTTGACTTGTGACTTAGAGTGTAATCACCAGTGGATGCCAATTTTTTCCCTAGCAACCAAATACAGTACCCTAGCAACAGTGTAAACAAAGCCTTATATCTCCGCATCAGAACATCGTAGAGACACGGGGGTTGGACCGTTTAACTCGTGACTCTGAATGTAATCACTAGTGGATAGTGGGTTGGAACGTTTTACTTTTGGGTTGGAGTATAATCATATATTGTCCCGAGAATTTTGCCACGGCAAGCACCACTTCACATTTTCTTCAGGAAATGTACCTATCTAGTTAGTGGTGCTTGCATTTATGCAAAGCATCACTATTACTATTGCTCAGGGATATTATTATATTTTATTCTTACATCCGGACACTTTTTTCGGCGATTAACTCGTCCCGCACGCTTTGTTGTAGACCCATGAAAGAGGGCTCAAATCGACCGGATTATTGAGGAGAGGTGTGCTATGACTTTTATAAGGGATCGGGTGCAGGATTTCCGAAAGGGGGGCGTAAAACCACCCCAAAAATCCCATTGACTTAACATTGGGCCCAACTTTGATGGGTCATAGCTCCGCTCGTGGATTTTGTAGAAACATGTGGGTTACAACATTTGAAGAGGGTGGTAGGCTCTGTAAAAACATAGATCACAATGGGGTGTAAGTTGTACCCCTGGGGTGTAAGAGGTGCCCAAAAGTGCCCCAATGAAAAGTCAATGGGGCAAAATCCCATAGACTTACCATTGCAAATATCTTTGCACCACAGTGTCATAGAGACATGGGGGTGGGCTCATTTTACTCAGGCATCCAATCAGTCTCTCAGGATCCTTACAGACTTACTAAGCCACGCCCCTAGCAACCACTTTTGAGCACCCTAGCAACATAAAATACAAACAGTTATATCTCGGCATCAGAACATTGTAGAGACACGGGGGTTGGACTATTTTACTTGTGACTAGGGGTGTAACAATTGGGCACATCATTGGCCACTCCGAAGCCACGCCCCTAGCAACCAAATTTGAGCACCCTAGCAACAGAGTAAACAAAGCCTTATATCTCCGCATCAGAACATCGTAGAGACACGGGGGTTGGACCGTTTTACTTGTGACTCGGAGTGTAATCACTGGGCACATAATTGGCTACTCCCAAGCCACGCCCCTAGCAACCAAATACAGTACCCTAGCAACAGAGTAAACAAAGCCTTATATCTCCGCATCAGAACATCGTAGAGACACGGGGGTTGGACCGTTTTACTTGTGACTCGGAGTGTAATCACTGGGCACATCATTGGCCACTCCCAAGCCACGCCCCTAGCAACCAAATACAGTACCCTAGCAACAGAGTAAACAAAGCCTTATATCTCCGCATCAGAACATCGTAGAGACATGGGGGTTGGACCGTTTGACTCGTGACTCAGAGTGTAATCATTATGGGATGCCAATTTTTCCCTAGCAACCAAATACAGTACCCTAGCAACAGAGTAAACAAAGCCTTATATCTCCGCATCAGAACATCGTAGAGACACGGGGGTTGGACCGTTTGACTCGTGACTCGGCGGGTAATCACTATGAGATGCCAATTTTTTCCCTAGCAACCAAATACAGTACCCTAGCAACAGAGTAAACAAAGCCTTATATCTCCGCATCAGAACATCGTAGAGACATGGTAGTTGGACCGTTTGACTCGTGACTCAGGGTGTAATCATTATGGTCTGCCAATTTTTTCCCTAGCAACCAAATATAGTACCCTAGCAACAGAGTAAACAAAGCCTTATATCTCAGCATCAGAACATCGTAGAGACACGGGGGTTGGACCGTTTGACTCGTGACTCAGATTGTAATCATTATGGGATGCCAATTTTTTCCCTAGCAACCAAATATAGTACCCTAGCAACAGAGTAAACAAAGCCTTATATCTCAGCATCAGAACATCGTAGAGACATGGGGGTTGGACCGTTTGACTCGTGACTCAGAGTGTAATCATTATGGGATGCCAATTTTTTCCCTAGCAACCAAATACAGTACCCTAGCAACAGGGTAAACAAAGCCTTATATCTCCGCATCAGAACATCGTAGAGACATGGGGGTTGGACCGTTTGACTCGTGACTCAGAGTGTAATCATTATGGGATGCCAATTTTTTCCCTAGCAACCAAATACAGTACCCTAGCAACAGAGTAAACAAAGCCTTATATCTCCGCATCAGAACATCGTAGAGACACGGGGGTTGGACCGTTTGACTCGTGACTCAGAGTGTAATCATTATGGGATGTCAAAATTTTCCCTAGCAACCAAATACAGTACCCTAGCAACCGAATAAACAAAGCCTTATATCTCTGCACCAGAACATCGTTGAGACACGGGGGTTGGACCGTATGACTCGTGACTCAGAGTGTAATCATTATGGGATGCCAAATTTTTCCCTAGCAACCAAATACAGTACCCTAGCAACCGGATAAACACAGCCTTATATCTCCACATCAGAACATCGTACAGACACGGGAGTTGGATCGTTTAACTTTTGGCTTGGAGTATAATCATATATGGTCCCCAGAATTTTGCCACGGCAAGCACCACTCACATTTTCTTCAGGAAATGTACCTATCTAGTTATTATATCTTATTATTCTTTTGTCTGCACACTTTTTCGGCGCGTAACTCGTCCCACACGGTTTGTCGTAGACCCATAAATTAGGGCTCAAATCGACCGGCTTATTGAGGAGAGGTGTGCTATGACTTTTATAAGCGATCGGGTGCAGGATTTCCGAAAGGGGGGCGTAAAACCACCCCAAAAATCCCATTGACTTAACATTGGGCCCAACTTTGATGGGTCATAGCTCCGCTCGTGGATTTTGTAGAAACATGTGGGTTACAACATTTGAAGAGGGTGGTAGGCTCTGTAAGAACATGGATCACAATGGGGTGTAAGTTGTACCCCTGGGGTGTAAGAGGTGCCCAAAAGTGCCCCAATGAAAAGTCAATGGGGCAAAATCCCATAGACTTACCATTGCAAAAATTTTGACGGGTCATAGGTCCGAGCCAGGATTTCATAGAAACATGTGGGTTACTAAATTTGAAGAGGGTGCTAGACTCTGTCAGGACGTCCCCCACAATGGGGTGTAAGGTTACCATAGCAACCATTTTGGGCACCCTAGCAACCTATACCATAGACTGCCATTATAAAATGCCCGGATGGATATCTTTGCACCACAGTGTCATAGAGGCATCCATATTTACTCAGGCATGCAATCAGTCTCTCAGGATCCTTACAGACTTACTAAGCCACGCCCCTAGCAACCAAATTTGAGCACCCTAGCAACCGAATAAACAAAGCCTTATATCTCCGCATCAGAACATCGTAGAGACACGGGGGTTGGACCATTTTACTTGTGACTCGGAGTGTAATCACTGGGCACATCATTGGCCACTCCCAAGCCACGCCCCTAGCAACCAAATACAGTACCCTAGCAACAGAGTAAACAAAGCCTTATATCTCCGCATCAGAACATCGTAGAGACACGGGGGTTGGACCGTTTTACTTGTGACTCGGAGTGTAATCACTGGGCACATAATTGGCCACTCCCAAGCCACGCCCCTAGCAACCAAATACAGTACCCTAGCAACAGAGTAAACAAAGCCTTATATCTCCACATCAGAACATCGTAGAGACATGGGGGTTGGACCGTTTGACTCATGACTCGGACGGTAATCACTATTGGATGCCATTTTTTTCCCTAGCAACCAAATACAGTACCCTAGCAACAGAGTAAACAAAGCCTTATATCTCCGCATCAGAACATCGTAGAGACACGGGGGTTGGACCGTTTGACTCGTGACTCGGAGGGTAATCACTAGTGGATGCCATTTTTTTCCCTAGCAACCAAATACAGTACCCTAGCAACAGAGTAAACAAAGCCTTATATCTCCGCATCAGAACATCGTAGAGACATGGGGGTTGGACCGTTTGACTCATGACTCGGAGGGTAATCACTAGTGGATGCAATTTTTTTCCCTAGCAACCAAATACAGTACCCTAGCAACAGAGTAAACAAAGCCTTATATCTCCGCATCAGAACATCGTAGAGACACGGGGGTTGGACCGTTTGACTCGTGACTCGGAGGGTAATCACTAGTGGATGCCATTTTTTTCCCTAGCAACCAAATACAGTACCCTAGCAACAGAGTAAACAAAGCCTTATATCTCCGCATCAGAACATCGTAGAGACACGGGGGTTGGATCGTTTGACTCGTGACTCGGAGGGTAATCACTAGTGGATGCCATTTTTTTCCTTAGCAACCAAATACAGTACCCTAGCAACAGAGTAAACAAAGCCTTATATCTCCGCATCAGAACATCGAAGAGACACGGGGGTTGGACCGTTTGACTCATGACTCGGAGGGTAATCACTAGTGGATGCCATTTTTTCCCTAGCAACCAAATACAGTACCCTAGCAACAGAGTAAACAAACCCTTATATCTCCGCATCAGAACATCGTAGAGACACGGGGTTTGGACCGTTTGACTCGTGACTCGGAGTGTAATCACTACTGGATGCCAATTTTCTCCCTAGCAACCAAATACAGTACCCTAGCAACCGAATAAACAAAGCCTTATATCTTCGCATCAGAATATCGTAGAGACATGTGGGTTGAATTGTTTTACTTTTGGCTTGGAGTATAATCATATATTGTCCCCCGAAATTTGCCACGGCAAGCACCACTTCACATTTTCTTCAGGAAATGTACCTATCTAGTTAGTGGTGCTTGCATTTATGCAAGGCATCACTATTATTATTCCCCATACTTATTATTATTATTCTTCTTTTTCTGGACACTTTTTCGGCGCGTAACTCGTCCCGCACGGTTTAACGTAGTCCCATGAAAGAGGGCTCAAATCGACCGGATTATTGAGGAGAGGTGTGCTATGACTTTTATAAGCGATCGGGTGCAGGATTTCTGAAAGGGGGGCGAAAAACCACCCGAAAAATCCCATTGACTTAACATTGCGCCCAACTTTGACGAGTCATAGCTCCGCTCGAGGATTTTATAGAAACATGTGGGTTACAACATTTGAAGAGGGTGGTAGGCTCTCTAAGAACATACATCATAATGGGGTGTAAGTTGTACCCCTGGGGTGTAAGAGGTGCCCAAAAATGCCCAATGAAAAGTCAATGGGGCAAAATCCCATAGACTTACCATTGCAAAAATTTTGACGGGTCATAGGTCCGAGCCAGGATTTCATAGAAACATGTGGGTTACTAAATTTGAAAAGGGTGCTAGACTCTGTCAGGACGTCCCCCACAATGGGGTGTAAGGTTACCATAGCAACCATTTTGGGCACCCTAGCAACCTATACCATAGACTGCCATTATAAAATGCCCAGATGGATATCTTTGCACCACAGTGTCATAGAGACATGGGGGTGGGCTCATTTTACTCAGGCATCCAATCATTCTCTCAGGATCCTGACAGAGGAATTAAGCCACGCCCCTAGCAACCACTTTTTAGCACCCTAGCAACATAAAATTCAAACAGTTATATCTCGGAATCAGAACATCGTAGAGACACGGGGGTTGGACCATATTACTTGTGACTCGGAGTGTAATCACTGGCCACATCATTGGCCACTCCCAACCCACGCCCCTAGCAACCAAATTTGAGCACCCTAGCAACGGAATAAACAAAGCCTTATATCTCTGCATCAGAACATCGTAGAGACATGGGGGTTGGACCGTTTTACTTGTGACTTGAAGGGTGATCACTAATGGATGCCAAGAGGTGTTAAGCCACGCCCCTAGCAACCAAATATGAACACCCTAGCAACAGAGTAAACAAAGCCTTATATCTTCGCATCAGAACATCGTAGAGACACGGGGGTTGGACCGTTTTACTCGTGACTCGAAGGGTAATCACTAGTGGATGCCAAGAGGTGTTAAGCCACGTCCCTAGCAACCAAATATAAACACCCTAGCAACGTAATAAACAAAGCCTTATATCTTCGCATTAGAACATCGTAGAGACACGGGGGTTGGACCGTTTTACTCGTGACTCGAAGGGTAATCACTAGTGGAAGCCAAGAGGTGTTAAGCCACGCCCCTAGCAACCAAATATGAACACCTAGCAACGGAATAAACAAAGCCTTATATCTCCACATCAGAACATCGTAGAGACACGGGGGTTGGACTGTTTTACTCGTGACTCGAAGGGTAATCACTAGTGGATGCCAAGAGGTGTTAAGCCACTCCCCTAGCAACCAAATATGAACACCTAGCAACGGAATAAACAAAGCTTTATATCTCCACATCAGAACATCGTAGAGACACGGGGGTTGGACCGTTTGACTCGTGACTCGAAGTGTAATCACTAGTGGATGCCAAGAGGTGTTAAGCCACGCCCCTAGCAACCAAATATGAACACCCTAGCAACGGAATAAACAAAGCCTTATATCTCTGCATCAGAACATCGTAGAGACACGGGGGTTGGACCTTTTGACTTGTGACTCGAAGTGTAATCACTAGTGGATGCCAAGAGGTGTTAAGCCATGCCCCTAGCAACCAAATATGAACACCCTAGCAACGGAATAACCAAAGCCTTATATCTCTGCATCAGAACATCGTAGAGACACGGGGGTTGGACCGTTTTACTCGTGACTCGAAGGGTAATCACTAGTGGAAGCCAAGAGGTGTTAAGCCACGCCCCTTGCAACCAAATATGAACACCTAGCAACGGAATAAACAAAGCCTTATATCTCCACATCAGAACATCGTAGAGACACGGGGGTTGGACCGTTTGACTCGTGACTGGAAGTGTAATCACTAGTGGATGCCATTTTTTTCCCTAGCAACCAAATACAGTACCCTAGCAACCGAATAAACAAAGCCTAATATCTCCACATCAGAACATCGTAGAGACACGGGGGTTGGACCGTTTTACTCGTGACTCGAAGGGTAATCACTAGTTAATGCCAAGAGGTGTTAAGCCACGCCCCTAGCAACCAAATATGAACACCCTAGCAACGGAATAAACAAAGCCTTATATCTTCGCATCAGAACATCGTAGAGACACGGGGGTTGGACCGTTTTACTCGTAACTCGAAGGGTAATAACTAGTGGAAGCCAAGAGGTGTTAAGCCACGCCCCTAGCAACCAAATATGAACACCTAGCAACGGAATAAACAAAGCCTTATATCTCCACATCAGAACATCGTAGAGACACGGGGGTTGGACCGTTTGACTCGTGACTCGGAGTGTAATCACTAGTGGATGCCATTTTTTCCCTAGCAACCAAATACAGTACCCTAGCAACCGAATAAACAAAGCCTTATATCTCTGCATCAGAACATCGTAGAGACACGGGGGTTGGACCGTTTGACTCGTGACTCGAAGTGTAATCACTAGTGGATGCCATTTTTTTCCCTAGCAACCAAATACAGTACCCTAGCAACCGAATAAACAAAGCCTAATATCTCCACATCAGAACATCGTAGAGACACGGTGGTTGGACCGTTTTACATCTTGACTTGAAGGGTAATCACTAGTGGATGCCAAGAGGTGTTTAGCCACGCCCCTAGCAACCAAATATGAACACCCTAGCAACGGAATAAACAAAGCCTTATATCTCTGCATCAGAACATCGTAGAGACACGGGGGTTGGACCGTTTGACTCGTGACTCGGAGTGTAATCACTAGTGGATGCCAATTTTTTCCCTAGCAACCAAATACAGTACCCTAGCAACCAAATAAACAAAGCCTTATATCTCTGCATCAGAACATCGTAGAGACACGGGGGTTGGACCATTTTACTTTTGGCTTGGAGTACAATCACAAATTGTCACTCGAAATTTGCCACGGCAAGCACCACTTCACATTTTCTTCAGGAAATGTACCTATCTAGTTATTACAGTGCATTGAAAATGCGCTGTACTGTTCTTACTGGGCTTTTTATTATTATTATTATTATTATTATTATTATTATTATTCCAACCAAATTTCCGCAATTAATACGGCTCGAACCGTTTAACTTAGAAACTTCATTCAAACTCTCAAACGTGCGGACTATTCGGGAATAGTGTGCTATGACTTTTATAAGCGATCGGGGGTACGGTCTTCGCCCCAGGGGCGAAAAAGCAGCCGAAAAATCCCATAGACTTAACATTGCGACAAACTTTGACGAGTCGTAGCTCAGACCTAGGATTTCACAGAAACTTGTGACTTGCCACATTTGAAGAGGCTGGCAGGCTCTGTAAGAACATACCTCACAATGGGGTGTAAGCTGTACCCCTGGGGTGTAAGAGGTCCCCAAATTTCCCCATAGACTTATAATGGAGCAGGAATCATGCCCATATAAGGAACTAAAAACGTCCCGGATGGGATATCTTTGCAGCGCAGTGTCATAGAGACATGGGGGTTGGGTCTTTGGGTCATATTAGCTTCATGTTTGCTTCATGCTAAGTCATGCTAGCTTCGTGCTAGTTTCATGCTAGCTTTATGCTAATTTTATAATAAATCTTGCTAACTTAATGTTAAATCATGCTAGCTTCATGTTAAATCTTGTTAGCTTCATGCTAAATCATGCTAGCTTCATGCTAATCATGCTAGCATCATCTTAATCATGCTAGCATCATGCTAATAATGCTAGGATCATGCTAATTTTATGCTAAATTCATGCTAACTTCATGGTAATCATGCTAGCATCATGCTAGCTTCATGCAATTTATGCTAGCTTCATGCTAATCATACTAACATCATGTTAGCTTCATGCTAATCATGATAACATCGTGCTAGCTTCATGTTAATCATACTAACATCGTGCTAGCTTCATGCTAATCATGCTAGCATCGTGCTAGCTTCATGCTAATCATGCTAGCATCGTGCTAGCTTCATGCTAATCATGCTAGCATCGTGCTAGCTTCATGCTAATCATGCTAGCATCGTGCTAGCTTCATGCTAATCATGCTAGCATCGTGCTAGCTTCATGCTAATCATGCTAGCATCGTGCTAGCTTCATGCTAATCATGCTAGCATCGTGCTAGCTTCATGCTAATCATGCTAGCATCGTGCTAGCTTCATGCTAATCATGCTAGCATCGTGCTAGCTTCATGCTAATCATGCTAGCATCGTGCTAGCTTCATGCTAGTCATGCTAGCTTCATGCTAATCATGCTAGCATCATGCTAACGTCATGCTAATAATGCTAGCATCATGCTAACGTCATGCTAATCATGCTAGCTTCATGCTAGCTTCATGCTAATCATGCTAGCATCATGCTAGCTTCATGCTAATCATGCTAGCATCATGCTAGCTTCATGCTAATCATGCTAGCATCATGCTAGCTTCATGCTAGTCATGCTAGCTTCATGCTAGCTTCATGTTAGTCATGCTAGCATCGTGTTAGCTTCATGCTAATCATGCTAGCTTCGTGTTTATCATGATAACATTGTGCTAGCTTCATGCTAATCATGCTACCATCGTGCTAGCTTCATGCTAATCATGCTAGCATCGTGCTAGCTTCATGCTAATCATGCTAGCATCGTGCTAGCTTCATGCTAATCATGATAACATCGTGCTAGCTTCATGCTAATCATGCTAGCATCATGCTAGCTTCATGCTAGCTTCATGGTAATCATGCTAGCATCATGCTAGCTTCATGCAATTTATGCTAGCTTCATGCTAATCATACTAACATCATGTTAGCTTCATGCTAATCATGATAACATCGTGCTAGCTTTAACTAATCATGCTAGCATCGTGCTAGCTTCATGCTAATCATGCTAGCATCGTGCTAGCTTCATGCTAATCATGCTAGCATCGTGCTAGCTTCATGCTAATCATGCTAGCATCGTGCTAGCTTCATGCTAATCATGCTAGCATCGTGCTAGCTTCATGCTAATCATGCTAGCATCGTGCTAGCTTCATGCTAATCATGCTAGCATCGTGCTAGCTTCATGCTAATCATGCTAGCATCGTGCTAGCTTCATGCTAATCATGCTAGCATCGTGCTAGCTTCATGCTAAATCATGCTAGCATCGTGCTAGCTTCATGCTAATCATGCTAGCATCGTGCTAGCTTCATGCTAATCATGCTAGCATCGTGCTAGCTTCATGCTAATCATGCTAGCATCGTGCTAGCTTCATGCTAGTCATGCTAGCTTCATGCTAATCATGCTAGCATCATGCTAACGTCATGCTAATAATGCTAACATCATGCTAACGTCATGCTAATCATGCTAACTTCATGCTAGCTTCATGCTAATCATGCTAGCATCATGCTAGCTTCATGCTAATCATGCTAGCATCATGCTAGCTTCATGCTAATCATGCTAGCATCATGCTAGCTTCATGCTAGTCATGCTAGCTTCATGCTAGCTTCATGTTAGTCATGCTAGCATCGTGTTAGCTTCATGCTAATCATGCTAGCTTCGTGTTTATCATGATAACATTGTGCTAGCTTCATGCTAATCATGCTACCATCGTGCTAGCTTCATGCTAATCATGCTAGCATCGTGCTAGCTTCATGCTAATCATGCTAGCTTCATGCTAGCTTCATGCTAATCATGCTAACATCATGCTAGCTTCATGCTAATCATGCTAGCATCATGCTAGCTTCATGCTAGTCATGCTAGCTTCATGCTAGCTTCATGTTAGTCATGCTAACATCGTGTTAGCTTCATGCTAATCATGCTAGCTTCGTGTTTATCATGATAACATCGTGCTAGCTTCATGCTAATCATGCTAACATCGTGCTAGCTTCATGCTAATCATGCTAGCAACGTGCTAGCTTCATGCTAATCATGCTAGCATCGTGCTAGCTTCATGCTAATCATGCTAGCATCGTGCTAGCTTCATGCTAGCTTCATGTTAGTCATGCTAGCATCGTGTTAGCTTCATGCTAATCATGCTAGCTTTGTGTTTATCATGATAACATTGTGCTAGCTTCATGCTAATCATGCTAGCATCGTGCTAGCTTCATGCTAATCATGCTAGCAACGTGCTAGCTTCATGCTAATCATGCTAGCATCGTGCTAGCTTCATGCTAATCATGCTAGCATCGTGCTAGCTTCATGTTAATCATGCTAACATCGTGCTAGCTTCATGCTAATCATGCTAGCATCGTGCTAGCTTCATGCTAATCATGCTAGCATCGTGCTAGCTTCATGCTAATCATGCTAGCATCGTGCTAGCTTCATGCTAATCATGCTATCATCGTGCTAGCTTCATGCTAATCATGCTAGCATCGTGCTAGCTTCATGCTAATCATGCTAGCATCGTGCTAGCTTCATGCTAATCATGCTAGCATCGTGCTAGCTTCATGCTAATCATGCTAGCATCGTGCTAGCTTCATGCTAATCATGCTAGCATCGTGCTAGCATCATGCTAGCTTCATGCTAATCATGCTAACATCATGCTAGCTTCATGCTAATCATGCTAGCATCATGCTAGCTTCATGCTAATCATGCTAGCATCATGCTAGCTTCATGCTAGTCATGCTAGCTTCATGCTAGCTTCATGCTAATCATGCTAGCATCATGCTAACGTCATGCTGAATCATGCTAATCATGCTAGCATCATATTTCATCATGATAACTTTTTTAAATCATGCTAACTTCACACTAAAACATGTCAACAGCCAGGTAAACTACTAGACTAAATTTCTTTTACATTTCTGGCAATCAACTTTTTGCATTTTCATGCACTGGTAATTCCTTGGGAATTGCATATCTAGTTATTAGTGGTGCTTGCATTTATGCAAAGCATCACTATTACTATTCCTCAAAGATATTATTATTATTCTTCTTTTACTGGACACTTTTTCGGCGCGTAACTCGTCCCGCACGCTTTGTCGTAGACCCATAAATTAGGGCTCAAATCGACCGGATTATTGAGGAGAGGTGTGCTATGACTTTTATAAGCGATCGGGTGCATGATTTCCGAAAGGGGCGCGAAAAACCTCCCGAAAACGTCCCATTGACTTTACATTGCGCCCAACTTTGACGAGTCATAGCTCCGCTCGAGGATTTTGTAGAAACATGTGGGTTACAACATTTGAAGAGGGTGGTAGGCTCTGTAAGAACATGGATCAAAATGGGGTGTAGGTTGTACCCCTGGGGTGTAAGAGGTGCCCAAAAGTGCCCCAATGAAAAGTCAATGGGGCAAAATCCCATAGACTTACCATTGCAAAAATTTTGACGGGTCATAGGTCCGAGCCAGGATTTCATAGAAACATGTGGGTTACTAAATTTGAAGAGGGTGCTAGACTCTGTCAGGACGTCCCCCACAATGGGGTGTAAGGTTACCATAGCAACCATTTTGGGCACCCTAGCAACCTATACCATAGACTGCCATTATAAAATGCCCGGATGGATATCTTTGCACCACAGTGTCATAGAGACATGGGGGTGGGCTCATTTTACTCAGGCATCCAATCAGTCTCTCAGGATCCTTACAGACTTACTAAGCCACGCCCCTAGCAACCACTTTTGAGCACCCTAGCAACATAAAATTCAAACAGTTATATCTCGGCATCAGAACATCGTAGCGACACGGGGGTTGGACCGTTTTACTTGTGACTCGGAGTGTAATCACTTGCCACATCATTGGCCACTCCCAAGCCACGCCCCTAGCAACCAAATATGAGCACCCTAGCAACGGAATAAACAAATCGTTATATCTCCGCATCAGAAAATCGTAGAGACACGGGGGTTGGACCGTTTTACTCGTGACTCAGAGGGTAATCATTAGTGGATGCCAAGAGGTATTAAGCCACGCCCCTAGCAACCAAATATGAGCACCCTAGCAACCGAATAAACAAAGCCTTATATCTCCGCATCAGAAAATCGTAGAGACACGGGGGTTGGACCGTTTTACTCATGACTCAGAGGGTAATCACTAGTGGATGCCAAGTTGTATTAAGCCACGCCCATAGCAACCAAATATGAGCACCCTAGCAACGGAATAAACAAATCGTTATATCTCTGCATCAGAAAATCGTAGAGACACGGGGGTTGGACCGTTTTACTCGTGACTCAGAGGGTAATCATTAGTGGATGCCAAGAGGTATTAAGCCACGCCCCTAGCAACCAAATATGAGCACCCTAGCAACCGAATAAACAAAGCCTTATATCTCCGCATCAGAAAATCGTAGAGACACGGGGGTTGGACCGTTTTACTCGTGACTCAGAGGGAAATCAGTAGTGGATGCCAAGAGGTATTAAGCCACGCCCCTAGCAACCAAATATGAGCACCCTAGCAACCGAATAAACAAATCATTATATCTCCACATCAGAAAATCGTAGAGACACGGGGGTTGGACCGTTTTACTCGTGACTTGGAGTGTTATCACTGGTGGATGCCAATTTTCTCCCTAGCAACCAAATACAGTACCCTGGCAACAGAGTAAACAAAGCCTTATATCTCCGCATCAGAACATCATAGAGACACTGGGGTGGACCGTTTTACTTTTGGCTTGGAGTATAATCATAAATTGTCCCTCGAAATTTGCCACGGCAAGCACCACTTCACATTTTCTTCAGGACATGTACCTATATAGTTATTATTATTCTTATGTCTGCACAAAATTTCGGCGCGTAACTCGTCCCGCACGGTTTGCCGTAGTCCTATGAAAGAGGGCTCAAATCGACCGGTTTATTGAAGAGATGGTGGCTATGACTTTTATAAGCGATCGGGTGCAGAATTTCCGAAAGGGGGGCGAAAAACCACCCGAAAAATCCCATTGACTTAACATTGCGCCCAACTTTGACGAGTCATAGCTGCGCTTGAGGATTTTGTAGAAACATGTGGGTTACAACATTTGAAGACGGTGGTAGGCTCTGTAAGAACATGGATCACAATGGGGTGTAAGTTGTACCCCTGGGGTGTAAGAGGTGCCCAAAAATGCCCAATGAAAAGTCAATGGGGCAAAATCACATAGACTTACCATTGCAAAAATTTTGATGGGTCATAGGTCCGAGCGAGGATTTCATAGAAACATGTGGGTTACTAAATTTAAAAAGGGTGCTAGACTCTGTCAGGACGTCCCCCACAATGGGGTGTAAGGTTACCCTAGCAACCATTTTGGGCAACCTAGCAACCTATCCCATAGACTGCCATTATAAAATGCCCAGATGGATATCTTTGCACCACAGTGTCATAGAGACATAGGGGTGGGCTCATTTTACTCAGGCATCCAATCAGTCTCTCAGGATCCTTACAGACTTACTAAGCCACGCCCCTAGCAACCACTTTTGAGCACCCTAGCAACATAAAATACAAACAGTTATATCTCGGCATCAGAACATCGTAGAGACACGGGGGTTGGACCATTTTACTTGTGACTAGGGGTGTAACAATTGGGCACATCATTGGCCACTCCCAAGCCACGCCCCTAGCAACCAAATTTGAGCACCCTAGCAACCGAATAAACAAAGCCTAATATCTCGGCATCAGAACATCGTAGAGACACGGGGTTTGGACCGTTTTACTTGTGACTCGGAGTGTAATCACTGGGCACATCATTGGCCACTCCCAAGCCACGCCCCTAGCAACCAAATACAGTACCCTAGCAACAGAGTAAACAAAGCCTTATATCTCCGCATCAGAACATCGTAGAGACACGGGGGTTGGACCGTTTTACTTGTGACTCGGAGTGTAATCACTGGGCACATCATTGGCCACTCCCAAGCCACGCCCCTAGCAACCAAATACAGTACCCTAGCAACAGAGTAAACAAAGCCTTATATCTCAGCATCAGAACATCGTAGAGACACGGGGGTTGGACCGTTTTACTTGTGACTCGGAGTGTAATCACTGGGCACATCATTGGCCACTCCCAAGCCACGCCCCTAGCAACCAAATACAGTACCCTAGCAACAGAGTAAACAAAGCCTTATATCTCCGCATCAGAACATCGTAGATACATGGGGGTTGGACCGTTTGACTCGTGACTCGGAGGGTAATCACTAGTGGATGCCATTTTTTTCCCTAGCAACCAAATACAGTACCCTAGCAACAGAGTAAACAAAGCCTTATATCTCCGCATCAGACCATCGTAGAGACATGGGGTTTGGACCGTTTGACTCGTGACTCGGAGGGTAATCACTAGTGGATGCCATTTTTTTCCCTAGCAACCAAATACAGTACCCTAGCAACAGAGTAAACAAAGCCTTATATCTCCGCATCAGAACATCGTAGAGACACGGGGGTTGGACCGTTTGACTCGTGACTCGGAGGGTAATCACTAGTGGATGCCATTTTTTTCCCTAGCAACCAAATACAGTACCCTAGCAACAGAGTAAACAAAGCCTTATATCTCCGCATCAGAACATCGTAGAGACACGGGGGTTGGACCGTTTGACTCGTGACTCGGAGGGTAATCACTAGTGGATGCCATTTTTTTTCCCTAGCAACCAAATACAGTACCCTAGCAACAAAGTAAACAAAGCCTTATATCTCCGCATCAGAACATCGTAGAGACACGGGGTTTGGACCGTTTGACTCGTGACTCGGAGGGTAATCACTAGTGGATCCCTTTTTTCCTTAGCAACCAAATACAGTACCCTAGCAACAGAGTAAACAAAGCCTTATATCTCCGCATCAGAACATCGTAGAGACACGGGGGTTGGACCGTTTGACTCATGACTCGGAGGGTAATCACTAGTTAATGCCAAGAGGTGTTAAGCCACGCCCCTAGCAACCAAATGCAGGACCCTTGCAACAGAGTAAACAAAGCCTTATATCTCCACATCAGAACATCGTAGAGACACGGGGGTTGGACCGTTTGACTCATTACTCGGAGGGTAATCACTAGGGGGTGCCATTTTTTTCCCTAGCAACCAAATGCAGGACCCTAGCAACAGAGTAAACAAAGCCTTATATCTCCGCATCAGAACATCGTAGAGACACGGGGTTTGGACCGTTTGACTCGTGACTCGGAGGGTAATCACTAGTGGATGCCATTTTTTCCCCTAGCAACCAAATACAGTACCCTAGCAACAGAGTAAACAAAGCCTTATATCTCTGCATCAGAACATCGTAGAGACACTGGGGTTGGACCGTTTTACTTTTGGCATGGAGTATAATCATAAATTGTCCCTTGAATTTTGCCACGGCAAGCACCACTCACATTTTCTTCAGGAAATGTACCTATCTAGTTATTATTATTCTTTTTCTGGACACTTTTTCGGCGCGTAACTCGTCTCGCACGGTTTGGCGTAGTGCCATGAAAGAGGGCTCAAATCGACCGGCTTATTGAGGAGAGGTGTGCTATGACTTTTATAAGCGATCGGGTGCATGATTTCCGAAAGGGGCGCGAAAAACCTCCCGAAAACGTCCCATTGACTTTACATTGCGTCGAACTTTGGCAGGTCATAGCTCCACTCTAGGATTTTGTAGAAACATGTGGGTTACAGCATTTGAAGAGGGTGGTAACCTCTGTAAGAACATACATCACATTGGGGTGTAAGTTGTACCCCTGGGGTGTAAGAGCTGCCCAAAAGTGCCCTAATGGAAAGTCAATGGGGCGAAAATCCCATAGACTAACATTGCCAAAAAAAATTGACAGGTCACAGGTCCAAGTGAGGATTTCATAGAAACATCTGGGTTACTAAAATTGAAGAGGGTGCTAGACTCTGTCAGGACGTCCCCCACAATGGGGTGTAAGGTTACCCTAGCAACCGTTTTGGGCACCCTAGCAACATCTCCCATAGACTGCCATTATAAAATGCCCAGGTGGATATCTTTGCAGCACAGTGTCATAGAGACATGGGGGTGGGCTCATTTTACTTAGGCATCCAATCAGTATCTTAGGATCCTTAAAGACTAACTAAGCCACGCCCCTAGCAACCACTTTTGAGCACCCTAGCAACATAAAATTCAAACAGTTATATCTCGGCATCAGAACATCGTAGAGACACGGGGGTTGGACCGGTTTACTTGTGACTAGGGGTGTAACAATTGGGCACATCATTGGCCACTCCCAAGCCACGCCCCTAGCAACCAAATTTGAGCACCCTAGCAACCGAATAAACAAAGCCTTATATCTCCGCATCAGAACATCGTAGAGACACGGGGTTTGAACCGTTTGACTCATTACTCGGAGGGTAATCACTAGTGGATGCCATTTTTTTCCCTAGCAACCAAATGCAGGACCCTAGCAACAGAGTAAACAAAGCCTTATATCTCCGCATCAGAACATCGTAGAGACACGGGGTTTGGACCGTTTGACTCGTGACTCGGAGGGTAATCACTAGTGGATGCCATTTTTTTCCCTAGCAACCAAATGCAGGACCCTAGCAACAGAGTAAACAAAGCCTTATATCTCCGCATCAGAACATCATAGAGACACGGGGTTTGGACCGTTTGACTCGTGACTCGGAGCGTAATCACTAGT
Organism: Paramisgurnus dabryanus; assembly: GCF_030506205.2. Taxonomy (NCBI): domain Eukaryota; kingdom Metazoa; phylum Chordata; class Actinopteri; order Cypriniformes; family Cobitidae; genus Paramisgurnus; species Paramisgurnus dabryanus. The sequence continues at coordinate 1,540,249 of NC_133341.1, read as the reverse complement.
GGATGCCATTTTTTTCCCTAGCAACCAAATGCAGGACCCTAGCAACAGAGTAAACAAAGCCTTATATCTCCCCATCAGAACATCGTAGAGACACGGGGTTTGGACCGTTTGACTCATGACTCGGAGGGTAATCACTAGTGGATGCCATTTTTTTCCCTAGCAACCAAATACAGGACCCTAGCAACAGAGTAAACAAAGCCTTATATCTCCCCATAAGAACATCGTAGAGACACTGGGTTTGGACCGTTTGACTCATGACTCGGAGGGTAATCACTAGTGGATGCCATTTTTTTCCCTAGCAACCAAATACAGTACCCTAGCAACAGAGTAAACAAAGCCTTATATCTCTGCTTCAGAACATCGTAGAGACACGGGGGTTGAACCATTTTACTTGTGACTCGGTATGTAATCACTAGTGGGTGCCAATTTTTTCCCTAGCAACCAAATACAGTACCCTAGCAACAGAGTAAACAAAGCCTTATATCTCTGCATCAGAACATCGTACAGACACGGGGGTTGGACCGTTTGACTCGTGACTCAGAGGGTAATCACTAGGGGATGCCATTTTTTCCCCTAGCAACCAAATACAGTACCCTAGCAACAGAGTAAACAAAGCCTTATATCTCTGCATCAGAACATCGTAGAGACACGGGGGTTGGACCGTTTTACTTTTGGCTTGGAGTATAATCATACATTGTCCCCTGAAATTTGCCACGGCAAGCACCACTCACATTTTCTTCAGGAAATGTACCTATCTAGTTATTATTAGTGGTGCTTGCATTTATGCAAAGCATCACTATTATTATTGCTCATACTTATTATTATATCTTATTATTCTTATGTCTGCACACTTTTTCGGCGCGTAACTCGTCCCGCACGGTTTGCCACAGTCCCATGAAAGAGGGCTCAAATCGACCGGATTATTAAGGAGAGGTGTGCTATGACTTTTATAAGCGATCGGGTGCAGGATTTTCGAAAGGGGGGCGAAAAACCACCCGAAAAATCCCATTGACTTAACATTGGGCCGAACTTTGACGGGTCATAGCTCCGCTTGAGGATTTTGTAGAAACATGTAGGTTACAACATTTGAAGAGGGTGATAGACTCTGTAAGAACATACATCACATTGGGGTGTAAGCTGTACCCCTGGGGTGTAAGAGGCACCCGAAAATTCCCATTGACTTATAATGGGGCAGGAAACATGCCCATATAAGGGAATAAAAAAGTTCCAGATGGGATATCTTCGCTTTACAATATCGTAGAGACATGGGGGTGGGCTCATTTTACTCAGACATCCAATCAATTTACCAGGATAGTCCCAGAGCTATTAAGCCACGCCCCTAGCAACCACTTATAAGCACCCTAGCAACATAAAATTCAAACAGTTATATCTTGACATCAGAACATCGTAGAATCATGGGGGTTGGACCGTTTTACTCATGACTCGGAGGGTAATCACTGGCCGCATCATTGGCCACGCCCAAGCCACGCCCCTAGCAACCAAATTGGAGCACCCTAGCAACCGAATAAACAAATCTTTATTTCTCCGCATCAGAACATCGTAGAGACACGGGGGTTGGACCATTTTACTTGTGACTCAGAGCGTAATAACTTGCGACATCATTGGCCACTCCCAAGCCACGCCCCTAGCAACCAAATTGGAGCACCCTAGCAACCGAATAAACAAATCTTTATTTCTCCGCATCAGAACATCGTAGAGACACGGGGGTTGGACCATTTTACTTGTGACTCAGAGCGTAATAACTTGCGACATCATTGGCCACTCTCAAGCCACGCCCCTAGCAACCAAATATGAGCACCCTAGCAACCGAATAAACAAAGCCTTATATCTCTGCATCAGAACATCATAGAATCACGGGGGTTAGACCGTTTTACTCGTGACTCGGAGGGTAATCACTGGCCGCATCATATTGGCCACTCCCAAGCCACGCCCCTAGCAACCAAATTGGAGCACCCTAGCAACCAAATAAACAAATCCTTATTTCTCCGCATCAGAACATCGTAGAGACACGGGGGTTGGACCATTTTACTTGTGACTCAGAGCGTAATAACTTGCGACATCATTGGCCACTCCCAAGCCACGCCCCTAGCAACGAAATATAGTACCCTAGCAACAGAGTAAACAAAGCCTTATATCTCCGCATCAGAACATCGTAGAGACATGGGGTTTGGACCGTTTGACTCGTGACTCGGAGGGTAATCACTAGTGGATGCCATTTTTTTCCCTAGCAACCAAATACAGTACCCTAGCAACAGAGTAAACAAAGCCTTATATCTCCGCATCAGAACATCGTAGAGACACGGGGGTTGGACCATTTTACTTGTGACTCAGAGCGTAATAATTTGCGACATCATTGGCCACTCCCAAGCCACGCCCCTAGAAACCAAATATAGTACCCTAGCAACAGAGTAAACAAAGCCTTATATCTCCGCATCAGAACATCGTAGAGACATGGGGTTTGGACCGTTTGACTCGTGACTCGGAGGGTAATCACTAGTGGATGCCATTTTTTTCCCTAGCAACCAAATACAGTACCCTAGCAACAGAGTAAACAAAGCCTTATATCTCTGCTTCAGAACATCGTAGAGACACGGGGGTTGGACCATTTTACTTGTGACTCGGCATGTAATCACTAGTGGGTGCCATTTTTTTCCCTAGCAACCAAACACAGTACCCTAGCAACAGAGTAAACAAAGCCTTATATCTCCACATCAGAACATCATAGAGACACAGGGTTTGGACTGTTTGACTCGTGACTCGGAGGGTAATCACTAGTGGATGCCATTTTTTTCCCCTAGCAACCAAATACAGTACCCTAGCAACAGAGTAAACAAATCCTTATATCTCTGCTTCAGAACATCGTAGAGACACGGGGGTTGGACCATTTTACTTTTGGCTTGGAGTATAATCATAAATTGTCCCCTGAAATTTGCCACGGCAAGCACCACTCACATTTTCTTCAGGAAATGTACCTATCTAGTTATTATTATTCTTTTTCTGGACACTTTTTCGGCGCGTAACTCGTCCCGCACGGTTTAACGTAGTCCCATGAAAGAGGGCTCAAATCGACCGGATTATTGAGGAGAGGTGTGCTATGACTTTTATAAGCGATCGGGTGCAGGATTTCTGAAAGGGGGGCGAAAAACCACCCGAAAAATCCCATTGACTTAACATTGCGCCCAACTTTGACGAGTCATAGCTCCTCTCAAGGATTTTGTTGAAACATGTGGGTTACAACTTTTGAAGAGGGTGGTAGGCTCTGTAAAAACATGGATTACAATGGGGTGTAAGTTGTACCCCTGGGGTGTAAGAGGTGCCCAAAAATGCCCAATGAAAAGTCAATGGGGCAAAATCCCATAGACTTACCATTGCAAACATTTTTACGGGTTATAGGTACGAGTGAGGATTCCTTAGAAACATGTGGGTTACTAAATTTGAAGAGGGTGGTAGACTCTGTAAGAACATGGATCACAATGGGGTGTAAGTTGTACCCCTGGGGTGTAAGAGGCCCCCAAAATTTCCCATTGACTTATAATGGGGCAGGGAACACGCCCATATAAGGGAATAAAACCGTTCCAGATGGGATATCTTTGCTTTACAGTGTCGTAGAGATAAGTGGGTGGGCTCATTTTACTCGGGCATCCAATCAGTCTCTCAGGATCATCCCAGAGTTATTAAGCCACGCCCCTAGCAACAATTTTGGGCACCCTAGCAACATCTCCCATAGAGTGCCATTATAAAATGCCCAGATGGATATCTTTGCACCACAGTGTCATAGAGACATGGGGGTGGGCTCATTTTACTCAAGCATCCAATCAGTCTCTCAGGATCCTTAAAGACTTACTAAGCCACGCCCCTAGCAACCACTTTTGATCACCCTAGCAACATAAAATTCAAACAGTTATATCTCGGCATCAGAACATCGTAGAGACACGGGGGTTGGACCGTTTTACTTGTGACTAGGCGTGTAACAATTGGGCACATCATTGGCCACTCCCAAGCCACGCCCCTAGCCTTCAAATTTGAGCACCCTAGCAACTGAATAAACAAAGCCTTATATCTCCGCATCAGAACATCGTAGAGACACGGGGGTTGGACCGTTTTATTCGTGACTCGAAGGGTAATCACTAGTTAATGCCAAGAGGTGTTAAGCCACGCCCCTAGCAACCAAATATGAACACCCTAGCAACGGAATAAACAAAGCCTTATATCTCTGGATCCGAACATCATAGAGACATGGGGGTTGGGTGTTTGGGTCATGTTAGCTTCATGCTAGCTTCATGCTAGGTCATACTAGCTTCATGCTAGTTTCATGCTAGCTTTATGCTAATTTCATAATATATCTTGCTAACTTCATGCTAAATAATGTTAGCATCATGCTAGCTTCATGCTAATTTATGTTAACATCATGCTAGCTTCATGCTAATTCATGTTAACATAATGCTAGCTTCATGCTTCTTCATTTTAGCATTGTGCTAGCTTCATGCTAATTCATGTTAACATCGTGCTAGCTTTATGCTAATTAATGTTAGCTTCATGCTAACTTTATGTTAATTCATGTTAGCATCATGCTAACTTCATGCTAATTCATGTTAGCTTCATGCTAATTCATGTTAGCATAATGGTAGCTTTATGCTAATTCATGCTAGCTTCATGCTAATTCATGTTACCATCATGCTAGCTTCATGCTAATTCATGTAAGCATCATGCTAGCTTCATGCTAATCATGTTAGCTTCATGTTAATCATGCTAGCTTCATGTTAATCATGCTAACCTCATGCTAGCTTCATGCTAATCATGTTAGCTTCATGCTAATCATTCTAGCTTCATGCTTATCATGCTAGCTTCATGCTAATCATGCTAGCATCATGCTAGCTTCATGCTAATCATGCTAGCATCATGCTAGCTTCATGCTAATCATGCTAGCATCATGCTAGCTTCATGCAAATCATGCTAGCTTCATGCTAGCTTCATGCTAATCATGCTACCATCATGCTAGCTTCATGCTAATCATGCTAGCATCATGCTAGCTTCATGCTAATCATGTTAGCTTCATGCTAATCATGCTAGCTTCATGTTAGCATCATGCTAATCATGCTAGCTTCATGCTAATCATGCTAACATCATGCTAGCTTCATGCTAATCATACTAGCATCATGCTAGCTTCATGCTAATCATGTTAGCTTCATGCTAATAATGCTAACTTCATGTTAGCATCATGCTAGCATCATGCTAACTTCATGCTAATCATGCTAGCTTCATGCTAGCTTCATGCTAGCTTCATGCTAGCTTCATGCTAGCTTCATGCTAATCATGCTAGCTTCATGCTAGCATCATGCTAGCTTCATGCTAATCATGCTAGCTTCATGCTAGCTTCATGCTAATCATGGTAGCTTCATGCTAGCTTCATGCTAATCGTGGTAGCATCATGCAAATCATGCTAGCATCATGCTAGCTTCATGCTAACTTCATGCTAATCATGTTAGCATCATGCTAGCTTCCTGCTAGCTTCATGCTAATCATGCTAGCTTCATGTTAACTTCATGGTAATCATGCTAGCTTCATGCTAACTTCATGGTAATCATGCTAATGTTAATCATGCTTAATGTTAATCATGCTAGCTTCATGTTAGCTTCATGGAAATCATGCTAACTTCATGCTAATCATGCTAGCTTCATGCTAATCATGCTCGCTTCATGCTAATCATGCTAGCTTCATTATCTCCGCATCAGAACATCGTAGAGACACGGGGGTTGGACCGTTTGACTCGTGACTCGGAGTGTAATCATTATGGGATGCCAATTTTTTCCCTAGCAACCAAATACGGTACCCTAGCAACAGAGTAAACAAAGCCTTATATCTCCGCATCAGAACATCGTAGAGACACGGGGGTTGGATCGTTTGACTCGTGACTCGGAGGGTAATCACTAGTGGATGCCATTTTTTTCCTTAGCAACCAAATACAGTACCCTAGCAACAGAGTAAACAAAGCCTTATATCTCCGCATCAGAACATCGTAGAGACACGGGGTTTGGACCGTTTGATTTGTGACTCGGAGTGTAATCACTAGTGGATGCCAATTTTGTCCCTAGCAACCAAATACAGTACCCTAGCAACCGAATAAACAAAGCCTTATATCTTCGCATTAGAATATCGTAGAGACATGTGGGTTGAATTGTTTTACTTTTGGCTTGGAGTATAATCATATATTGTCCCCCGAAATTTGCCACGGCAAGCACCACTTCACATTTTCTTCAGGAAATGTACCTATCTAGTTATTATTATTATTCTTCTTTTTCTGGACACTTTTTCGGCGCGTAACTCGTCCCGCACGCTTTGTCGTAGACCCATAAATTAGGGCTCAAATCGACCGGCTTATTGAGGAGAGGTGTGCTATGACTTTTATAAGCGATCGGGTGCAGGATTTCCGAAAGGGGGGCGAAAAACCACCCAAAAAATCCCATTGACTTAACATTGCGCCCAACTTTGACGAGTCATAGCTCCGCTCGAGGATTTTGTAGAAACATGTGGGTTACAACATTTGAAGAGGGTGGTAGGCTCTGTAAGAACATGGATCACAATGGGGTGTAAGTTGTACCCCTGGGGTGTAAGAGGTGCCCAAAAGTGCCCCAATGAAAAGTCAATGGGGCAAAATCCCATAGACTTACCATTGCAAAAATTTTGACGGGTCATAAGTCCGAGCCAGGATTTCATAGAAACATGTGGGTTACTAAATTTGAAGAGGGTGCTAGACTCTGTCAGGACGTCCCCCACAATGGGGTGTAAGGTTACCATAGCAACCATTTTGGGCACCCTAGCAACCTATACCATAGACTGCCATTATAAAATGCCCGGATGGATATCTTTGCACCACAGTGTCATAGAGACATGGGGGTGGGCTCATTTTACTCAGGCATCCAATCAGTCTCTCAGGATCCTTACAGACTTACTAAGCCACGCCCCTAGCAACCACTTTTGAGCACCCTAGCAACATAAAATACAAACAGTTTTATCTCGGCATCAGAACATCGTAGAGACACGGGGGTTGGACCGTTTTACTTGTGACTAGGGGTGTAACAATTGGGCACATCATTGGCCACTCCCAAGCCACGCCCCTAGCAACCAAATTTGAGCACCCTAGCAACCGAATAAACAAAGCCTTATATCTCCGCATCAGAACATCGTAGAGACACGGGGTTTGGACCGTTTTACTTGTGACTCGGAGTGTAATCACTGGGCACATCATTGGCCACTCCCAAGCCACGCCCCTAGCAACCAAATACAGTACCCTAGCAACAGAGTAAACAAAGCCTTATATCTCCGCATCAGAACATCGTAGAGACACGGGGGTTGGACCGTTTTATTTGTGACTCGGAGTGTAATCACTGGGCACATAATTTGCCACTCCCAAGCCACGCCCCTAGCAACCAAATACAGTACCCTAGCAACAGAGTAAACAAAGCCTTATATCTCCGCATCAGAACATCGTAGAGACACGGGGGTTGAACCGTTTTACTTGTGACTCGGAGTGTAATCACTGGGCACATCATTGGCCACTCCCAAGCCACGCCCCTAGCAACCAAATACAGTACCCTAGCAACAGAGTAAACAAAGCCTTATATCTCCACATCAGAACATCGTAGAGACACGGGGGTTGGACCGTTTGACTCATGACTCGGAGGGTAATCACTAGTGGATGCCATTTTTTTCCCTAGCAACCAAATACAGTACCCTAGCAACAGAGTAAACAAAGCCTTATATCTCTGCATTAGAACATCGTAGAGACATGGGGTTTGGACCGTTTGACTCGTGACTCGGAGGGTAATCACTAGTGGATGCCATTTTTTTCCCTAGCAACCAAATACAGTACCCTAGCAACAGAGTAAACAAAGCCTTATATCTCCGCATCAGAACATCGTAGAGACACAGGAGTTGGATCGTTTTACTTTTGGCTTGGAGTATAATCATATATGTTCCCCAGAATTTTGCCACGGCAAGCACCACTCACATTTTCTTCAGGAAATGTACCTATCTAGTTATTAGTGGTGCTTGCATTTATGCAAAGCATCACTATTATTATTGCTCAAAGATATTATTATTATTCTTCTTTTTCTGGACACTTTTTCGGCGCGTAACTCGTCCCGCACGCTTTGTCGTAGACCCATAAATTAGGGCTCAAATCGACCGGCTTATTGAGGAGAGGTGTGCTATGACTTTTATAAGCGATCGGGTGCAGGATTTCCGAAAGGGGGGCGAAAAACCACCCAAAAAATCCCATTGACTTAACATTGCGCCCAACTTTGACGAGTCATAGCTCCGCTCGAGGATTTTGTAGAAACATGTGGGTTACAACATTTGAAGAGGGTGGTAGGCTCTGTAAGAACATGGATCACAATGGGGTGTAAGTTGTACCCCTGGGGTGTAAGAGGTGCCCAAAAGTGCCCCAATGAAAAGTCAATGGGGCAAAATCCCATAGACTTACATTGCAAAAATTTTGACGGGTCATAGGTCCGAGCCAGGATTTCATAGAAACATGTGGGTTACTAAATTTGAAGAGGGTGCTAGACTCTGTCAGGACGTCCCCCACAATGGGGTGTAAGGTTACCATAGCAACCATTTTGGGCACCCTAGCAACCTATACCATAGACTGCCATTATAAAATGCCCGGATGGATATCTTTGCACCACAGTGTCATAGAGACATGGGGGTGGGCTCATTTTACTCAGGCATCCAATCAGTCTCTCAGGATCCTTACAGACTTACTAAGCCACGCCCCTAGCAACCACTTTTGAGCACCCTAGCAACATAAAATACAAACAGTTATATCTCGGCATCAGAACATCGTAGAGACACGGGGGTTGGACCGTTTTACTTGTGACTAGGGGTGTAACAATTGGGCACATCATTGGCCACTCCCAAGCCACGCCCCTAGCAACCAAATTTGAGCACCCTAGCAACCGAATAAACAAAGCCTTATATCTCCGCATCAGAACATCGTAGAGACACGGGGTTTGGACCGTTTTACTTGTGACTCGGAGTGTAATCACTGGGCACATAATTGGCCACTCCCAAGCCACGCCCCTAGCAACCAAATACAGTACCCTAGCAACAGAGTAAACAAAGCCTTATATCTCCGCATCAGAACATCGTAGAGACACGGGGGTTGGACCGTTTTACTTGTGACTCGGAGTGTAATCACTGGGCACATCATTGGCCACTCCCAAGCCACGCCCCTAGCAACCAAATACAGTACCTTAGCAACAGAGTAAACAAAGCCTTATATCTCCACATCAGAACATCGTAGAGACACGGGGGTTGGACCGTTTGACTCATGACTCGGAGGGTAATCACTAGTGGATGCAATTTTTTTCCCTAGCAACCAAATACAGTACCCTAGCAACAGAGTAAACAAAGCCTTATATCTCCGCATCAGAACATCGTAGAGACACGGGGGTTGGACCGTTTGACTCGTGACTCGGAGAGTAATCACTAGTGGATGCCATTTTTTTCCCTAGCAACCAAATACAGTACCCTAGCAACAGAGTAAACAAAGCCTTATATCTCCGCATCAGAACATCGTAGAGACACGGGGGTTGGATCGTTTGACTCGTGACTCGGAGGGTAATCACTAGTGGATGCCATTTTTTTCCTTAGCAACCAAATACAGTACCCTAGCAACAGAGTAAACAAAGCCTTATATCTCTGCATCAGAACATCGTAGAGACACGGGGTTTGGACCGTTTGACTCGTGACTCAGAGTGTAATCACTAGTGGATGCCAATTTTCTCCCTAGCAACCAAATACATTACCCTAGCAACAGAGTAAACAAAGCCTTTTATCTCCACATCAGAACATCGCAGAGACACGGGGGTTGGACCGTTTGACTCGTATCTCGGAGTGTAATCACTAGTGGATGCCAATTTTTTCCCTAGCAACCAAATACAGTACCCTAGCAACAGAGTAAACAAAGCCTTATATCTCCGCATCAGAACATCGTAGAGACACGGGGGTTTGACCGTTTGACTCGTGACTCGGAGTGTAATCACTAGTGGATGCCAATTTTCTCCCTAGCAACCAAATACAGTACCCTAGCAACCGAATAAACAAAGCCTTATATCTTCGCATCAGAATATCGTAGAGACATGTGGGTTGAATTGTTTTACGTTTGGCATGGAGTATAATCATATATTGTCCCCCGAAATTTGCCACGGCAAGCACCACTTCACATTTTCTTAAGGAAATGTACCTATCTAGTTATTAGTGGTGCTTGCATTTATGCAAGGCATCACTATTACTATTGCTCATACTTATTATTTATTTATATCTTTATTTATTATTCTTATATCTGGACACTTTTTCGGCGCGTAACTCGTCCCACACGGTTTGTCGTAGACCAATAAAACAGGGCTCAAAATGACCGGCTTATTGAGGACACGTCTGCTATGACTTTTATAAGGGATCGGGTGCAGGATTTCCGAAAGGGGGGCGAAAAACCACCCGAAAAATCCCATTGACTTAACATTGCGCCCAACTTTGACGAGTCATAGCTCCGCTCAAGGATTTTATAGAAACATGTGGGTTACAACATTTGAAGAGGGTGGTAGACTCTGTAACAACATGGATCACAATGGGGTGTAAGTTGTACCCCTGGGGTGTAAGAGGTGCCCAAAAATGCCCAATGAAAAGTCAATGGGGCAAAATCCCATAGACTTAACATTGGAAAAATTTTGACGCGTCATAGGTACGAGTGAGGATTTCATAGAAACATGTGGGTTACATTATTTGAAGAGGGTGGTAGGCTATGTAAGAACATACATGACATTGGGGTGTAAGTTGTACCCCTGGGGTGTAAGAGGCACCCGAAAATTCCCATTGACTTATAATGGGGCAGGAAACATGCCCATATAAGGGAATAAAAAAGTTCCAGATGGGATATCTTCGCTTTACAATGTCGTAGAGACACGGGGGTTGGACCGTTTTACTCATGACTCAGAGTGTAATCATTATGGGATGCCAATTTTTTCCCTAGCAACCAAATACAGTACCCTAGCAACAGAGTAAACAAAGCCTTATGTCTCCGCACCACAACATCGTAGAGACACGGGGGTTGGACCTTTTGACTTGTGACTCGGAGTGTAATCATTATGGGATGCCATTTTTTTCCCTAGCAACCAAATACAGTACCCTAGCAACAGAGTAAACAAAGCCTTATATCTCCGCACCAGAACATCGTAGAGACACGGGGGTTGGACCGTTTGACTAGTGACTCAGAGTGTAATCATTATGGGATGCCAATTTTTTCCCTAGCAACCAAATACAGTACCCTAGCAACAGAGTAAACAAAGCCTTATATCTCCGCATCAGAACATCGTAGAGACACGGGGGTTGGACCTTTTGACTTGTGACTCGGAGTGTAATCATTATGGGATGCCATTTTTTCCCTAGCAACCAAATACAGTACCCTAGCAACAGAGTAAACAAAGCCTTATATCTCCGCACCAGAACATCGTAGAGACACGGGGGTTGGACCGTTTGACTAGTGACTCGGAGTGTAATCATTATGGGATGCCAATTTTTTCCCTAGCAACCAAATACAGTACCCTAGCAACAGAGTAAACAAAGCCTTATATCTCCGCATCAGAACATCGTAGAGACACGGGGGTTGGACCGTTTGACTCGTGACTCGGAGTGTAATCATTATGGGATGCCAATTTTTTCCCTAGCAACCAAATACAGTACCCTAGCAACAGAGTAAACAAAACCTTATATCTCCGCATCAGAACATCGTAGAGACACGGGGGTTGGACCGTTTGACTTGTGACTCAGAGTGTAATCATTATGGGATGCCAATTTTTTCCCTAGCAACCAAATACAGTACCCTAGCAACAGAGTAAACAAAGCCTTATATCTCCGCATCAGAACATCGTAGAGACACGGGGGTTGGACCGTTTGACTCGTGACTCGGAGTGTAATCATTATGGGATGCCAATTTTTTCCCTAGCAACCAAATACAGTACCCTAGCAACAGAGTAAACAAAACCTTATATCTCCGCATCAGAACATCGTAGAGACACGGGGGTTGGACCGTTTGACTTGTGACTCAGAGTGTAATCATTATGGGATGCCATTTTTTTCCCTAGCAATCAAATACAGTACCCTAGCAACAGAGTAAACAAAGCCTTATATCTCCGCATCAGAACATCGTAGAGACACGGGGGTTGGACCGTTTGACTAGTGACTCGGAGTGTAATCATTATGGGATGCCAATTTTTCCCTAGCAACCAAATACAGTACCCTAGCAACAGAGTAAACAAAGCCTTATATCTCCGCATCAGAACATTGTAGAGACACGGGGGTTGGACCGTTTGACTCGTGACTCAGAGTGTAATCATTATGGGATGCCATTTTTTTCCCTAGCAACCAAATACAGTACCCTAGCAACAGAGTAAACAAAGCCTTATATCTCCGCATCAGAACATCGTAGAGACACGGGGGTTGGACCGTTTGACTCGTGAATCAGAGTGTAATCACTAGTGGATGCCAATTTTTTCCCTAGCAACCAAATACAGTACCCTAGCAACAGTGTAAACAAAGCCTTATATCTCCGCATCAGAACATCGTAGAGACACGGGGGTTGGACCGTTTTACCCGTGAATCGGCATGTAATCACTAGTGGATGCCAATTTTTTCCCTAGCAACCAAATACAGTACCCTAGCAACAGTGTAAACAAAGCCTTATAACTCAGCATCAGAACATCGTAGAGACACGGGGGTTGGACCGTTTTACTCGTGACTCGGCATGTAATCACTAGTGGATGCCAATTTTTTTCCCTAGCAACCAAATACAGTACCCTAGCAACAGTGTAAACAAAGCCTTATATCTCTGCATCAGAACATCGTAGAGACACGGGGGTTGGACCGTTTTACTCGTGACTCGGCATGTAATCACTAGTGGATGCCAATTTTTTCCCTAGCAACCAAATACAGTACCCTAGCAACAGTGTAAACAAACCCTTATATCTCCGCATCAGAACATCGTAGAGACACGGGGGTTGGACCGTTTGACTAGTGACTCGGAGTGTAATCATTATGGGATGCCAATTTTTTCCCTAGCAACCAAATACAGTACCCTAGCAACAGAGTAAACAAAGCCTTATATCTCCGCATCAGAACATCGTAGAGACACGGGGGTTGGACCGTTTGACTCGTGACTCGGAGTGTAATCATTATGGGATGCCAATTTTTTCCCTAGCAACCAAATACAGTACCCTAGCAACAGAGTAAACAAAACCTTATATCTCCGCATCAGAACATCGTAGAGACACGGGGGTTGGACCGTTTGACTTGTGACTCAGAGTGTAATCATTATGGGATGCCAATTTTTTCCCTAGCAACCAAATACAGTACCCTAGCAACAGAGTAAACAAAGCCTTATATCTCCGCATCAGAACATCGTAGAGACACGGGGGTTGGACCGTTTGACTCGTGACTCGGAGTGTAATCATTATGGGATGCCAATTTTTTCCCTAGCAACCAAATACAGTACCCTAGCAACAGAGTAAACAAAACCTTATATCTCCGCATCAGAACATCGTAGAGACACGGGGGTTGGACCGTTTGACTTGTGACTCAGAGTGTAATCATTATGGGATGCCATTTTTTCCCCTAGCAATCAAATACAGTACCCTAGCAACAGAGTAAACAAAGCCTTATATCTCCGCATCAGAACATCGTAGAGACACGGGGGTTGGACCGTTTGACTAGTGACTCGGAGTGTAATCATTATGGGATGCCAATTTTTCCCTAGCAACCAAATACAGTACCCTAGCAACAGAGTAAACAAAGCCTTATATCTCCGCATCAGAACATTGTAGAGACACGGGGGTTGGACCGTTTGACTCGTGACTCAGAGTGTAATCATTATGGGATGCCATTTTTTTCCCTAGCAACCAAATACAGTACCCTAGCAACAGAGTAAACAAAGCCTTATATCTCCGCATCAGAACATCGTAGAGACACGGGGGTTGGACCGTTTGACTCGTGAATCAGAGTGTAATCACTAGTGGATGCCAATTTTTTCCCTAGCAACCAAATACAGTACCCTAGCAACAGTGTAAACAAAGCCTTATATCTCCGCATCAGAACATCGTAGAGACACGGGGGTTGGACCGTTTTACCCGTGAATCGGCATGTAATCACTAGTGGATGCCAATTTTTTCCCTAGCAACCAAATACAGTACCCTAGCAACAGTGTAAACAAAGCCTTATAACTCAGCATCAGAACATCGTAGAGACACGGGGGTTGGACCGTTTTACTTGTGACTCGGCATGTAATCACTAGTGGATGCCAATTTTTTTCCCTAGCAACCAAATACAGTACCCTAGCAACAGTGTAAACAAAGCCTTATATCTCTGCATCAGAACATCGTAGAGACACGGGGGTTGGACCGTTTTACTCGTGACTCGGCATGTAATCACTAGTGGATGCCAATTTTTTCCCTAGCAACCAAATACAGTACCCTAGCAACAGTGTAAACAAACCCTTATATCTCCGCATCAGAACATCGTAGAGACACGGGGGTTGGACCGTTTGACTTGTGACTTAGAGTGTAATCACCAGTGGATGCCAATTTTTTCCCTAGCAACCAAATACAGTACCCTAGCAACAGTGTAAACAAAGCCTTATATCTCCGCATCAGAACATCGTAGAGACACGGGGGTTGGACCGTTTAACTCGTGACTCTGAGTGTAATCACTAGTGGATAGTGGGTTGGAACGTTTTACTTTTGGGTTGGAGTATAATCATATATTGTCCCGAGAATTTTGCCACGGCAAGCACCACTTCACATTTTCTTCAGGAAATGTACCTATCTAGTTATTATTATTATTCTTCTTTTTCTGGACACTTTTTCGGCGCGTAACTCGTCCCGCACGGTTTAACGTAGTCCCATGAAAGAGGGCTCAAATCGACCGGATTATTGAGGAGAGGTGTGCTATGACTTTTATAAGCGATCGGGTGCAGGATTTCTGAAAGGGGGGCGAAAAACCACCCGAAAAATCCCATTGACTTAACATTGCGCCCAACTTTGACGAGTCATAGCTCCTCTCAAGGATTTTTTTGAAACATGTGGGTTACATCTTTTGAAGAGGGTGGTAGGCTCTGTAAAAACATGGATCACAGTGGGGTGTAAGTTGTACCCCTGGGGTGTAAGAGGTGCCCAAAAATGCCCAATGAAAAGTCAATGGGGCAAAATCCCATAGACTTAACATTGCAAAAATTTTGACGGGTTATAGGTACGAGTGAGGATTCCTTAGAAACATGTGGGTTACTAAATTTGAAGAGGGTGGTAGACTCTGTAAGAACATGGATCACAATGGGGTGTAAGTTGTACCCCTGGGGTGTAAGAGGCCCCCAAAATTTCCCATTGACTTATAATGGGGCAGGGAACACGCCCATATAAGGGAATAAAACCGTTCCAGATGGGATATCTTTGCTTTACAGTGTCGTAGAGATAAGTGGGTGGGCTCATTTTACTCGGGCATCCAATCAGTCTCTCAGGATCATCCCAGAGCTATTAAGCCACGCCCCTAGCAACAATTTTGGGCACCCTAGCAACATCTCCCATAGAGTGCCATTATAAAATGCCCAGATGGATATCTTTGCACCACAGTGTCATAGAGACATGGGGGTGGGCTCATTTTACTCAAGTATCCAATCAGTCTCTCAGGATCCTTAAAGACTTACTAAGCCACGCCCCTAGCAACCACTTCTGAGCACCCTAGCAACATAAAATTCAAACAGTTATATCTCGGCATCAGAACATCGTAGAGACACGGGGGTTGGACCGTTTTACTTGTGACTAGGCGTGTAACAATTGGGCACATCATTGGCCACTCCCAAGCCACGCCCCTAGCCTTCAAATTTGAGCACCCTAGCAACTGAATAAACAAAGCCTTATATCTCCGCATCAGAACATCGTAGAGACACGGGGGTTGGACCGTTTTATTCGTGACTCGAAGGGTAATCACTAGTTAATGCCAAGAGGTGTTAAGCCACGCCCCTAGCAACCAAATATGAACACCCTAGCAACGGAATAAACAAAGCCTTATATCTCTGGATCCGAACATCATAGAGACATGGGGGTTGGGTGTTTGGGTCTTGTTAGCTTCATGCTAGCTTCATGCTAGGTCATACTAGCTTCATGCTAGTTTCATGCTAGCTTTATGCTAATTTCATAATATATCTTGCTAACTTCATGCTAAATAATGTTAGCATCATGCTAGCTTGATGCTTATTTATGTTAGCATCATGCTAGCTTCATGCTAATTTATGTTAGCATCATGCCAGCTTCATGCTAATTCATGTTAACATAATGCTAGCTTCATGTTTCTTCATTTTAGCATTGTGCTAGCTTCATGCTAATTCATGTTAAAATCGTGCTAGCTTCATGCTAATTCATGTTAGCATCGTGCTAGCTTCATGCTAATTCATGTTAGCATCGTGCTAGCTTCATGCTAATTCATGTTAACATCATGCTAGCTTTATGCTAATTCATGTTAGCTTCATGCTAGCTTTATGTTAATTCATGTTAGCATCATGCTAACTTCATGCTAATTCATGTTAGCTTCATGCTAATTCATGTTAGCATAATGGTAGCTTTATGCTAATTCATGCTAGCTTCATGCTAATTCATGTTAGCATCATGCTAGCTTCATGCTAATTCATGTTAGCATCATGCTAGCTTCATGCTAATCATGTTAGCTTCATGTTAATCATGCTAGCTTCATGTTAGCATCATGCTAATCATGCTAGCTTCATGTTAATCATGCTAACATCATGCTAGCTTCATGCTAATCATGTTAGCTTCATGCTAATCATTCTAGCTTCATGCTAGCTTCATGCTAATCATGCTAGCTTCATGCAAATCATGCTAGCTTCATGCTAATCATGCTACCATCATGCTAGCTTCATGCTAATCATGCTACCATCATGCTAGCTTCATGCTAATCATGCTAACATCATGCTAGCTTCATGCTAATCATGTTAGCTTCATGCTAATCATGCTAGCATCATGCTAGCTTCATGCTAATCATGCTAGCTTCATGCTAATCATGCTAGCATCATGCTAGCTTCATGCTAATCATGCTAGCATCATGCTAACTTCATGCAAATCATGCTAGCTTCATGCTAATCATGCTACCATCATGCTAGCTTCATGCTAATCATGCTAGCATCATGCTAGCTTCATGCTAATCATGTTAGCTTCATGCTAATCATGCTAGCTTCATGTTAGCATCATGCTAATCATGCTAGCTTCATGCTAATCATGTTAACATCATGCTAGCTTCATGCTAATCATACTAGCATCATGCTAGCTTCGTGCTAATCATGTTAGCTTCATGCTAATAATGCTAACTTCATGTTAGCATCATGCTAACATCATGCTAACTTCATGCTAATCATGCTAGCTTCATGCTAGCTTCATGCTTATCATGCTAGCTTCATGCTAGCATCATGCTAGCTTCATGCTAATCATGTTAGCATCATGCTAGCTTCATGCTAATCATGCTAGCTTCATGCTAGCTTCATGCTAATCATGGTAGCTTCATGCTAATCGTGGTAGCATCATGCAAATCATGCTAGCATCATGCTAGCTTCATGCTAACTTCATGCTAATCATGTTAGCTTCATGCTAGCTTCATGCTAGCTTCATGCTAATCATGCTAGCTTCATGTTAACTTCATGGTAATCATGCTAGCTTCATGCTAATTCATGTTAGCATCATGCTAGCTTCATGCTAATTCATGTTAGCATCATGCTAGCTTCATGCTAATCATGTTAGCTTCATGTTAATCATGCTAGCTTCATGTTAGCATCATGCTAATCATGCTAGCTTCATGTTAATCATGCTAACATCATGCTAGCTTCATGCAAATCATGCTAGCTTCATGCTAATCATGCTACCATCATGCTAGCTTCATGCTAATCATGCTACCATCACGCTAGCTTCATGCTAATCATGCTAACATCATGCTAGCTTCATGCTAATCATGTTAGCTTCATGCTAATCATGCTAGCATCATGCTAGCTTCATGCTAATCATGCTAGCTTCATGCTAATCATGCTAGCATCATGCTAGCTTCATGCTAATCATGCTAGCATCATGCTAGCTTCATGCAAATCATGCTAGCTTCATGCTAGCTTCATGCTAATCATGCTACCATCATGCTAGCTTAATGCTAATCATGCTAGCATCATGCTAGCTTCATGCTAATCATGTTAGCTTCATGCTAATCATGCTAGCTTCATGTTAGCATCATGCTAATCATGCTAGCTTCATGCTAATCATGTTAACATCATGCTAGCTTCATGCTAATCATACTAGCATCATGCTAGCTTCATGCTAATCATGTTAGCTTCATGCTAATAATGCTAACTTCATGTTAGCATCATGCTAACATCATGCTAACTTCATGCTAATCATGCTAGCTTCATGCTAGCTTCATGCTAATCATGCTAGCTTCATGCTAGCATCATGCTAGCTTCATGCTAATCATGTTAGCATCATGCTAGCTTCATGCTAATCATGCTAGCTTCATGCTAGCTTCATGCTAATCATGGTAGCTTCATGCTAGCTTCATGCTAATCGTGGTAGCATCATGCAAATCATGCTAGCATCATGCTAGCTTCATGCTAACTTCATGCTAATCATGTTAGCTTCATGCTAGCTTCATGCTAGCTTCATGCTAATCATGCTAGCTTCATGTTAACTTCATGGTAATCATGCTAGCTTCATGCTAACTTCATGGTAATCATGCTAATGTTAATCATGCTTAATGTTAATCATGCTAGCTTCATGTTAGCTTCATGCTAATCATGCTAGCTTCATTATCTCCGCATCAGAACATCGTAGAGACACGGGGGTTGGACCGTTTGACTCGTGACTCGGAGTGTAATCATTATGGGATGCCTATTTTTTCCCTAGCAACCAAATACAGTACCCTAGCAACAGAGTAAACAAAGCCTTATATCTCCGCATCAGAACATCGTAGAGACACGGGGGTTGGATCGTTTGACTCGTGACTCGGAGGGTAATCATTAGTGGATGCCATTTTTTTCCTTAGCAACCAAATACAGTACCCTAGCAACAGAGTAAACAAAGCCTTATATCTCCGCATCAGAACATCGTAGAGACACGGGGGTTGGACCGTTTGACTCATGACTCGGAGGGTAATCACTAGTGGATGCCATTTTTTCCCTAGCAACCAAATACAGTACCCTAGCAACAGAGTAAACAAACCCTTATATCTCCGCATCAGAACATCGTAGAGACACGGGGTTTGGACCGTTTGACTTGTGACTCGGAGTGTAATCACTAGTGGATGCCAATTTTCTCCCTAGCAACCAAATACAGTACCCTAGCAACCGAATAAACAAAGCCTTATATCTTCGCATTAGAATATCGTAGAGACATGTGGGTTGAATTGTTTTACTTTTGGCTTGGAGTATAATCATATATTGTCCCCCGAAATTTGCCACGGCAAGCACCACTTCACATTTTGTTCAGGAAATGTACCTATCTAGTTATTATTATTATTCTTCTTTTTCTGGACACTTTTTCGGCGCGTAACTCGTCCCGCACGCTTTGTCGTAGACCCATAAATTAGGGCTCAAATCGACCGGCTTATTGAGGAGAAGTCTGCTATGACTTTTATAAGCGATCGGGTGCAGGATTTCCGAAAGGGGGGCGAAAAACCACCCAAAAAATCCCATTGACTTAACATTGCGCCCAACTTTGACGAGTCATAGCTCCGCTCGAGGATTTTGTAGAAACATGTGGGTTATAACATTTGAAGAGGGTGGTAGGCTCTGTAAGAACATGGATCACAATGGGGTGTAAGTTGTACCCCTGGGGTGTAAGAGGTGCCCAAAAGTGCCCCAATGAAAAGTCAATGGGGCAAAATCCCATAGACTTACCATTGCAAAAATTTTGACGGGTCATAGGTCCGAGCCAGGATTTCATAGAAACATGTGGGTTACTACATTTGAAGAGGGTGCTAGACTCTGTCAGGACATCCCCCACAATGGGGTGTAAGGTTACCATAGCAACCATTTTGGGCACCCTAGCAACCTATACCTTAGACTGCCATTATAAAATGCCCGGATGGATATCTTTGCACCACAGTGTCATAGAGACATGGGGGTGGGCTCATTTTACTCAGGCATCCAATCAGTCTCTCAGGATCCTTACAGACTTACTAAGCCACGCCCCTAGCAACCACTTTTGAGCACCCTAGCAACATAAAATACAAACAGTTATATCTCGGCATCAGAACATCGTAGAGACACGGGGGTTGGACCGTTTTACTTGTGACTAGGCGTGTAACAATTGGGCACATCATTGGCCACTCCCAAGCCACGCCCCTAGCAACCAAATTTGAGCACCCTAGCAACCGAATAAACAAAGCCTTATATCTCCGCATCAGAACATCGTAGAGACACGGGGTTTGGACCGTTTTACTTGTGACTCGGAGTGTAATCACTGGGGACATCATTGGCCACTCCTAAGCCACGCCCCTAGCAACCAAATACAGTACCCTAGCAACAGAGTAAACAAAGCCTTATATCTCCGCATCAGAACATCGTAGAGACACGGGGGTTGGACCGTTTTACTTGTGACTCGGAGAGTAATCACTGGGCACATCATTGGCCACTCCCAAGCCACGCCCATAGCAACCAAATACAGTACCCTAGCAACAGAGTAAACAAAGCCTTATATCTCCGCATCAGAACATCATAGAGACACGGGGGTTGGACCGTTTTACTTGTGACTCGGAGTGTAATCACTGGGCACATAATTGGCCACTCCCAAGCCACGCCCCTAGCAACCAAATACAGTACCCTAGCAACAGAGTAAACAAAGCCTTATATCTCCGCATCAGAACATCGTAGAGACACGGGGGTTGGACCGTTTTACTTGTGACTCGGAGTGTAATCACTGGGCACATCATTGGCCACTCCCAAGCCACGCCCCTAGCAACCAAATACAGTACCCTAGCAACAGAGTAAACAAAGCCTTATATCTCCACATCAGAACATCGTAGAGACATGGGGGTTGGACCGTTTGACTCATGACTCGGAGGGTAATCACTAGTGGATGCAATTTTTTTCCCTAGCAACCAAATACAGTACCCTAGCAACAGAGTAAACAAAGCCTTATATCTCCGCATCAGAACATCGTAGAGACACGGGGGTTGGACCGTTTGACTCGTGACTCGGAGGGTAATCACTAGTGGATGCCATTTTTTCCCTAGCAACCAAATACAGTACCCTAGCAACAGAGTAAACAAAGCCTTATATCTCTGCATCAGAACATCGTAGAGACACGGGGTTTGGACCGTTTGAGTCGTGACTCGGAGGGTAATCACTAGTGGATGCCATTTTTTTCCCTAGCAACCAAATACAGTACCCTAGCAACAGAGTAAACAAAGCCTTATATCTCCGCATCAGAACATCGTAGAGACACGGGGGTTGGATCGTTTGACTCGTGACTCGGAGGGTAATCACTAGTGGATGCCAATTTTCTCCCTAGCAACCAAATACAGTACCCTAGCAACCGAATAAACAAAGCCTTATATCTTCGCATCAGAATATCGTAGAGACATGTGGGTTGAATTGTTTTACTTTTGGCTTGGAGTATAATCATATATTGTCCCCCGAAATTTGCCACGGCAAGCACCACTTCACATTTTCTTCAGGAAATGTACCTATCTAGTTATGTTGGCTTGACAAAGCCAACATACTGTTGTTGTATCTAAACTTATTATTATTATTATTATTCTTATGCTCCCCCACTTTTTCTGACTGTAACTCCTCCTAGAGCTTTCAAGCTACACCCACAAAACTTTACAAAACTTTTAAGACTGGTCCGTAGATTTATGCTATGACTTTTCTAACTGATGGGACCTTCCGAATTCCTAAACGGGGGGCTCAAACACCCCAAAATTTCCATTGACTTAACATTGAGACAAACTTTGACGAGTCATAGCTGCGAGTGAGAAACTTGTAGAAACTTGTGGGTTACCACATTTAAGGAGGCTGACAGGCTCTGTAAGAACATACATCACAATGGGGTGTAAGCTGTACCCCTGGGGTGTAAGAGGCCCCCAAAATTTCCCATTGACTTATAATGGGGCAGGAAACATGCCCATATAAAGGAATAAAAGCGTCCCAGATGGAATATCTTCACTTAAGAGTGTCGTAGAGACATGGGGGTTGGACCGTTTTACTTGTGGCTTGAAGGTTGATCATTATGGGATGCCAATTTTCTCCCTAGCAACCAAACTTAGTACCCTAGCAACGGAATAAACAAAGCCTTATTTCTTCGCTTCAGAACATCTTAGAGACACGGGGGTTGGACCGTTTTACTTGTGGCTTGAAGGTTGATTATTATGGGATGCCAATTTCCTCCCTAGCAACCAAACTTAGTACCCTAGCAACGGAATAAACAAAGCCTTATATCTCAGCATCAGAACATTGTAGAGACACAGGGGTTGGACCGTTTTACTTGTGGCTTTAAGTGTGATCATTATGGGATGCCATTTTTCTCCCTAGCAACCAAACTTAGTACCCTAGCAACGGAATAAACAAAGCCTTATATCTCCGCTTCAGAACATCATAGAGACACGGGGGTTGGACCGTTTTACTTGTGGCTTGAAGGTTGATCATTATGGGATGCCAATTTTCTCCCTAGCAACCAAACTTAGTACCCTAGCAACGGAATAAACAAAGCCTTATATCTCCGCTTCAGAACATCATAGAGACACGGGGGTTGGACTGTTTTACTTGTGGCATGAAGGTTGATCATTATGGGATGCCAATTTTCTCCCTAGCAACCAAACGTAGTACCCTAGCAACGGAATAAACAATGCCTTATATCTCCGCTTCAGAACATCATAGAGACACGGGGGTTGGACCGTTTTACTTGTGGCTTGAAGGTTGATCATTATGGGATGCCAATTTTCTCCCTAGCAACCAAACTTAGTACCCTAGCAACGGAATAAACAAAGCCTTATATCTCCGCTTCAGAACATCATAGAGACACGGGGGTTGGACTGTTTTACTTGTGGCATGAAGGTTGATCATTATGGGATGCCAATTTTCTCCCTAGCAACCAAACGTAGTACCCTAGCAACGGAATAAACAATGCCTTATATCTCCGCTTCAGAACATCATAGAGACATGGGGGTTGGACCGTTTTACTTGTGGCTTGAAGGT
Source organism: Paramisgurnus dabryanus (assembly GCF_030506205.2). Classification (NCBI taxonomy): domain Eukaryota; kingdom Metazoa; phylum Chordata; class Actinopteri; order Cypriniformes; family Cobitidae; genus Paramisgurnus; species Paramisgurnus dabryanus. Next base: position 1,516,950 of record NC_133341.1, on the reverse strand, counting down.
TGATCATTATGGGATGCCATTTTTCTCCCTAGCAACCAAACTTAGTACCCTAGCAACGGAATAAACAAAGCCTTATATCTCCGCTTCAGAACATCATAGAGACACGGGGGTTGGACCGTTTTACTTGTGGCTTGAAGGTTGATCATTATGGGATGCCAATTTTCTCCCTAGCAACCAAACTTAGTACCCTAGCAACGGAATAAACAAAGCCTTATATCTCCGCATCAGAACATCATAGAGACACGGGGGTTGGACCGTTTTACTTGTGGCTTGAAGTGTAATCATTATGGGATGCCGATTTTCTCCCTAGCAACCAAACTTAGTACCCTAGCAACAGAACAAACAAAGCCTTACATCTCCGCATCAGAACATCATAGAGACATGGGGGTTGGACCGTTTTACTTGTGGCTTGAAGGTTGATCATTATGGGATGCCAATTTTCTGCCTAGCAACCAAACTTAGTACCCTAGCAACGGAACAAACAAAGCCTTATATCTCCGCATCAGAACATCATAGAGACATGGGGGTTGGGTCTTTAAACATATTAGCTTTATGCTGACTTTATCCTAAATCATGTTAGCTTCATGCTAAATCAGGCTAGCTTTATGCTAAATTATGTTAGCTTTATTTTAAAAAGCTTCATACTTAAGCATACTAACAACAAGATAGCCTACTAAACCAAACTTCTGTCAAACTTCTGTCAAACTGTCTTAAACGTTCAGACCAGGCTTTGTCAAGCCAACATAAAGTTTGTCCTCAAACTTTAATATCTAGTTATTCTTCTTCTTCTGATCCCTACTTTTTCTGACTGTAACTCCTCCTAGAGCTTTCAAGCTACACCCTCAAAACTTTACATAACTTTTAAGACTGGTCCGTAGATTTATGCTATGACTTTTCTAACTGATGGGACCTTCCGAATTCCTAAACGGGGCGCTGAAACACCCCAAAATTTCCATTGACTTAACATTGAGACAAACTTTGAAGAGTCATAGCTGCGAGTGAGAAACTTGTAGAAACTTGTGGGTTACCACATTTAAGGAGGCTGACAGGCTCTGTAAGAACATACATCACAATGGGGTGTAAGCTGTACCCCTGGGGTGTAAGAGGCCCCCAAAATTTCCCATTGACTTATAATGGGGCAGGAAACATGCCCATATAAAGGAATAAAAGCGTCCCAGATGGAATATCTTCACTTTAGAGTGTCGTAGAGACATGGGGGTTGGACCGTTTTACTTGTGGCTTGAAGGTTGATCATTATGGGATGCCAATTTTCTCCCTAGCAACCAAACTTAGTACCCTAGCAACGGAATAAACAAAGCCTTATTTCTCCGCTTCAGAACATCTTAGAGACATGGGGGTTGGACCGTTTTACTTGTGGCTTGAAGGTTGATTATTATGGGATGCCAATTTCCTCCTTAGCAACCAAATATGAGCACCCTAGCAACAGAACAAACAAAGCCTTATAGCTCGGCATCAGAACATCATAGAGACACGGGGGTTGGACCGTTTGACTCGTGACTCGGAGTGTAATCACTATGGGATGCCAATTTTTTCCCTAGCAACCAAATACAGTACCCTAGCAACAGAGTGTTATTTCTCCGCACCAGAACATCGTAGAGACACGGGGGTTGGACCGTTTGACTAGTGACTCGGCGTGTAATCATTATGGGATGCCAATTTTTTCCCTAGCAACCAAATACAGTACCCTAGCAACAGAGTAAACAAAGCCTTATATCTCCGCATCAGAACATTGTAGAGACACAGGGGTTGGACCGTTTGACTCGTGACTCGGAGTGTAATCATTATGGGATGCCAATTTTTTCCCTAGCAACCAAATAGAGTACCCTAGCAACAGAGTAAACAAAGCCTTATATCTCCGCATCAGAACATCGTAGGGACACGGGGGTTGGACCGTTTGACTCGTGACTCAGAGTGTAATCATTATGGGATGCCAATTTTTTCCCTAGCAACCAAATACAGTACCCTAGCAACAGAGTAAACAAAGCCTTATATCTCCGCATCAGAACATCGTAGAGACACGGGGGTTGGTCCGTTTGACTCGTGACTCAGAGTGTAATCATTATGGGATGCCATTTTTTTCCCTAGCAACCAAATACAGTACCCTAGCAACAGAGTAAACAAAGCCTTATATCTCCGCATCAGAACATCGTACAGACACGGGGGTTGGACCGTTTGACTCGTGACTCGGAGTGTAATCATTATGGGATGCCAATTTTTTCCCTAGCAACCAAATACAGTACCCTAGCAACAGAGTAAACAAAGCCTTATATCTCCGCATCAGAACATCGTAGAGACACGGGGGTTGGACCGTTTGACTCGTGACTCAGAGTGTAATCATTATGGGATCCCAATTTTTTCCCTAGCAACCAAATACAGTACCCTAGCAACAGAGTAAACAAAGCCTTATATCTCCGCATCAGAACATCGTACAGACACGGGGGTTGGACCGTTTGACTCGTGACTCGGGGTGTAATCATTATGGGATGCCAATTTTTTCCCTAGCAACCAAATACAGTACCCTAGCAACAGAGTAAACAAAGCCTTATATCTCCGCATCAGAACATCGTAGAGACACGGGGGTTGGACCGTTTGACTAGTGACTCGGCGTGTATTCATTATGGGATGCCAATTTTTTCCCTAGCAACCAAATACAGTACCCTAGCAACAGAGTAAACAAAGCCTTATATCTCCGCATCAGAACATCGTAGAGACACAGGGGTTGGACCATTTGATTCGTGACTCGGAGTGTAATCATTATGGGATGCCAATTTTTTCCCTAGCAACCAAATAGAGTACCCTAGCAACAGAGTAAACAAAGCCTTATATCTCCGCATCAGAACATCGTAGGGACACGGGGGTTGGACCGTTTGACTCGTGACTCAGAGTGTAATCATTATGGGATGCCAATTTTTTCCCTAGCAACCAAATACAGTACCCTAGCAACAGAGTAAACAAAGCCTTATATCTCCGCATCAGAACAGCGTAGAGACACGGGGGTTGGTCCGTTTGACTCGTGACTCGGAGTGTAATCATTATGGGATGCCATTTTTTTCCCTAGCAACCAAATACAGTACCCTAGCAACAGAGTAAACAAAGCCTTATATCTCAGCATCAGAACATCGTAGAGACACGGGGGTTGGACCGTTTGACTCGTGGCTCAGAGTGTAATCATTATGGGGTGCCATTTTTTCCCTAGCAACCAAATACAGTACCCTAGCAACAGAGTAAACAAAGCCTTATATCTCCGCATCAGAACATCGTAGAGACACGGGGGTTGGACCGTTTGACTCGTGACTCAGAGTGTAATCATTATGGGATCCCAATTTTTTCCCTAGCAACCAAATACAGTACCCTAGCAACAGAGTAAACAAAGCCTTATATCTCCGCATCAGAACATCGTACAGACACGGGGGTTGGACCGTTTGACTCGTGACTCGGGGTGTAATCATTATGGGATGCCAATTTTTTCCCTAGCAACCAAATACAGTACCCTAGCAACAGAGTAAATATCTCCGCATCAGAACATCGTAGAGACACGGCGGTTGGACCGTTTTACTTTTGGTTTGAGTATAATCATATACTGTCCCGAGAATTTTGCCACGGCAAGCACCACTCACATTTTCTTCAGGAAATGTACCTATCTAGTTATTATTCTTCTTTTTCTGGACACTTTTTCGGCACGTAACTCGTCCCGCACGGTTTAACGTAGTCCCATGAAAGAGGGCTCAAATCGACCAGATTATTGAGGAGAAGTGTGCTATGACTTTTATAAGCGATCGGGTGCAGGATTTCTGAAAGGGGGGCGAAAAACCACCCGAAAAATCCCATTGACTTAACATTGCGCCCAACTTTGACGAGTCATAGCTCCGCTCGAGGATTTTATAGAAACATGTGGGTTACAACATTTGAAGAGGGTGGTAGGCTCTCTAAGAACATACATCATAATGGGGTGTAAGTTGTACCCCTGGGGTGTAAGAGGTGCCCAAAAATGCCTAATGAAAAGTCAATGGGGCAAAATCCCATAGACTTAACATTGCAAAAATTTTGACGGGTCATAGGTACGAGTGAGGATTCCTTAGAAACATGTGGGTTACTAAATTTGAAGAGGGTGGTAGGCTCTGTAAGAACATACATCACATTGGGGTGTAAGTTGTACCCCTGGGGTATAAGAGGCACCCGAAAATTCCCATTGACTTATAATGGGGCAGGAAACATGCCCATATAAGGGAATAAAACAGTTCCAGATGGGATATCTTTGGTTTACAGTGTCGTAGAGATAAGTGGGTGGGCTCATTTTACTCGGGCATCCAATCAGTCTCTCAGGATCATCCCAGAGCTATTAAGCCACGCCCCTAGCAACAATTTTGGGCACCCTAGCAACATCTCCCATAGACTGCCATTATAAAATGCCCAGATGGATATCTTTGCACCACAGTGTCAAAGAGACATAGGGGTGGGCTCATTTTACTCAGGCATCCAATCAGTCTCTCAGGATCCTTACATAGGTATTAAGCCACGCCCCTAGCAACCACTTTTGAGCACCCTAGCAACATAAAATTCAAACAGTTATATCTCAGCATCAGAACATCTTAGAGACACAGGGGTTGGACCGTTTGACTCGTGACTCAGAGTGTAATCATTATGGGGTGCCAATTTTTTCCCTAGCAACCAAATACAGTACCCTAGCAACAGAGTAAACAAAACCTTATATCTCCGCATCAGAACATCGTAGAGACACGGGGGTTGGACCGTTTGACTCGTGACTCGGAGTGTAATCATTATGGGATGCCAATTTTTTCCCTAGCAACCAAATACAGTACCCTAGCAACAGAGTAAACAAAGCCTTATATCTCAGCATCAGAACATCGTAGAGACACGGGGTTGGACCGTTTGACTCGTGACTCAGAGTGTAATCATTATGGGGTGCCAATTTTTTCCCTAGCAACCAAATACAGTACCCTAGCAACAGAGTAAACAAAGCCTTATATCTCCGCATCAGAACATCGTACAGACACGGGGGTTGGACCGTTTGACTCGTGACTCGGGGTGTAATCATTATGGGATGCCAATTTTTTCCCTAGCAACCAAATACATTACCCTAGCAACAGAGTAAACATAGCCTTATATCTCCGCATCAGAACATCGTAGAGACACGGCGCTTGGACCGTTTTACTTTTGGTTTGAGTATAATCATATATTGTCCCGAGAATTTTGCCACGGCAAGCACCACTCACATTTTCTTCAGGAAATGTACCTATCTAGTTATTATTCTTCTTTTTCTGGACACTTTTTCGGCGCGTAACTCGTCCCGCACGGTTTAACGTAGTCCCATGAAAGAGGGCTCAAATCGACCAGATTATTGAGGAGAGGTGAGCTATGACTTTTATAAGCGATTGGGTGCAGGATTTCTGAAAGGGGGGCGAAAAACCACCCGAAAAATCCCATTGACTTAACATTGCGCCCAACTTTGACGAGTCATAGCTCCGCTCGAGGATTTTATAGAAACATGTGGGTTACAACATTTGAAGAGGGTGGTAGGCTCTCTAAGAACATACATCATAATGGGGTGTAAGTTGTACCCCTGGGGTGTAAGAGGTGCCCAAAAATGCCTAATGAAAAGTCAATGGGGCAAAATCCCATAGACTTAACATTGCAAAAATTTTGACGGGTCATAGGTACGAGTGAGGATTCCTTAGAAACATGTGGGTTACTAAATTTGAAGAGGGTGGTAGGCTCTGTAAGAACATACATCACATTGGGGTGTAAGTTGTACCCCTGGGGTATAAGAGGCACCCGAAAATTCCCATTGACTTATAATGGGGCAGGAAACATGCCCATATAAGGGAATAAAACAGTTCCAGATGGGATATCTTTGGTTTACAGTGTCGTAGAGATAAGTGGGTGGGCTCATTTTACTCGGGCATCCAATCAGTCTCTCAGGATCATCCCAGAGCTATTAAGCCACGCCCCTAGCAACAATTTTGGGCACCCTAGCAACATCTCCCATAGACTGCCATTATAAAATGCCCAGATGGATATCTTTGCACCACAGTGTCAAAGAGACATAGGGGTGGGCTCATTTTACTCAGGCATCCAATCAGTCTCTCAGGATCCTTACATAGGTATTAAGCCACGCCCCTAGCAACCACTTTTGAGCACCCTAGCAACATAAAATTCAAACAGTTATATCTCAGCATCAGAACATCTTAGAGACACGGGGGTTGGACCGTTTGACTCGTGACTCAGAGTGTAATCATTATGGGGTGCCAATTTTTTCCCTAGCAACCAAATACAGTACCCTAGCAACAGAGTAAACAAAGCCTTATATCTCCGCATCAGAACATCGTAGAGACACGGGGGTTGGACCGTTTGACTCGTGACTCGGAGTGTAATCATTATGGGATGCCATTTTTTTCCCTAGCAACCAAATACAGTACCCTAGCAACAGAGTAAACAAAGCCTTATATCTCAGCATCAGAACATCGTAGAGACACGGGGTTGGACCGTTTGACTCGTGACTCAGAGTGTAATCATTATGGGATGCCAATTTTTTCCCTAGCAACCAAATACAGTACCCTAGCAACAGAGTAAACAAAGCCTTATATCTCCGCATCAGAACATCGTAGAGACACGGGGGTTGGACCGTTTTACCCGTGACTCGGCATGTAATCACTAGTGGATGCCATTTTTTTCCGTAGCAACCAAATACAGTACCCTAGCAACAGTGTAAACAAAGCCTTATATCTCCGCATCAGAACATCGTAGAGACACGGGGGTTGGACCGTTTGACTCGTGACTCGGAGTGTAATCATTATGGGATGCCAATTTTTTCCCTAGCAACCAAATACACTACCCTAGCAACAGAGTAAACAAAGCCTTATATCTCTGCACCAGAACATCGTAGAGACACGGGGGTTGGACCGTTTGACTAGTGACTCAGAGTGTAATCATTATGGGATGCCAATTTTTTCCCTAGCAACCAAATACAGTACCCTAGCAACACAGTAAACAAAGCCTTATATCTCCGCATCAGAACATCGTAGAGACACGGGGGTTGGACCGTTTGACTCGTGACTCAGAGTGTAATCATTATGGGATGCCATTTTTGTCCCTAGCAACCAAATACAGTACCCTAGCAACAGAGTAAACAAAGCCTTATATCTCTGCATCAGAACATCGTAGAGACACGGGGGTTGGACCGTTTGACTCGTGAATCAGAGTGTAATCACTAGTGGATGCCAATTTTTTCCCTAGCAACCAAATACAGTACCCTAGCAACAGTGTAAACAAAGCCTTATATCTCCGCATCAGAACATCGTAGAGACACGGGGGTTGGACCGTTTGACTCGTGACTCGGAGTGTAATCACTAGTGGATGTCAAATTTTTCCCTAGCAACCAAATACAGTACCCTAGCAACCGAATAAACAAAGCCTTATATCTCCGCATCAGAACATCGTAGAGACACGGGGTTTGGACCGTTTGACTCGTGACCCGGAGTGTAATCATTATGGGGTGCCAATTTTTTCCCTAGCAACCAAGTACAGTACCCTAGCAACAGAGTAAACAAAGCCTTATATCTCCGCATCAGAACATCGTAGAGACACGGGGTTTGGACCGTTTGACTCGTGACCCGGAGTGTAATCATTATGGGGTGCCAATTTTTTCCCTAGCAACCAAGTACAGTACCCTAGCAACAGAGTAAACAAAGCATTTTATCTCCACATCAGAATATCGCAGAGACACGGGGGTTGGACCGTTTGACTCGTGACTCGGAGTGTAATCATTATGGGATACCAATTTTTTCCCTAGCAACCAAATACAGTACCCTAGGAAGGGCCCTCGCACGCATGTGCACCGCTACCCTATGGCATTAGTAAAGCAGTGAACCAGGGGGATAAGAATTAAAGTGGGTAAATATAGGTGGATATTCAAAGGAAAATTTATGTGCCACAACGCCTGTGTGCAGTAGGTGGCGCTATGACTGTACCTGATTATTGTTATATTGACATGTTCCGGCCGGGACCCCTAACAAACGTGTGAAGTCTGGGGCAGATCGAACAATGTATGCCTAAATTACAACAGCTTCCTGTTTCATGGCGAAACATCACACTTTGCCAGGCTGCCACGGACACGCCCTTACACGAAAAGTCAAGATCTTCGCTAATTATCATCGCAAAGGGCTTAAGATCAGTGTGACCAGATATGATGATGATTTCATTTAATCTCTAAGAGCAGTAAATCACAGCGTAAAACAAGGCATTTCCTGCTACGTCTAGGTGGCGCTAGGATTGAAGCTGAATATTGGCATTGAAATGTGTTTAGGCCAAGACTCTTATAAATCATGTGAAGTGTGGGGCAGATTGGACATTGTATGCCTTAGTTATTACAACTTACTGTTTCATGGCGAAAATGCTGAACTTTGTCAGGCCGCCACGGACACACCTTCCAACGAAAAGTCAAGATCTCCGCAATTTAACATCGCAAAGGCCTTTAGATGAGATTGACAAAATATGATGACGATCTGACGAAATCTCTAGGAGGAGTTCGTTAAAGTACGAAGCCTGGAAATGACAAAATTTGCACAGAAATCACAGCAAAAATTCAAAATGGCTGACTTCCTGTGAGGTTTAGAGCTTCACTCCAAGAGACTTTTTTGTAGGTCTTGGGGTGATATATGACCCTACCAAATTTCGTTTCTGTAGGATTTTCGTAGCGGCGGGGCTGTTCTCTTGAAATTTTGCAGGTGGCGCTATAGAGCCATTTCTGCACGCCCACTTCTGGCGCCTATGCCACATGTAAATTTTTGCCACTTCTGACGTGTGTGCAACGTTTTATGACTTTTTGAGCTTGTTTAGCCTGTCAAAATGCGATTCAATTAGCGATACTTTGCCAGGCCGCCACGGACACGCCCTTTAATGAAAAGTCAAGGTCGTTGCTTTTTATCATCACACAAGGTCTTGAGATTACACTGGTGAAATATGATGTTGATATGGTTAAATACCTAAGAGCAGTAAGTCACAACGTCAAACATGGTATTTCCTGCTGCCTCTAGGTGGCGCTATGAGTGTTACTGAATTATGCCATGTTGATGTGTTCAGGCCTGGACCCTTATCAAACGTGTGAAGTCAGGGGCAGATCGGACAATGTATGCCTGAATTACATCAGCTTCCTGTTTCATGGCGAAACATTACACTTTGCCAGGCCGCCACGGACACGCCCTCCAATGAAAAGTCAAAAGCTCCGCAATTTAGCATCGCAAAGGCCTTAAGATGATACTGACCAAATATGATGATGATCGGATTAAATCTCTAGGAGGAGTTCGTTAAAGTACGACGCTTGGAAATGTCAAAAAATGACAGAGAAAATTCAAAATGGCTGACTTCCTGTGGGGTTTAGAGCTTAGCTCCAGAAGACTTTTTTGTTGGTCTTGGAGTAATAGATGATCCTACCAAATTTCGTATCTGTAAGTTTTTCGTAGTGGGGGGGCTGTTCTCTTGAAATTTTGCAGGTGGCGCTATCGAGCCATTTTTACACGCCCACTTCTGACGTCTATACTACATGTAAATTTTCACCACTTCTGACGCGTGTGCAAATTTTCATGAGTTTTCGGGTATGTTTAGGCCCTCAAAAATGCGATCCATTTCGGAGAAGAAGAAGAAGAAGAAGAAGAAGAATAAACGGAGCAAAAACAATAGGGTCCTCACACCCTGGTGTGCTCGGGCCCTAATAAACGTAGCAAAAACAATAGGGTCCTCACACCCCGGTGTGCTCGGGCCCTAATAAACTGAGCAAAAACAATAGGGTCCTCACACCCCGGTGTGCTCGGGCCCTAATTAAAACTGCAAGCAGTGATGGAAGGGCCCTCGCACACATGTGCACCGCCACCCTATGGCCTTAGTAAAGCATTGAACCAGGGGGATTTAAATTTAAGTGGGTAAATATAGGTGGATATTCAAAGGAACTTTGATGTGCCACACCTCTTGTGTGCACCAGGTGGCGCTGTGACTGTAACTGATTGTTGTTATATTGATGTGTTCAGGCCAGGACCCTTATCAAAAGTGTGAAGAATAGGGTAGATCGGACAATGTATGCCTGAGTTGCAACAGATTCCTGTTTCATGGTGAAACATCACTCTTTGCGAGGCCGCCACAGACACGCCCTTCAATGAAAAGTCAAGATCTTCGCAATTTATCATCGCAAAGGGCTTAAGATCAGTCTCACCTGATATGATAATGATTTGATTAAATCTCTGAGAACAGTAAATCACAGCGTAAAACAAGGCATTTCCTGCTACCTCTAGGTGGCGCTAGGACTGAAGCTGAATATTGGCATTGAAATGTGTTCAGGCCAAGACTCTTATCAAACGTGTGAAGTGTGGGGCAGATTAGACATTGTATACCTTAGTTATAACAACTTCCTGTTTCACCACGAAAACGCTGTATTTTATCAGGCCGCCACGGACACACCTTCCAACGAAAAGTCAAAAGCTCCGCAATTTAACATTGCAAAGGCCTTTAGATGAGATTGACCAAATATGATGACGATCTGACAAAATCTCTAGGAGGAGTTTGTTAAAGTACGAAGCCTGGAAATGACAAAATTTGCACAGAAATCACAGGAAAAATTCAAAATGGCCGACTTCCTGTGGGGTTTAGAGCTTCGCTCCAAGATACTTTTTTGTGTAGGTCATGGGGTGATAGATTACCCTACCAAATATCGTATCTGTAGGTTTTTCGTAGCGGCGGGGCTGTTCTCTTGAAGTTTTGCAGGTGGCGCTATCGAGCCATTTCTACACGCCCACTTCTGGTGCCTATGCCACATGTAAATTTTTGCCACTTCTGACGTGTGTGCAACGTTTTATGACTTTTTGAGCTTGTTTAGCCTGTCAAAAATGCAATTCATTTAGCGATACTTTGCAAGGCCGCCACGGACATGCCCTTTAATGAAAAGTCAAGGTCGTTGCTTTTTATCATCACACAAGGTCTTGAGATTACACTGGTGAAATATCATTTTGATATGGTTAAATATCTAAGAGCAGTATGTCACAGCGTAAAACATGGTATTTTCTGCTGCCTCTAGGTGGCGCTATGAGTGTTACTGAATTATGCCATGTTGATGTGTTCAGGCCGGGACCCTAATCAAACGTGTGAAGTCAGGGGCAGATCGGACAATGTATGCCTGAATAACATCAGCTTCCTGTTTCATGGCGAAACATCACAATTTGCAAGGCCACCACAGACACGCCCTCCAACGAAAAGTCAAAAGCTCCACAATTTAGCATCGCAAAGGCCTTTAGATGATACTGAGCAAATATGATGATAATCAGATTAAATCTCTAGGAGTTTGTTAAAGTACGATGCTTGGAAATGTCAAAAAATGACAGAGAAAATTCAAAATGGCTGACTTCCTGTGGGGTTTAGAGCTTCACTCCAAGAGACTTTTTTGTAGGTCTTGGGGTGATAGATGATCCTACCAAATTTTGTGTCTGCACGTTTTTCGTAGTGGGGGGGCTGTTCTCTTGAAATTTTGCAGGTGGCGCTATCGAGCCATTTCTACAAGCCCACTTCTGACGCCTATACTACATGTAAATTTTCGCCACTTCTGACGCGTGTGCAAATTTTCATGAGTTTTCGGGTATGTTTAGGCCCTCAAAAATGCGATCCATTTCGGAGAAGAAGAAGAAGAAGAAATATAGCTGCAAGCAGCAATGGCGGGCCCTCGCACGTTTTCTTACCGCTACATGGTGCGTCCGAGAAAACGATGCACGGTGGGCAAGGGCATCAAGTGGGTAAATATCAGTAGGCTATTTAATGTTGTTACTGAGCCATTTAGGGACTGTAGCTAAAAGAAACCCCACATTTTAGACAAACAGGGGCGCTAGTGAGCCACTTAAGAGACACGCCTATGTCTGACCTTTTTGTGCACACTTAACAGCCGACAACTCTGATGTGTGTGTCGACTTTAAGGTTAATCTAAGCACGCCAAGAGCCTTAAATATGCCTGAAATAAAAGTAAAGTTTGCGGCGTTGCCATGGGAACAGCGTTCGAGATATCAAAAATCCCTTCGCAATTTATCATCTACAATGTCTCGGCGTCATGTTGACCACTTCTGGTGTTAATCGCATGAATATCCTAGAAGGAGTATTTAAAGGAACATCGGCGTCAACTGAAAGGCTTAAAAATGCCTTTAAAATGAAAGTAAACTTTGACGCATTGCCATGGGAACAGCGTTTGAGATATCAAAAATCCCTTCGCAATTTATCATCTACAATATCTCGACTTCTTGTTGACCACTTTTGGTGTCAATTGCATGAATATCCTAGAAGGTGTTTTTGAAGGAACATCGGCGTCAACTGAAAGGCTTAAATATGCCTTTAAAATCAAAGTAAAGTTTGACGCGTTGCCATGGGAACAGCGTTTGAGATATCAAAAATCCTCTCGCAATTTATCATCTACAATCTCTAGGCATCATGGTGACCACTTTTGGTGTCAATTGCATGCTTTTTCTAGAAGGAGTATTTAAAAGAACATTGGCGTCAACTGAAAGGCTTAAATATGCCTTTAAAATGAAAGTAAAATCTGACGCATTGCCATGGGAACAGCGTTTGAGATATCAAAAATCCCTTCGCAATTTATCATCTACAATGTCTTGGCATCATGTTGACCACTTTTGGTGTCAATCGCATAAACATTGTAGGAGGAGTATTTAAAAGAACATCGCATGGAACTGTCAAAAAAAATCCACCTTTGTGACTGACACACTTCCTGGCGCCTGGTGGTGGCGCTATACCCGGGAGTCACAATAGGCACATCGATGCGATCGGAATCTTCAGACAAACAAACACACTGCGTGTCATCACAATAAGACATTTTTTGCCTTTGATATTAGACACTTCCTGTTTCTCTGATGTCGCCATAAATTTGTCGCCTCGCCATGGCAACACCGTTCGAGATATCAAAAATCCCTTCGCAATTTAGCAAGTCCAATGTCTCGACATCATGTTCACCACGTTTGGTGTCAATCGCATGCATCCTCTAGGAGGAGTATTTAAAAGTTCAACCCATGCATTTTTTAAACAATCCAAAATAGCCGACTTCCTGTTGGGCGGAGCTTAAATGTTAGAGGGCGAAAGTTGTTCGGGTCGATGAGATCTATATGCGTACCAACTCTCGTACATGTGCTTACATGTTTGCCCGATCTGCGCAACAATGTTTGTTTTTGCATTACAGGGGGCGCTACAGAGCCCCCGTGCCACGCCCGTGTTCCAGCCTTTGCCCGGTCGCAATGACGGACGACTTTGACGTGTGTGCCAAATTGCAAGAGTTTTTGAGTATGTTTAGGCACCCAAAATGGCCAAAAGTGTTAAAAAAAAAAAAAAAAAAAAAAAAAAATATAGCTGCAAGCAGCAATGGCGGGCCCTCGCACGTTTTTTTACCGCTACACGGTGCGTCCGAGAAAACGATGCACGGTGGACAAGGGCATAAAGTGGGTAAATATCAGTGGGCTATTTAATGTTGTTACTGAGCCATTTGGGGAATGTAGGTAAAAGAAACCCCACATTTTAGACAAACGGGGGCGCTAGTGAGCCACTTAAGAGACACGCCTATGTGTGACCTGTTTGTGCACACTTAACAGCTGACAACTCTGATGTTTGTGCCGACTTTTAGGTTAATCTAAGCACGCCAAGAATCCTAAATATGCCTGAAATAAATGTAAAGTTTGGGACGTTGCCATGGGAACAGCGTTCGAGATATCAAAAATCCCTTCGCAATTTATCATCTACTATGTCTCGGCATCATGTTGACCGCTTTTGGTGTCAATCTCATTAATATTCTAGAAGGAGTATTTAAAAGAACATCGGCGTCAACTGAAAGGCTTAAATAAGCCTTTAAAATGAAAGTAAAGTTTGGCGCGTTGCCATGGGAACAGCGTTCGAGATATCAAAAATCCCTTCGCAATTAATCATCTACAATGGCTCGGCATCATGTTGACCACTTCTCGTCTCAATCGCATGAAAATCCTAGAAGGAGTATTTAAAAGAACATCGCATGGAACTGACAAAAAAATTCACCTTTGTGACCTACACACTTCCTGGCGCCTGGTGGTGGCGCTATTCCCGGGAGTCACAATAGGCACATCGCTGCGATCGGAATCTTCAGATGAACAAACACCCCGCGTGTCATCACAATAAGACATTTTGTGCCTTAGATATTAGACACTTCCTGTTTCTCTGAATTCGCCATAAATTTGTCGCCTCACCATGGCAGAACCGTTCGAGATATCAAAAATCCCTTCGCAATTTATCATCTACAAGGTCTCGGCATCATGTTCACCACGTTAGGTGTCATTCGCATGAATCCTCTAGGAGGAGTATTTAAAAGTTCACCGCATGCATTTTTGAAACAATCCAAAATAGCTGACTTCCTGTTGGGCGGAGCTAAAATGTTTGAGTGCGAAAGTTGTTTGGGTCAATGAGATCTATATGCATACCAACTCTCGTACATGTGCGTACATGTTTGCTCGATCTGTGCCCCAATGTTTGTTTTTGCATTACAGGGAGCGCTACAGAGCTCCCTTGCCACGCCCATATTCCAGCCTTTGCATGAGCCTAGTGGCACGTGACTTTTACATCTGTGCCAAATTTCTGTTGTTTTCGAGCATGTTAAGGCACCCAAAGTGCACGCCAAGAGCTTAAATATGCCTGAAAATGAAAGTAAAGTTTGACGTGTTGCCATGGGAACAGCGTTAGAGATATCAAAAATCCCTTCACAATTTATCATCTACAATGTCTCAGCATCATGTTGACCACTTTTGGTGTCAATCGCATGAAAATCCTAGGAGGAGTATTTAAAAGTTCACCACATGCAACTGTCAAGAAATCCACCTTTTGTGACTGCCACACTTCCTGGTGCCTGTTGGTGGCGCTATAGACGAGACTCAAAATAGGCACATCAATGCGATCGGAATCCTTGGCCGAACATACACACTGCGTTTCATCCCAATAAGACATTTTTTGCTTTAGATATTAGACACTTCCTGTTTCATTGAATTCGCCATAAATTTGTCGCCTCGCCATGGTAACACCGTTTGAGATATCAAAAATCCCTTCGCAATTTAGCAAGTCCAATGTCTCAGCATCATGTTCACCACGTTTGGTGTCAATCGTATGAATTCCCTAGGAGAAGTATTTAAAAGTTCATGACTGACATACTTCCTGGCGCCTGGTGGTGGCGCTATACCCGGGAGTCACAATAGGCACATCGATGTGATCAGAATCTTCAGACAAACAAACTACCCGCATGGCATCACAATAAGATATTTTTTGCTTTAGATATTAGACACTTCCTGTTTCTCTGATTTCGCCATAAATTTGTCGCCTCGCCATGGCAGAACCGTTCGAGATATCAAAAATCCCTTTGCAATTTTGCAAGTACAATGTCTCAGCATCATGATCACCACGTTTGGTGTCATTTGCATGTATCCCCTAGGAGGAGTATTTAAAAGTTTACCGCATGCATTTTTGAAACAATACAAAATAGCCGACTTCCTGTTGGGCGGAGCTTAAATGTTAGAGGGCGAAAGTTGTTTGGGTCGATGAGATCTATATGCGTACCAACTCCCGTACATGTGCGTACATTTTTGCCCGATCTGTGCATCAATGTTTTTTCTTGCATTACAGGGGGCGCTATAGAGCCCCCGTGCCACGCCCGTGTTCCAGCCTTTGGATTTCTGCGATGACGAGCGACTCTGACGTCTGTGCCAAATTTCAAGAGTTTTCGAGTATGTTAAGGCTCCCAAAAAGTCCAAAAGTGTTAAAAATAATAATAATAATAATAATAATAAAAAATATAGCTGCAAGCAGCAATGGCGGGCCCTCGCACGTTTTTTTACCGCTACACGAGGCGTCCGAGAAAACGATGCCCGGTGGGCAAGGGCATCAAGTGGGTAAACATAAGTGGGCTATTTAATGTTGTTACTGAGCCATTTGGGGACTGTAGGTAAAAGAAAAACCCCACATTTTAGACAAATGGGGGCGCTAGTGAGCCACTAAAGAGACACGCCTTTGCCTGACCTATTTGTCCACTCTGAACAGCCGACAACTCTGATGTGTGTGCCGACTTTTAGGTTAATCTAAGCACGCCAAGAGTCCTAAATATGCCTGAAATAAAAGTAAAGTTTGTGGCGTTGCCATGGGACCACCGTTCAAGATATCAAAAATCCCTTCACAATTTATCATCTACAATGTCTCGGCATCATGTTGACCACTTTTGGTGTCAATTGCATGATTATTCTAGAAGGAGTATTTAAAAAAATATCGGCGTCAACTGAAAGGCTTAAATATGCCTTTAAAATGAAAGTAAAAAGTTTGACGCGTTGCCATGGGAACAGCGTTCGAGATATCAAAAATCCCTTCGCAATTTATCATCTACAATGTCTCAGCTTTATGTTGACCACTTTTGGTGTCAATTGTATGATTATTCTAGAAGGAGTATTTAAAAGAACATCGGCGTCAACTGAAAGGCTTAAATATGCCTTTAAAATGAAAGTAAAATTTGACGCGTTGTCATGGGAACAGCGTTCGAGATATCAAAAATCCCTTCGCAATTTATCATCTACAATGTCTCGACATCATGTACACCACTTCTGGAGTCAATCGCATGAATATTCTAGAAGGAGTATTTAAAAGAACATCTGCGTCAACTTAAAGGCTTAAATAAGCCTTTAAAATGAAAGTAAAGTTTGACGCGTTGCCATGGGAACAGCGTTTGAGATATCAAAAATCCCTTCGCAATTTATCATCTACAATGTTTCGGCATCATGTTGACCACTTCTGGTGTCAATCTCATGAATATTCTAGAAGGAGTATTTAAAAGAACATCGGCGTCAACTTAAAGGCTTAAATAAGCCTTTAAAATGAAAGTAAAGTTTGACGCGTTGCCATGGGAACAGCGTTTGAGATATCAAAAATCCCTTCGCAATTTATCATCTACAATGTCTCGGCATCATGTTGACCACTTCTGGCGTCAATCGCATGAATATTCTAGAAGGAGTATTTAAAAGAACATTGGCGTCAACTGTAAAGGCTTAAATATGCCTTTAAAATGAAAGTAAAATCTGACGCGTTGCCATGGGAACAGCGTTTGAGATATCAAAAATCCCTTCGCAATTTATCATCTACAATGTCTCAGCATTATGTTGACCACTTATGGAGTCAATCACATTATTTCCCCAGGAGGAGTATTTAAAAGTTTACCGCATGCAGCTGTAAGGTTTAATTATGCCTTAAAAATGAAAGTAAAGTTTGACAGGTTGCCATGGGAACAGCGTTCGAGATATCAAAAATCCCTTCGCAATTTATCATCTACAATGTCTTGGCATCATGTTGACCACTTTTGGTGTCAATCGCATAAACATTGTAGGAGGAGTATTTAAAAGAACATCGCATGGAACTGTCAAAAAAAATCCACCTTTGTGACTGACAGACTTCCTGGCGCCTGGTGGTGGCGCTATACCCGGGAGTCACAATAGGCACATCGATGCGATCGGAATCTTCAGACGAACAAACACACCGCGTGTCATCACAATAAGAAATTTTTTGCCTTTGATATTAGACACTTCCTGTTTCTCTGATGTCGCCATAAATTTGTCGCCTCGCCATGGCAGAACCGTTCGAGATATCAAAAATCCCTTCGCAATTTAGCAAGTCCAATGTCTCGACATCATGTTCACCACGTTTGGTGTCAATCCCATGAATCCCCTGGGAGGAGTATATAAAAGTTCACTGCATGCATTTTTTAAACAATCCAAAATAGCCGACTTCCTGTTGGGCGGAGCTTAAATGTTAGAGGGCGAAAGTTGTTCGGGTCGATGAGATCTATAAGCGTACCAATTCTCGTACATGTGCGTGAATTTTTGCCCGATCTGTGCATCAATGTTTTTTTTTGCATTACAGGGGGCGCTACAGAGCCCCCGTGCCACGCCCGTGTTCCAGCCTTTGGATTTCTGCGATGACGGACGACTCTGACGTCTGTGCCAATTTTCAAGAGTTTTCGAGTATGTTAAGGCCCCCAAAAAGTCCAAAAGTGTTAAAAAAAAAAAAAAAAAAAAAAAAATAATAAATTCTAACAAAACCAATAGGGCTTCGCACCTTTCGGTGCAGGCCATTCTGGCCTGCTCCTCGGTGCTCGAGCCCTAATAATAATCCGAGCAAAAACAATAGGGCTTCGCACCTACGGTGCAGGCCATTCTGGCCTGCTCCTCGGTGCTCGGGCCCTAAAAATATAGCTGCAAGCAGCAATGGCGGGCCCTCGCACAATTTTTTACCGCTACACGGTGCGTCCGAGAAAACGATGCACGGTGGGCAAGGGCATCAAGTGGGTAAATATCAGTGGGCTATTTAATGTTGTTACTGAGCCATTTGGGGACTGTAGGTAAAAGAAACCCCACATTTTAGACAAACGGGGGCGCTAGTGAGCCACTTAAGAGACACGCCTATGTGTGACCTATGTTTGTGCACACTTAACAGCCGACAACTCTGATGTTTGTGCCGACTTTTAGGTTAATCTAAGCACGCCAAGAGTCCTAAATATGCCTGAAATAAATGTAAAGTTTGGGGCGTTGCCATGGGAACAGCGTTCGAGATATCAAAAATCCCTTCGCAATTTATCATCTACTATGTCTCGGCATCATGTTGACCGCTTTTGGTGTCAATGTCATTAATATTCTAGAAGGAGTATTTAAAAGAACATCGGCGTCAACTGAAAGGCTTAAATAAGCCTTTAAAATGAAAGTAAAGTTTGGCGCGTTGCCATGGGAACAGCGTTCGAGATATCAAAAATCCCTTTGCAATTTATCATCTACAATGTCTCAGCATTATGTTGACCACTTCTGGAGTCAATCACATTATTTCCCTAGAAGGAGTATTTAAAAGAACATCGCATGCAACTGTCAAAAAAAATCCACCTTTGTGACTGACACACTTCGTGGCGCCTGGTGGTGGCGCTATACCCGGGAGTCACAATAGGCACATTGATGCGATCGGAATCTTCAGACGAACAAACACACTGCGTGTCATCACAATAAGACATTTTTTGCCTGTGATTTTAGACACTTCCTGTTTCTCTGATGTCGCCGTAAATTCGTCGCCTCGCCATGGCAGAACCGTTCGAGATATCAAAAATCCCTTCGCAATTTAGCAAGTACAATGTCTCGCCATCATGATCACCAAGTTTGCTGTCAATCCCATGAATCCACTAGGAGGAGTATTTAAAAGTTCAACGCATGCATTGTTTAAACAATCCAAAATAGCCGACTTCCTCTTGGGCGGAGCTTAAATGTTAGAGTGTGAAAGTTGTTCGGGTCGATGAGATCTATATGCGTACCAACTCTCGTACATGTGCGTACATTTTTGCCCGATCTGTGCATCAATGTTTTTTTTTGCATTACAGGGGGCGCTGTAGAGCCCCCGTGGCACGCCCGTGTTCCAGCCTTTGGATTTCTGCGATGACGGACGACTCTGATGTCTGTGCCAATTTTCAAGAGTTTTCGAGTATGTTAAGGCACCCAAAAAGTCCAAAAGTGTTTAAAAATAATAATAATAATAATAATAATAATAAAATATAGCTGCAAGCAGCGATGGCGGGCCCTCGCACGTTTCTTTACCGCTACACGGTGCCTCCGAGAAAACAATGCACGGTGGGCAAGGGCATCAAGTGGGTAAACATCAGTGGGCTATTTAATGTTGTTACTGAGCCATTTGGGGACTGTAGGTAAAAGAAAAAACCCACATTTTAGACAAATGGGGGCGCTAGTGAGCCACTAAAGAGACATCCCTTTGTCTGACCTATTTGTCCACTCTGAACAGCCGACAACTCTGATGTGTGTGCCAACGTTTAGGTTAATCTAAGCACGCCAAGAGTCCTAAATATGCCTGAAATAAAAGAAAAGTTTGACGCGTTGCCATGGGAAAAGCGTTTGAGATGTCCAAAATTCCTTCGCAATTTAGCGTCTGCAATGTCTCAGCATCATGTGGACCACTTCTGGTGTGAATCACATTATTTCCCTAGAAGGAGTATTTAAAAGAACATTGCATGCAACTGTCAGGATTAAATAAGCCTTTAAATGAAAGTAAAATTTGACGCATTGCCATGGCAACAGCGTTCGAGATATCAAAAATCCCTTCGCAATTTATCATCTGCAACGTCTCAGCATCATTTTGACCACTTTTGGTGTCAATCGCATGAATATCCTAGAAGGAGTATTTAAAAGAACATCGGATGGAACTGTCAAAAAAATCCACCTTTGTGACTGACAGACTTCCTGGCGCCTGGTGGTGGCGCTATACCCGAGACTCACAATAGGCACATCGTTGCGATCGGAATCTTCAGGCGAACAAACACCCCGCTTGGCATCACAATAAGAATTTTTTTGCCTTAGATATTAGACACTTCCTGTTTCTCTGAATTCGCCACAACTTTGTTGACTCGCCACGGCAGCACCGTTCGAGATATTAAAAATCCCTTCGCAATTTAGCAAGTACAATGTCTCCACATCACGTTCACCACGTTTGGTGTCAATCCCATGAATTCTCTAGGACAAGTATTTAAAAGTTCACCACATGCATTTTTGAAACAATACAAAATAGCCGACTTCCTGTTGGGCGGAGCTAAAATGTTTGAGTGCGAAAGTTGTTTGGGTTGATGAGATCTATATGCGTACCAACTCTCGTACATGTGTGTTCATGTTTGCTCGATCTGTGCCCCAATGTTTGTTTTTGCATTACAGGGGGCGCTACAGAGCTCCCTTGCCACGCCCATATTCCAGCCTTTGCATGAGCCTAGTGGCACGTGACTTTGACATCTGTGCCAAATTTCCGTTGTTTTCGAGCATGTTAAGGCACCCAAAGTGCACGCCAAGAGCTTAAATATGCCTGAAAATGAAAGTAAAGTTTGACGTGTTGCCATGGGAACAGCGTTCGAGATATCAAAAATCCCTTCGTAATTTATCATCTACAATGTCTCAGCATCGTGTTGACCGCTTTTGGTGTAATCGCATGAAAATCCTAGGAGGAGTATTTAAAAGTTCACCATATGCAACGGTCAAGAAATCCACCTTTTGTGACTGCCACACTTCCTGGTGCCTGTTGGTGGCGCTATACCCGAGACTCAAAATAGGCAGATCGATGCGATCAGAATCCTTGGCCGAACATACACACTGCGTTTCATCCCAATAAGACATTTTTTGCTTTAGATATTAGACACTTCCTGTTTCATTGAATTCGCCATAAATTTGTCGCCTCGTCATGGCAACACCGTTTGAGATATCAAAAATCCCTTCGCAATTTAGCAAGTCCAATGTCTCAGCATCATGTTCACCACGTTTGGTGTCAATCGTATGAATTCCCTAGGAGAAGTATTTAAAAGTTCATGACTGACACACTTCCTGGCGCCTGGTGGTGGCGCTATACCCGGGAGTCACAATAGGCACATCGATGCGATCGGAATTTTCAGACGAACAAACACCCCGCATGGCATCACAATAAGACACTTTTTACCTTAGATATTAAACAACTTCCTGTTTCTCTGATTTCGCCAAAACTTTGTCACCTCGCCATGGCAGAACCGTTCGAGATATCAAAAATCCCTTCGCAATTTAGCAAGTACAATGTCTCGACATCATGATCACCACGTTTGGTGTCATTCGCATGAATCCCCTAGGAGGAGTATTTAAAAGTTCACCACATGCATTTTTTAAACAATCCAAAATAGCCGACTTCCTGTTGGGCGGAGCTTAAATGTTAGAGGGTGAAAGTTGTTTGGGTCGATGAGATCTATATGCGTACCAACTCCCGTACATGTGGGTACATGTTTGTCCGATCTGTGCACCAATGTTTTTTTTTGCATTACAGGGGGCGCTACAGAGCCCCTTTGCCACGCCCGTGTTCCAGCCTTTGCCCATTCGCAATGACAGACAACTCTGACGTCTGTGCCAAATTTCAAGAGTTTTCGAGTATGTTAAGGCACCCAAAGTGCCCAAAACTGTTAAAAAAAAATAAAAAAAAAATAATAATAAATATAGCTGCAAGCAGCAATGGCGGGCCCTCGCACGTTTTTTTACCGCTACACGGTGCGTCCGAGAAAACGATGCACGGTGGGCACGTGCATCAAGTGGGTAAATATCAGTGGGCTATTTAATGTTGTTACTGAGCCATTTGGGGACTGTAGGTAAAAGAAACCCCACATTTTAGACAAACGGGGGCGCTAGTGAGCCACTTAAGAGACACACCTATGTCTGACCTGTTTGTGCACACTTAACAGCCGACAACTCTGATGTGTGTGCCGACTTTTAGGTTAATCTAAGCACGCCAAGAGTCCTAAATATGCCTGAAATAAATGTAAAGTTTGACGCGTTGCCATGGGAACAGCGTTTGAGATATCAAAAATCCCTTCGCAATTTATCATCTACAATGTCTCGGCATCATGTTGACCACTTCTGGTGTCAATCTCATGAATATTCTAGAAGGAGTATTTAAAAGAACATCAGCGTCAACTTAAAGGCTTAAATAAGCCTTTAAAATGAAAGTAAAATCTGACGCGTTGCCATGGGAACAGCGTTTGAGATATCAAAAATCCCTTCGCAGATTATCATCTACAATGTCTCAGCATTATGTTGACCACTTCTGGAGTCAATCACATTATTTCCTCAGGAGGAGTATTTAAAAATTTACCGCATGCAGCTGTAAGGTTTAAATATGCCTTAAAAATGAAAGTAAAGTTTGACACGTTGCCATGGGAATAGCGTTCGAGATATCAAAAATCCCTTCGCAATTTATCATCTACAATGTCTCGGCATCATGTTGACCACTTTTGGTGTCAATTGCATGAATATCCTAGAAGGAGTATTTAAAGGAACATCGGCGTCAACTGAAAGGCTTAAATATGCCTTTAAAATGAAAGTAAATTTTGACGCATTGCCATGGGAACAGCGTTTGAGATATCAAAAATCCCTTCGCAATTTATCATCTACAATCTCTCGGCTTCATGTTCACCACTTTTGGTGTCAATTGCATGATTTTTCTAGAAGGAGTATTTAAAAGAACATAGCATGGAATTGTCAAAAAAATCCAGCTTTGTGACTGACACACTTCCTGGCGCCTGGTGGTGGCGCTATACCCGGGAGTCACAATAGGCACATCGATGCGATCGGAATCTTCAGACGAACAAACACCCTGCATGGCATCACAATAAGATATTTTTTGCCTTAGAAATTAGACACTTCCTGTTTCTCTAAATTCGCCATAAATTCGTCGCCTCGCCATGGCAGAACCGTTCGAGATATCAAAAATCCCTTCGCAATTAGCAAGTACAATGTCTCGACATCATGATCACCACGTTTGGTGTCAATCCCATAAATCCACTAGGAGGAGTATTTAAAAGTTCAACGAATGCATTTTTTAAACAATCCAAAATACCGACTTCCTGTTGGGCGGAGCTTAAATGTTAGAGGGCGAAAGTTGTTCGGGTCGATGAGATCTATATGCGTACCAACTCTCGTACATGTGCGTAAATTTTTGCCCGATCTGTGCATCAATGTTTTTTTTGCATTACAGGGGGCGCTATAGAGCCCCCGTGCCACGCCCGTGTTCCAGCCTTTGGATTTCTGCGATGATGGACGACTCTGACGTCTGTGCCAATTTTCAAGAGTTTTCGAGTATGTTAAGGCCCCCAAAAAGTCCAAAAGTGTTAAAAAAAAAAAAAAAAAAAAAATATAGCTGCAAGCAGCAATGGCGGGCCCTCGCACGTTTTTTTACCGCTACACGGTGCGTCCGAGAAAACGATGTAAGGTGGGCAAGGGCATCAAGTGGGTAAATATCAGTGGGCTATTTTATGTTGTTACTGATCCATTTGGGGACTGTAGGTAAAAGAAACCCCACATTTTAGACAAATGGGGGCACTAGTGAGCCACTTAATTCAATTTATTTATATAGCGCTTTTCACAAAAGTCAATTGTTTCAAAGCAGCTTTACATAAATAGAAGCAGTGAAAAGCACAGAAAACGACAGATAGCACAACAGAATACATGATAGCATGAGCAGTTAAATTTGCTGCGGCTATGACTCAATATTATAATTGCACGTATTACTAAAGCAACGTATAGAAGAGGAAGCTAGGTAAAGCCCAAAAAGGCTGCCTCCCCGGGGTGAAAAACTTAAGAGACACGCCTATGTCTGACCTGTTTGTGCACACTTAACAGCTGACAACTCTGATGTGTGTGCCGACTTTTAGGTTAATATAAGCAAGCCAAGAGCCCTAAATATGCCTGAAATAAAAGTAAAGTTTGGGGCGTTGCCATGGGAACAGCATTTGAGATATCAAAAATCCCTTCGCAATTTATCATCTACTATGTCTCGGCATCATGTTGACCACTTTTGGTGTCAATTGCATGAATATCCTAGAAGGAGTATTTCAAAGAACATCGGAGTCAACTGAAGGCTTAAATATGCCTTAAAAATGAAAGTAAAGTTTGACGCGTTGCCATGGGAACAGCGTTTGAGATATCAAAAATCCCTTCACAATTTATCATCTACAATGTTTCGGCATCATGTTGACCACTTTTGGTGTCAATTGCATGATTATTCTAGAAGGAGTATATAAAAGTTCACTGCATGCAACTGTAAGGCTTAATTAAAACTGCAAGCAGTGATGGAAGGGCCCTCGCACACCTGACACCGCCACGCCGTGGCATGAGAAGAATTAAAGGGAACAGTAGTAAATAGGCATTTAAGCATGTAAACATAGGTGAACCATTTAAAAGTGTAGTATAATGTGCCACATTTCCTGTTGCTAATTACAAATGACAGCGAGGTAGCATCGTGTAAGATAGTATGAGAGAGAGAGAGAGAGTGAGTGAGCGAGTGTGTGTGTGTGTATGAGTGACTACATGTAAATATTGGCACGTAGATGTGTTCTGTCCAGGACTCTTATCAATCATGTGAAGTTTGGGACAAATCTGACATTGCATTATCATTGTAAACATGTTACTTCCTGTTACCAGCTGGTGGCGCTATGACCGTAACTGACTATTGGCATCATAAGTGACTATCAGTGATGGGAGTAACGCGTTACTGTAACTCCACTATTTTTTTAAATCAAGTAACGCAATTACAATTACTGAAATTTAAATGAGTTCGTTACGCACGTTACTCTATTTTGTAAAAAATAGACAAGACATATCTGACGTCGCAGGACTGTAGTTGGCGGCGCAATAATTCATTACACTTCATCATAGCTGACAGTGCATATAGAATGAACATGAAAAATCTAAACGGGACAACATACCTTTGTTTAAAAATTGTGCGCAAGTCATAATCCATCCGGTCTCATGTTTGTAAATTATCTTCACCAAGCAATCGCAGTATGACATCAACTTGCATTTGTAGTCCACAAAGGTAATAAATCTAAGAAATGATCATATATTCTTAGATGTTTACATCGGCTTCATGGAAGAGAACGATCCGCGATTGTTGTTTCCACTAAAATATTCACACTGCGGTGTACACCCGTGTTAAAACTCCATAGTATGTGTGAGCTCGCTTTTAGTTTTAGTTTCAGTCTCTCCGTATCCGAACAAAAAATCCACTCGCTCTGTGTCCATCTGACAAAACAATCCACTCGCTCTGTGTCCGTCCGACAAAACAATCCATGTAGCCTACTCCGTTTTCTGAATGAATATCTTCCTTTAATCCTGTGTATCATTTAAATCCAACAGAAAACAAACAATATATGACCAAAGAGCGCAGTCCCTGTGGCAAGCTTCACAAGCTGTGTTCCAATTCAAGTGCTGCACCCTACTAAGCATGCAATAAAAGGTGAGCACTTGCCCATTCAAGGCGCTCAGAAGTTCGCGAAGAGAACTGAAATGAGACGGTCTAACCTTCGGAGGACCCATAATTTGCCTCATCTGCTGCACACGCATCGTGCCTGTCAGCAGGACACAGCGGAGACGTTTCTAACTTATTAAAATAAATATGAAATCAGAAAAATTATAATTTATTTTAGAAAATTTGACATGTTGACACAATTGTCTCCAAATTTTTAAAGAGACACTACACAATTTTAACACATTTTATATTTTTGTAAACATGCAGAATATTTGTCTAAATGGTCTAAATGATATACATAAATAAACTAAGTTTAAATATTAAGATAATTTCTAACAAAAATATTCAAAGGTTGAATCTAAAGCAAAATAGGCTCCTACAGTATGTGATATATTAGAGTCTTATGTGTAAAATAGCCCATCCATATCATGTTACTGTTTGACTGTTCAGTACTGTTCATATTTACATTTAAAAAGCAGACATAAAAGTAACTTAAAAGTTACTTTTCTAAGTAACTAATTACTTTTGATATACAGTAACCGGTAGAGTAATTCAGTTACTTTTAAAAGAAGTAATTAGTAACTGTAACTAATTACTAATTTTTTAGTAACTTGCCCAACACTGGTGACTATTGACATGTAGATGTGTTCAGTCCAGGACTCTTATTAATCATGTGAAGTTAGGGAAAGATCGGACATTGCATAATCAGTGTAAACATGTCACTTCCTGTTGTCAGCTGGTGGCGCTATAACCATAAGTGACTATTGACATGTAGATGTGTTCAGTCCAGGACTCTTATTAATCATGTGAAGTTTGGGACAGATCAGACATTGCATAATCAGTGTAAACATGTCACTTCCTGTTGTCAGCTGGTGGCGCTATAACCATAAGTGACTATTGACATGTAGATGTGTTCAGTCCAGGACTCTTATTAATCATGTGAAGTTTGGGACAGATCAGACATTGCATAATCAGTGTAAACATGTCACTTCCTGTTGCCAGCTGGTGGCGCTATAACCATAAGTGACTATTGACATGTAGATGTGTTCACTCCAGGACTCTTATTAATCATGTGAAGTTTGGGACAGATCAGACATTGGATAATCATTGTAAACATGTCACTTCCTGTTGCCAGCTGGTGGCGCTATAACCATAAGTGACTAATGACATGTAGATGTGTTCACTCCAGGACTCTTATTAATCATGTGAAGTTTGGGACAGATCAGACATTGGATAATCATTGTAAACATGTCACTTCCTGTTGCCAGCTGGTGGCGCTATAACCATAAGTGACTATTGACATGTAGATGTGTTCAGTCCAGGACTCTTATTAATCATGTGAAGTTTGGGACAGATCAGACATTGGATAATCATTGTAAACATGTCACTTCCTGTTGCCAGCTGGTGGCGCTATAACCATAAGTGACTATTGACATGTAGATGTGTTCAGGTCATGACTCTTAGCAATCATGTGAAGTTTGGGACAGATCGGACACTGTATGCCTGAGTTCCAGCAACCTGTTTCATAGCGAAACATCAAACTTTGGCTGGCCGAAACAGACACAAATTTTAATATAGAATCAAATCCTTCGCAATTTAGCATCACAAAGGCCTTAAGATGACACTCGCCAAATATGATGATGATCCGACGAAAACTGTAGGAGGAGTTAGTTAAAGTATGACTGCTGGAAATGAGAAAAACTGAGCCAAAATCTGAGAAATAATTCAAAATAGCTGACTTCCTGTTTGGTTTAGGGCGTTGCTCCAAGATACTTTTTTGTAGGGCTTGTAATAATACATGAGCATACCGAAATTCGTACATGTAAGTTAAACACAGTCCAAGGGCTGCTTCATTCAATATTTGAAAGTGGCGCTAAAACATGTTCCTTCAGGTTGCCAGCTGGTGGCGCTATGGCTATAAATGAAAATTGTTATGTAGATGTGTTCAGGTCAGGACTCTTAGCAATCATGTGAAATTTGGGACAGATCGGACACTGTATGCATGAGTTCCAGCAACTTCCTGTTTCATTGGAAAACATCAAATTTGTCGGGCCAGAACCGACACAAATTTTTACGTAGAGTCAAATCCTTCGCAATTTAGCATCACAAAGGCCTTAAGATGACACTCACCAAATATGAAGATGATCCGACGAAAACTGTAGGAGGAGTTAGTTAAAGTATGACGCCTGGAAATGACAAAAACTGCGCCCAAATCACAAAAATAACTCAGAATAGCTGACTTCCTGTTTGGTTTACGGCTTCGCTCCAAGAGACTTTTTTGTAGGTCTTGTCATGCTACAGACGCGTACCGAATTTCGTAATTGTACGTCAAACACAGTCCGAGGGCTGCTTCGTTGAAAATTTGTAGGTGGCGCTATAGAGCCATTTTCTCACGCCTTATTCTAAAGCATACACCACATGTAAATTTTCATCACTCTTGACATCTGTGCAAAATTTCATGAGTTTTCGAGTATGTTTAGGCCCTCTAAAGTCCCGCTGAAGTCGGAGAAAAAGAAAAAAAATAATAATAACTCCTTGAAGAACAATAGGGTCCTCACACCCCGGTGTGCTCGGGCCCTAAATATGCCTTAAAAATGAAAGTAAAGTTTGACGCGTTGCCATGGGAACAGCGTTTGAGATATCAAAAATCCCTTCGCAATTTATCATCTACAATGTCTTGGCATCATGTTGACCACTTCTGGTGTCAATCTCATGAATATTCTAGAAGGAGTATTTAAAAGAACATTGGCGTCAACTGAAAGGCTTAAATATGCCTTTAAAATGAAAGTAAAGTTTTGACGCGTTGCCATGGGAACAGTGTCGAGATATCAAAAATCCCTTCGCAATTTATCATCTACAATGTCTTGGCATCATGTTGACCACTTCTAGTGTCAATCTCATGAAAATCCTAGAAGGAGTATTTAAAAGTTTCCTGCATGCAACAGAAAGGCTTAAATATGCCTTTAAAATGAAAGTAAAGTTTGACGCGTTGCCATGGGAACAGCGTTTGAGATATCAAAAATCCCTTCGCAATTTATCATATACAATGTCTCGGCATCATGTTGACCACTTCTGGTGTCAATCTCATGAAAATCCTAGAAGGAGTATTTAAAAGAACATTGCATGGAACTGTCAAAAAAATCCAGCTTTGTGACTGACACACTTCCTGGCGCCTGGTGGTGGCGCTATACCCGGGAGTCACAATAGGCACATCGATGCGATCACAATCTTCAGACGAACAAACACCCCGCGTGTCATCACAATAAGACATTTTTTGCCCTAGATATTAGACACTTCCTGTTTCTCTGATTTCGCCACAAATTTGTTGCCTCGCCATGGCAGAACCGTTCGAGATATCAAAAATCCCTTCGCAATTTAGCAAGTCCAATGTCTCGACATCATGTTCACCACGTTTGGTGTCAATCGCATGAATCCCCTGGGAGGAGTATATAAAAGTTCAACGCATGCATTTTTTAAACAATCCAAAATAGCCGACTTCCTGTTGGGCGGAGCTTAAATGTTAGAGGGCGAAAGTTGTTCGGGTCGATGAGATCTATAAGCGTACCAAGTCTCGTACATGTGCGTAAATTTTTGCCCGATCTGTGCATCAATGTTTTTTTTTTGCATTACAGGGGGCGCTACAGAGCCCCTGTGCCACGCCCGTGTTCCAGCCTTTGGATTTCTGCGATGACGGACGACTCTGACGTCTGTGCCAATTTTCAAGAGTTTTCGAGTATGTTAAGGCCCCCAAAAAGTCCAAAAGTGTTAAAAAAAAAATAAAAAATAAAAAAATAATAAATATAGCTGCAAGCAGCAATGGCAGGCCCTCGCACGTTTTTTTTTACCGCTACACGGTGCGTCCGAGAAAACGATGCACGGTGGGCAAGGGCATCAAGTGGGTAAATATCAGTGGGCTATTTAATGTTGTTACTGAGCCATTAGGGGACTGTAGGTAAAAGAAACTCCACATTTTAGACAAACGGGGGCACTAGTGAGCCACTTAAGAGACACGCCTATGTCTGACCTTTTTGTGCACACTTAACAGCCAACAACTCTAATGTGTGTGCCACATTTAAAGTTCAACTAAGCACGCCAAGAGCCTTAAACATGCCTAAAATTAAAGTAAAGTTTGACGCGTTGCCATGGGAACAGCGTTCAAGATGTCAAAAATTCCTTCGCAATTTATCATCTACTATGCCTCAGCATCATGTTGACCACTTCTGGAGTCAATCGCATGAATATCCTAGAAGGAGTATTTAAAAGAACATCGGCGTCTACTGAAAGGCTTAAATATGCCTTTAAAATTAAAGTAAAGTTTGACACGTTGCCATGGGAACAGCGTTCAAGATATCAAAAATTCTCTCGCAATTTATCATCTACAATGTCTCAGCATTATGTTGACCACTTCTGGAGTCAATCACATTATTTCCTCAGGAGGAGTATTTAAAAGTTTACCGCATGCAGCTGTAAGGTTTAAATATGCCTTAAAAATGAAAGTAAAGTTTGACACGTTGCCATGGGAACAGCGTTCGAGATATCAAAAATCCCTTCGCAATTTATCATCTACAATGTCTCGCCATCATGTTGACCACTTCTTGTGTCAATCGCATGAAAATCCTAGAAGGAGTATTTAAAAGAACATCGCATGGAACTGTAAGGCTTAAATATGCCTTTAAAATGAAAGTAAAGTTTGACAGGTTGCCATGGGAACAGCGTTCGAGATATCAAAAATCCCTTTGCAATTTATCATCTACAATGTCTCGGCATTATGTTGACCACTTTTGGTGTCAATCGCATGAATCCCATACGAGGAGTATTTAAAGGTTCACAGCATGTAACTGTCAGCCTTAAATATGCTGGAAAATGAAAGCAAAGTTTGACGCATTGCCATGGGAACAACGTTCGAGATATCAAAAATCCCTTCGCAATTTATCATCTACAATGTCTCGGCATCATGTTGACCACTTCTGGTGTCAATCGCATAAATATTGTAGAAGGAGTATTTAAAAGAACATCGGCGTCAACTGAAAGGCTTCAATATGCCTTTAAAATGAAAGTAAAGTTTGACGCGTTGCCATTAGGGATGTTAACAATTAATCGATCTTCGATTAATTGTCGATAAGAATTTACTCGATAAAACTTAACGATTGTTGAAAAACAAGATCATGCACGTGTGTGCGGCGCATGCGCAAAACACATACAGTCGGAGAAAAAAAAATTAAGCGAGCGCGCAAAAGTTAAACTACTAGCTATGATCACAACGATGCTTGATGCCAAG
Source organism: Paramisgurnus dabryanus (assembly GCF_030506205.2). Classification (NCBI taxonomy): domain Eukaryota; kingdom Metazoa; phylum Chordata; class Actinopteri; order Cypriniformes; family Cobitidae; genus Paramisgurnus; species Paramisgurnus dabryanus. Next base: position 1,485,770 of record NC_133341.1, on the reverse strand, counting down.
CACACGCATGTGCTTTTTAACGTCATGCTATACGAGGCTGGCTGGCTGCCAACGCAACGAAATTACATCTGCAGTGGATCTGAGAGGGTCCGACGCAGAAAATGCAAATACGTTTAGGATACTGAAAGCAAAGACCCTATTCAGGGAAGCCTGCAAGATTAGCATAGCAACGCTGCTATATACAGAGAAGGAGACCAGAAGCCGCTTTTAATGAACAGATTAAAATGTAATCTTAAATTATGGCAAGAAACTGTCAAATGTAAACTGTAACTGACTGTCGTTACACCCCGCAACATATATCACTGATAATCATTATTGACTGGCTGTCTGAGGCGCTGCGTGTTTTCTAATGGAAGGTTGCCATCTCCGTAATATAAGCATCTTTGCTGAAAGTACGTCTAAGCTGAGGTGACGACGAGAAAAGTGCACTTCGTGTGCTTCTTGGATATAATTACAAACAGTGTATCAACGACTCGGAAAGCGAGGTAAACAACTTGATAAATAACACTTGATGATAATAAAACTGTTATTTTGACATGGACTTTCATGCGTCTGTTGCAGAGTGCCCATGTGAGGCGGAGTTATACACTGTGTCTATTAGTCATTATATTTCATTACAAGATAAGTTTAAATTGATGATTTTATCAAAACAACAACATTGACTCATTTTACAATCCCACTAGCATGTTATTTAGACAAAATAAAATCTTTTAATTCGCGTGAGGAAGCTGTCGTTTTTATGCACACTTTTATGTCATTGGCTATATGCCACTTCAGTGAAGGCTTATTGCACTATTACTGTTAACGATTATTCGATTGATTGATCGTTAATTTAAATGATCATCGAATATGGGAAATTGCATAAATTGACATCCCTAGTTGCCATGGGAACAGCGTTCGAGATATCAAAAATCCCTTCGGAATTTATCATCTACAATGTCTCGGCATCATGTTGACCACTTCTGGTGTCAATCGCATGCATATTCTAGAAGGTGTATTTTAAAGAACATCGGCGTCAACTGAAAGGCTTAAATATGCCTTTAAAATGAAAGTAAAGTTTGACACGTTGCCATGGGAACAGCCTTTGAGATTTCAAAAATCCCTTCGCAATTTATCATCTACAATGTCTCAGCATTATGTTGACCACTTCTGGAGTCAATCACATTATTTACTCAGGAGGAGTATTTAAAAGTTTACAGCATGCAGCTGTAAGGTTTAAATATGCCTTAAAAATGAAAGTAAAGTTTGACACGTTGCCATGGGAACAGCGTTTGAGATATCAAAAATCCCTTCGCAATTTATCATCTACAATGTCTTGGCATCATGTTGACCACTTCTCGTGTCAATCGCATGAAAATCCTAGGAGGAGTATTTAAAAGAACATCGCATGATACTGTAAAAAAAATCCACCTTTATGACTGACACACTTCCTGGCGCCTGGTGGTGGCGCTATACACGAGACTCACAATAGGCACATCGATGCGATCGGAATCTTCAGACGAACAAACATCCCGCGTGTCATCACAATAAGACATTTTTTGCCTTAGATATTAGACACTTCCTGTTTCTCTGAATTCGTCATAAATTTGTCGCCTCGCCATGGCAGAACCGTTCGAGATATCAAAAATCCCTTCGCAATTTAGCAAGTCCAATGTCTCGACATCATGTTCACCACGTTTGGTGTCAATCCCATGATTCCTCTAGGAGGAGTATTTAAAAGTTCAACGCATGCATTTTTTAAACAATCCAAAATAGCCGACTTCCTGTTGGGCGGAGCTTAAATGTTAGAGGGCGAAAGTTGTTTGGGTCGATGAGATCTATATGCGTACCAACTCTCGTACATGTGCGTAAATTTTTGCCCGATCTGTGCCCCAATGTTTGTTTTTGCATTACAGGGGGCGCTACAGAGCCCCCTTGCCACGCCCGAGTTCCAGCCTTTGCCGGGTCCTGATGGCCAACGACTCTGACATCTCTGCCAATTTTCAAGAGTTTTTGAGTATGTTAAGGCCCCCAAATTGCCCCGAAACGTAAAAAAAAAATAAAAAAAAAAATAATAATAATAAATCCGAGCAAAAACAATAGGGCTTCGCACCTTTCGGTGCAGGCCATTCTGGCCTGCTCCTAGGTGCTCGGGCACTAATAATAATCCGAGCAAAAACAATAGGGCTTCGCACCTACGGTGCAGGCCATTCTGGCCTGCTCCTCGGTGCTCGGGCCCTAATAATAATAATAAAAATAATAAATCCGAGCAAAAACAATAGGGCTTCGCACCTACGGTGCAGGCCATTCTGGCCTGCTCCTCGGTGCTCGAGCCCTAATAATAATAAAAATAATAATCCGAGCAAAAACAATAGGGCTTCGCACCTTTCGGTGCAGGCCATTCTGGCCTGCTCCTCGGTGTTCGAGCCCTAAATAATAATCCGAGCAAAAACAATAGGGCTTCGCACCTACGGTGCAGGCCATTCTGGCCTTCTCTTCGGTGCTCGGGCCCTAATAATAATCCGAGCAAAAACAATAGGGCTTCGCACCATTCGGTGCAGGCCATTCTGGCCTGCTCCTCGGTGCTCGGGCCCTAATAATAATCCGAGCAAAAACAATAGGGCTTCGCACCTTTCGGTGCAGGCCATTCTGGCCTGCTCCTCGGTGCTCGGGCCCTAATAAATCTGAGCAAAAACAATAGGGCTTCGCACCTTTCGGTGCAGGCCATTCTGGCCTGCTCCTCGGTGCTCGGGCCCTAAATAATAAATCCGAGCAAAAACAATAGGGCTTCGCACCTACGGTGCAGGCCATTCTGGCCTGCTCCTCGGTGCTCGGGCCCTAATAATAAATACGAGCAAAAACAATAGGGCTTCGCACCTTTCGATGCAGGCCATTCTGGCCTGCTCCTCGGTGCTCGGGCCCTAATAATAAATCCGAGCAAAAACAATAGGGCTTCGCACCTTTCGGTGCAGGCCATTCTGGCCTGCTCCTCGGTGCTCGGGCCCTAAATAATAATATGAGCAAAAACAATAGGGCTTCGCACCTTTCGGTGCAGGCCATTCTGTCCTGCTCCTCGGTGCTCGGGCCCTAATAATCCGAGCAAAAACAATAGGGCTTCGCACCATTCGGTGCAGGCCATTCTGACCTGCTCCTCGGTGCTCGGGCCCTAATAAATGGAGCAAAAACAATAGGGTCCTCACACCCCGGTGTGCTCGGGCCCTAATAAACAGAGAAAAAACAATAGGGTCCTCACACCCTGGTGTGCTCGGGCCCTAATAATAATAAACGGAGCAAAAACAATAGGGTCCTCACACCCTGGTGTGCTCGGGCCCTAATAATAAACGGAGCAAAAACAAATGGTCCTCACACCCCGGTGTGCTCGGGCCCTAATAATAAACGGAGCAAAAACAATAGGGTCCTCACCCCCTAGTGTGCTCGGGCCCTAAAAACACACATGGCATCTAATGGTAAATTCGTGTGATACAGTACAACAAAAAGTGCAGTGGTATTCCTGTCATATTTAGCTCTGTCCAAATGCTATGGTTTTACCACACAAAAAAAACAGAAAAACCACATATGGCATCTAATGGTAAATTCGTGTGATACAGTACAACAAAAAGTGATGTGGTATTCCTGTCATATTTAGCTCCACTCATTTGTTGTGTGGTAGTTTCCTGTTGTACCGAAGCAGTACCACAGAATTACCACTGGACTTTTTTGTAAGGGACATTGTAAAATGTATTGTGAAAAAAAAAACGATGAGAAATAAAGATGGGAATAGTAAATAAAATTATATTTGACATAAGTTACAAGAATGAATGAAATATTGTCAACAGTCGTGGTGTGCGTAACTAGGCAACCACGTTTTCGTTCACGTTGCATGACGTCATCGAAGTACGTCCCAGAACGTGCATACTGTTTTGCTACACACTCAAAAGTATGTACATTTTCCTCACAAAAACAGTACATACTTTTAGGTCGTAGTATAAGTAGGCGAATTGGGACTCAGCATATGTTTCAATTGAACTGAAAGTCTTAAAATACTGTGTTGCTACTGAACACTATTGTGACATTGTTGACTAAGCATTTTATTTCATGTTTCTTTCAACAATCAGTAATTTCTTTAATTCATTTTAATACAAATACTTACTTTTATTTATCCAGTGTTGTCTTTATTACATCTCCATAGTCGAACCTACTGGTTATGGCAATATTAGTAACAGGTGCAATATCATTTGACACACGTGCTACACTCACTTTTGAAGAAGGTGGCATTTAGAGGCTTTTGCATTTGAGCTCCTTTTATCTTCTTCATTATAACAAATGTGCATAAGTTTGTCCAACTACACTCAAGTCTAAGAAATGCTGGGTTACATTCAAGCCAACGCTGGGACAAAAAGGGATAAAACCAACCACGTTGGGTTCCTACCTTTATTACTCAACACTGTGTTGGAAAATAACCCAGAAGTTTTTACAGTGTATATAGTAGCTGTAAAGTATATTAATATTTACGAGTATCATAATTCATGCATTTTTAGCAGATGCAATGTTCAATCTTATACATGTGTGTACATTTTTTTAATGATTTAGGGGGTTATCACCACAGTTTGCATTTTTTTTTATTTTTACATTCTGTCAAAAGTCTGGAATCATATACTCATTCTTTATTAGTATGTTTTCCCACATCACAGAACAACAATAAACCCATCAAAAATATGGCATAACAAAAATGTAACTGTGGGAATCATGCTGTTAATAAAAGCATCCACAATAAATCAAAACTCTGTCACATTATATTATTATCTGTAGCATAGTAACCTTTTACATATAATTGGCAAAATCCTCCTCATGGCATTTTATCCAAGAGCTTCTTGAGGTTTAAATAAAACAATTAGTTCACATCTATTTTGGGCTATTATTTGCTGCTTTTTCTTTAATATTCAGTCAAAGTCATATTTAAATAATATATTTTAATTAAAAAAAAATCATGACCTCAAAATCATGAGTATAAATTTAATCTAACAATTAGGAGGGCAATTTTTTTGACGAGTACACGAAAAATACAGCCAAGATTGTACTTGAAGGAAAGAGGAAGGCCTGCTATTTATCTTCAATACCATTTATTTATTGGAATGGTTTTGAAGAAGTATACAATATTATAATCACAAACATAGTGGACCTATAGAAAAATACATGGGTCATAATCAATTTAATAATGGCTTGGCATCATCTGTAAAGCCACTGTGAGGTAAGGGAGGGAGGCTCTTGGTGAAAAGTGAATATCCCAAAGCAAAACCATGGCCAGACCTTATTAATTCCTGCTGCTTGTGTAGCAGACTTCAAATGACACCTCTCGGACACCAAAGTACACACCGACACACCATGTGCAGATTTATCTGGAACTGAATTTATTTCTCCTTTAACAGAGTAGAATAGGGCATAATTAGTCACACACCGGAATACACTCTCTCTCTCATCCTGCTTCCGTGCTCACTCGCGGTGCCTCTGAGCACACGCTAAACACGAGCGGCACACTTTTGGTAGAGTTACAGGTAAGTAGTACAGAATTAACAATCTGTAATTTAAATTGTGCAAATGTAACAAAGTTAATACTTAAATGTAATAGTCTCAAATTTATACACAATACAAAACACATTCAATTAAAAACATTAGAACTTGTGCATAATGCTGTATCAAATGCATCAACTCATTTGGATCCAACATCCTATATACAGTAAAAATGTATCTTTTACACAAACACATTGTGTACTGGAGCTGGCTTTACACAGATATACACACTGTGTACAATAAAGTCTCATACACGTGACCACAACAAATGAGAAAACGCCACACAGGCATTTACATTATCTCAACAAACTCAAAATTAACACAGATTCATCAATCTTCACACTGATGACACATTTAAACAACTAAACTGGAAACATACAAGATAACAACATACCTTTAACAGAGTAGAATAGGGCATAATTAGTCACACACCGGAATACACTCTCTCTCTCATCCCTGTTTTGAGAAACACGTGCAAACCAAACGCACATTGAGTTTCATTATCTCAATCAAAACAAACGCCATTTTCAAAGAAAACACTATTACACTGATAATATTATCGAAACAAACCTTGAGACAATGTTTTCATCATAAACACAAAGGGGTTTTTTTCACAAATGACGCTTAAATACATACAAAATATGAGAGAGCAAAATGATACCGCTTCCGTGCTCACTCGCGGTGCCTCTGAGCACACGCTAAACACGAGCGGCACACTTCCTCCCAGTGTGTCTCACTAAAAACGACCCCATCTACAACAATGGTAGAAACCCAAAATAATCCAACTAATATAACAGCAAGTTTTGCTGAAGTTAACACAAAAATCAATAAGTCTTAATACATTAACAGAACTTTGTTGACATTTTAAAATGAGCTTGTTACATACTCCCCTCTTAACTTCACAAAACTTGTGCTTATACACCTTTGGCACAACTAACAGAGTAATTAAGGCATGTCACTTGTCATGACCACTTCAATACATCATACAACATTCATGTTACGCACACATCATGGGAAAGAGAACAAAGGAGAGTTGATCAGGCTCTCGGATATTCTCTTGCATAAAGGGTGCCTTATACACCTCTCAAATTGATACAAATGCCTATTTACCCGTTACCTCAAAATTCCATAATTGGACCATATGTCTTTAAACTTCAAACTTTTTAAAGTGGAAGGGGTATTATGATATCTTTGACTGTTTCATGGGCAGTTTTCTGAGTCATATTGTCAGGGCCAGGGGCGGACCCAAATATACCAAAGGTCACACCCCTCTCAACTCTTCCACCTCGAGGAGTTTCCCAAGACCACCCCAATGACCAGACAGACGAGTATACTACGTTTAAAATAAACTTTATTTAAATATTTAAAAAGGAAAAAGGGAAAGGGAAAAAGGGCAAGTTTAAAAACTAATGTGGCTTCTTCTGCCCTCCAGGGCCACTCGTGACAAGGACCGGGGACTGGGGCTCCTTAAGGCACTGGTCCTAGAACCCGTGGCGCACTCCGCTTCTTCCTGGAGGCAGAATCAAGAACAAAAAGGTTATCACAATGTGCTTTGATGCGATTTTACTGCTGCTCTAATTCCCCGTCTTCTCTCTCTCTCCTATGCCTTAGGTTCGTTGTTCTGCAGCCGCTACTGGAAGCAGAGATCGTTAGTGGACCATGCAGGGAAACAACTCACAACACTGGGGATCCTCGTTCACCAGGGCATTCGTCGAGACACAGGTACGTGGTTGCTGTAAGCACCGGTCAATAACACTTCACAGAGGTAGGTTACTCACAACACTGGGGGATCTTCCTTCACACAGAGCATTCCTTGAGACACAGGTAAGTTGTTTCTGTAAGCACAGGTCAATAACACTTCACAGAGGTAAGTTACTCACAACACTGGGGATCTTCGTCCACACAGAGCATTCCTTGAGACACAGGTAAGTGGTTGCTGTAAGCACAGGTCAATAACACTTCACAGAGGTAAGTCACTCACAACACTGGGGATCTTCGTTCACACAGAGCTTTCCTTGAGACACAGGTAAGTGGTTGCTGTAAGCACAGGTCAATAACACTTCACAGAGGTAAGTCACTCACAACACTGGGGATCTTCGTTCACACAGAGCTTCCCTTGAGACACAGGTAAGTGGTTGCTGTAAGCACAGGTCAATAACACTTCACAGAGGTAAGTTACTCACAACACTGGGGATCTTCGTTCACACAGAGCTTTCCTTGAGACACAGGTAAGTGGTTGCTGTAAGCACAGGTCAATAACACTTCACAGAGGGAAGTCACTCACAACACTGGGGATCTTCGTTCACACAGAGCTTTCCTTGAGACACAGGTAAGTGGTTGCTGTAAGCACAGGTCAATAACACTTCACAGAGGTAAGTTACTCACAACACTGGGGATCTTTGTCCACACAGACCATTCCTTGAGACACAGGTAAGTGGTTGAGGCAGTGGACTTTCGCTACAGCGTCGGTGCACCGTGCTCCTTCACCCGTCCACTCAAACTTCTCGGGCGTCGTAGGGACTGATGGGTCCAGTGGCACGGAGTCGAACGCTTCCCGAACTCCTCCTCTTGTTTCCACGACCGGGGTCCCGAGTTGGGGCGAACTTTCGTTGAGGCTCCGCCACCACGAGCTGCTGTTGGATAGGTCGAACACACACACAACTATGACCCTCAATCCGCACAGTGCACTTCCACAAATACTCACTCCTATCCACCACTGGGTTTCACCACTGCCCGCTCTATCGAAGAGTGAAGCTCTCTCTAACACACCCGGGGCCAAGGCTGAATTTCACTCTCTCCGTAGGACTCGGGCCACAACAGATGTAATCCTCTCACGATTCGTCCGAGGCCGGGCGGTTTGGTCGCTACAAGCACAGCATACACACAGCAAGCACGGCACAACACCAAGTAATAAGTGAAACTCACCCACGACACTCTTGTACACACTTCACGTGATATTAAATATGGACTTAGCCACCAGGCTCCGATTCCCTCGGGAGGATAGCTGGGCGATGTTTTGGTCACCGTTTGAGAGTAGGCTTTATATTACTCACAGCCCCGATGTGTTGTTTGCTACTTCTATTGTGAATCAATCTATTCACTGGTTTGATCAACCTGCCAACGAGAGTTCGCACCTGAGTCACTAATTCGGGCACTCTAGGGGGCATACTCGAGATGGACAACATACTAGTTGACCCTGACCGCTCTCTAGCACTGAACATGGTATCTTCTGCATGCCCTTTGTGTTGAGCATCTGCTGGACTGGAAGAAATTACACTAGGTTCAAACTGAGAGTTATCACTATCTGGCCCTAGACTTGGATTGTTCACAGTACTGTTGGGTTCACTAAAGTTCTTTATACTCTCTTCTCTTTCTGTTTCAGGTCTCTCTTCCAAGAGATCATCAGTGTCAGGTAAGGATGCCACCCACTCTGCAGTGCGTTCTGGTTCAAGAACATCCTCAGTACCATCCGACTGTCCTTGGCTAGTTAAGGATCCATCATGAAGAGACTTGGTTTCTTCTTCCTCAAAGGGCAGGAAGTTAGCTAGCAACAGAAGGTTACGGTGTACCACCTTTTCTTGGCCGGTAATGGTATGCTTGATTCGGTAAGTGTGGCATCTAGGGTCTTTAGAGATTACTTCGTAGGGCACAGATTCCCACCGATCTGCTAATTTCCTTCGGCCTCTTTCGCCTTTGTTAGCAAGCAGGACTATGTCTCCTTCATCAATGTCATGTCCTTTAACTCTCCTGTTGTAGAACTCTGCCTGACGTTGCTGACTTGCACTGGCATTCACTTGGGCTAGGTTAAGAGCCTCCTTGAGATCATCTCTCATCTTTGAAACATAGCTGTCATAATCTGTGATGTCATCATCTCTCCCAATTGTGTGAAACATTACATCTATGGGTAGACGAGGGATCCTTCCATACATCAGGTAGAATGGTGCGTAACCAGTAGATTTGTGAGCAGTACAGTTGTAGGCGAATGTTAGAGTCTGTAACATCTGAGGCCACTTTTGCTTATCTCTCGGGGGTAGGGCTCGTATCATGCTACCCAATGTGCGGTTAAACCGCTCGGTATGACCATTCCCCATTGGGTGGTAAGCCGTAGTCCTCGACTTCTTGACTCCCGCAATCTGCAACAGCTCCTGAATGAGGTGACTCTCAAAGTTCGCACTTTGATCCGAATGGATCCTCTCTGGAAAACCATATATGCAAAAGTACCTGTCCCACAACTGGCGAGCTACCTGCTTGGCTGATTGGTCACGACATGCGAAGGCGTGGGCCATTTTGGTGAAGTGATCTGTTATCACCAATACGTCAACACTTCCGCCCTTCTTGTTCTCTGCTGACCAGAAATCTAGACAGACGAGTTCCAAAGGTCTTGTTGTCTTCACACTTTCAAGGGGTGCCCTTGCTTCTGGCTCCAGCGTCTTGCTTACTACACAGCGTCTACAGCACTTTACGTATCTCCTGACGTCTCGCTCCATGCCTACCCAAAATAATCTTTCTCTAGCCAAGTGAAGTGTCCTGGCTTGGCCCTGATGGCCGGCATCATCATGTACTCCCTGCAATATCCGTTCAGCCAGCGATGCAGGTACAACATACTGCCAACGTTTCTTCCCTGTAAGCTGATCTTTGGATGCGCGATACAGAATCCCATCTAGCATTTTTAATTTTTCCCACTGTTTAAGAGTCTTCAGAGTTTTCAGTGTTTCTTTTGTCCTCTCTCGTCTTGATGGCCTCGTGCCACGAGTGACATATGAAAGAACTCGAGCTAAGACAGGGTCTTCTGACTGTTTATCCTAAAGCTCTCCCAGTGTAAATATTGGCAGCGCACTTTGACCAGCTGGGACCAAGTTATGTAAATCCTGAGGCAGCCAATGATACACTTCCTCCTTTGGCCCTGCATTCCACTCTAGCTGATTCATCAAAATGGCTGACACATTGTCTGATGAAAGGGAAAACTCACTGTGCTCATGCCCTAGGGATGGTAAGTGGACATTTTGACACTTAGCACTTAGTCGAAAAGCATGCTGTACTGTGTCTTCCTGGAAATGGCTGGCCTCTTTCAGCAGAGTGTCATAGGGTTCGGTCACTAACCTCTGACTTGCACGTCCCTGAACAAAGGGCTGTCTGCTCATTGCGTCCGCTACTATGTTCTTGTTTCCGGGGATGTATTGGATACTAAAGTTGTAAGGAGCAAGCTTGGCAACCCACCTCTGCTCACACGCATCGAGCTTCGGCTTTGTTAAGATGTAAGTAAGGGGGTTGTTATCCGTCCAGACAGTAAACGGATGCCCCTTCAGCCAATGGCTGAACTTGTCACAGACGGACCACTTTAATGCCAGAAATTCTAAACGGTGAGCAGGGTAGTTTTTTTTTTGAGATCGTGTGAGGGCCTTACTCGCCAAAGCGACAAGGCGAGCTCTTGTTTCCCCTTCGGGGACTTGCGATAATACCGCACCCAATCCATCCAACGAAGGATCGGTCGACAGAACGAATGGGCGGCTGAAATCTGGGTGCGCAAGCACTACGAACTCCAAGAGAGCAGACTTCAACTGATTAAAGGAGTCACGCTGTTCTCTTCCCCAATCGCTTGGACTCAACTTCCTGAAGGTGGGTGACTTGGACCCTTTATAGTGTTGACATTTTGGTGCAGCAGTAAGTGTGAATAGTGGCTTTGCTATGCTAGAGCAGTTCTGTATGAATCGCTGGTAGAACATAACCATGCCAAGGAAGGATTTTATCTTTTTTTGAGAAGGGGTAATCCCATCTTCCATCATAAGATCCTGCTCAGTTATTGCTGTAATAGCTCGGACTTTGTCAGGATCCGCTGTTACTCCACTCTCATCAATCACATGACCGAGGAAATGAACACTCCGCCGCAACAAGTGACACTTTTTGGGGGCAAGTTTTAAACCGTGATCTTTCAGACGGCTGAATACCATCTCGAGCCTTTCCAATGCCAAACTCTCATTTGGCGCGAAAACCAAGAGGTCATCCAGGTAACAGAGTATGGTCAAAAAGTTCTGGTCGCCGAATATACCCATCATGAGATGCATAAAACTTGTGGGACTGCTGCACAAACCCTGAGGGAGCCTGTTGAACTCATATAGTCCCATGGGCGTTGTGAATGCCGTACATTTCTTATCTTCCTCGGCCATTGCTATGTTATAGAATCCCAAGGTGAGATCCATGGTACTAAATATGCCATTGCCTCCAAGCGTGGCTAAACAGTCCCCTTGATGTGGTAAAGGGTGTGCGTCTTTACTGGTGCGGGCATTCAGCCACCGATAGTCGACACATATGCGTAGATCCCCGCTTTTCTTCCAGACGAGCACCAACGGCGAGGCCCACTCACTAGAGGATTTGTGGATAATCTCACGCTCTTCCATTTCCGAAAGGACCTGCCTGAGCTTTTGATAGTGTGCTGGTGGTACGCGTTTGTAGGGGAGTCTGAAAGGGCGACTATCTGTGAGATTGATTTTGTGGACGAAATCCTTTGCTTTGCCACAGTCTAGTTTATTCCTTGAGAACACATTCTCGTATTTACATACTAGCTTTATAAGCTGCTCTTTCCAGTGTTGTGACACTTCACAAGACTCGACATCGAGATCACTTAATCCCAAGTCAGCCAGTTTACTGCAGAGATTTGAATCAGGGGGCGTACTGTCAATAACTGGACCGCGTGTCTTTTGGTTCATTACTTTCAACTCATGGTTGGCTGGACGTTGGGGATCGATGTCCAAATCCTCCAAGGCTACACAAGGGAATACATCTGCCAAGTTTGTGTTCCTCCGCAATGTTATGGGTTTGTCAGTCACATTCAGCACCTTGATTGGCACCCATCTGTCATCATTCATGGATGCTACGACACGACCAATGACAACACTCTTGTGTGACTTTGCCGATTTGACAAGGACAGCACTTCCCACCGAGACAGGCACACTAGCGGGTAGCTTACCCCAGATGAGGTATTCTTGCTGGGGGCACAGCACTACAGCTTGGGTTAGTTTGGCGGTCCCTATCTTATTGGGCATCTCAGTACCCTTCCAACGGTGTAGGCCAGACAACATGTCAAGGAACTGCACGATATCATCATTTCCTGAACTTTCGGGATGACTCAAGACACGCCAGTATCCTTGTGTATTCTTCATTTGACTGATAACATACTTAATAACATTTGTGCCTAAAATCATTTCATCTCTTTGGCCAGGAACGACTAGAGTTGGGACACTAACTGGAAATCCATACACCTCCATCTCAAGCTGGTGGATACTCTTGGGCTGAACACTGACACCAACGCAACCAATGAGAACAATATCGGGGCGCATTTCGCTGGGTATGAGCGTGACTCCCGCGCTCTCCAGTTTGCGTTCAGCCTCCTCGTTTATGGTACAGGCCATGGTCCCGCTATCTAGTAGAGCATGTAGTGTGACCGGGGCCCCGGCGATAAAAACATCAGTGTAAAACAAACTGTCAGCTCTTGCTAGCTTCATCACATTTTGATATAGAATTTATCAGGGATTGCCTTGCAACTCTCTTCGTACAACAGAAGATCATCTTTGCTGCTGAGGGTTTCACTTCTCCCGCTCACATCGTCCCCTCCCCGATGCAAGCAAGCTAGTTTTCCTGAGTGTGTGATGTTACATTAGGCTGGGAAGGAGTACTGACAACATTCGGGCATTCTCTTCACTGATGTCCTATTCTTATGCAGATAAGGCACCGTTTTTCCCGCATGCAGTGTGAACGAGTGGAGTGAGTGACACCTCCGTAGACGCGACAAGCCGGATCAGGGTCGGGGCAGTTTCGTATGAACATCATGGCTACTTCTACACTCATGTTCTCCATACTACCCCCACTATGTTCTAAGTGGCTATTGGCTCGTTCAGCTGCAGAGTTCAGTCTTACCCAATAATCTACAGGGCTTTCCTTAGATTTAGGCTGTGTTGTGTAGAAATCTGCCAAAGGCAGGAGAGACACCAGATGATCGCTGAAATAGCGTCTCAACATGTCATAAATCTTCTCAACATGTCATAAATCTTCTCAACATTAGCGTGACCAGAAGAAGCCGTGCTCTTTAATCCCACTTTGATTATACTTTTAGCTCGGCCCAAAAGATGACTCATGACGGTCTCAGCTTTTTCCGCTTCAGGGCAACGGCTTTTCTGTAAATAAAGTTCCATAACATCTATCCACTCTTGGACTGTGTATTTGTCACTCTCATCTCCCTTGAACAGAGGTGGTTCTTTGATATCAGACCTCACTATGACATTTACTTTGGAGGATTCAGATGGGAAATCAGTCTTTGTGAACTCTGGGGGGCTGGCAGGTGACAGGTTTGTTACATTTTGGCTAGCTAGGAGATGGCTGGCTATTGACTTGCCAATCTGACTGCCTAGTCTGACTATTAATTCTTATAACTGTTGTGTACCAACAGGAGAGTCATCAGAAGGAGTGGAACATGCTGGGTGTACTCAGTGCCGGCGCCAGCCGAGCGCTGATGAGGGGGCGTCTAAAATACCAGAGGGGGCGATCACATGAATGCATATAATTCCCCCAGCTAGAAAATACATAGGTTTGGTACATTAAGTTTTAAAGTGTTATAAACAAACATCTCTGTAATACAACCACAAAAACTACAGCTATAGTGAGCAACGTACAGAGCTCTGAACAATACAACAACAACAAAAAAACGCATACCTAACGTCACATATTAGCACAACACTACTCATTAGAAGTTCAGACCCAGAGGTAGAAATACATTTTACGTAATGGTGGGGGGCAGTGTTGGCAAATAGAGTTGATGGTTTTCAGCCCAAAAACGGTCCAAACGCAACATTTTATCAACATTTTGGTTCAATTTGATCATATAACGTAGTTATTTTAACTGCCACAAGTAATGCACCAAGCTAGCGATTAAGCAGCTAGAGAACCACAATAGCAAAATGGCAATAACTCGTTTACATATACAGCTATGCTGTAGGATAGGCTAATTCAAATTCGTTAATTATAAATTTAACAATGTCTGTTTTTTATTTACTCCTGATAAACAGGTGTGTGAGAGAGAGAGATCGTACAGGCTTACCTTTAACGTTAAATGCAGAACAATAATAGGCTGTTGGTTGTACGTTGACTTGCAAGGATGCTGAAGAACATGAACATCTGAACTTTTCAAAACTATGTACAGTCTGGCTGAAGTTCATGGTGCCCGAATTGACTTAATGACAGCCGAATATTTGGATCTTTGCACCTGAAATGCTCCGATAATTCATCCACGCCACGGCATTAATTGATGTGTGACAATCCGGAGTCCGGTTTGTAGAACTTCCAATGCTATTTTCCATATATCCATTGCTACAGGGCAGGCCCAGGTCGCTCTCACACTCCTGTCTGTAAATTTTTATATAATTTCCCACTTCGACATCTTGATTTCCCTCTGAGACTCAGAACGCGGGCTCATTGTCGGCGTGCCTCAAGCCGTCAACACAAACTTGTTCAACTTCAGGCGCGGCTGCAAGAACCAACAACCACATGACGTCAAAGTACCGCGAGAACGATTCGAGAAATCATACTAAGTGTCGTTTCGTCTCGCTGTCGCGGCATTTTGACGTCTTCGCCTGATGAATTCGAACAAGCCTATAGGCTATACATGAGTGGGCGTGTGTCACGGTAGAATACATGCACACTTGTTTTTTTGTTTTGTTAAATAATTAGACTTTAAAATTCCCTTTAGGAAGACAATACACAAGGCAAACGTGATTTTTAAATAGCGCATTTTATCATTAAAATCCCATTCAACATTAATGGTGATCTGTGGGGGCGGGATAGTGCCAGTGAGGGGGCGACGCCCCCTCACGCCCCCTCGTGGCGCCGGCCCTGGGTGTACTAACTCAGGTTGTGGACTTATTTCGTGTATTAGTGAAGTACCTGGGAATAACAGCTTTGGTATTGTGCCTGTATTCTCTCTTAGGCTACCCAGACCCCTCCCTCTTCCAGCTAATGGGGTGTACACTACAGAATTATCTTCCCCTCTACCAGCCATTTTGTACAGTGGTGTAAACAAAAACAACCAAAATAGGTAACCAAAACTTATGAGGTGTAAATATATAGATTGTAGATGACCAAAATATTTAACAAAATTGTGTTGAAAAAAAAACTACAGCCCTTTAAAGGGATGCATGTATGTATATCAATGTCCAATGTTTGTAAATATCCAAAACGTGCACGCGTAACGAATGTAGCAGTCTGTGATTCCGGCAAGCTTTACAACTGTTAGGTAAGTACGTGTGTACGCGAATGTCCGAATAGCATCACTCGAATATCTGTTGTGAAGACACTCTGATCACACAGTACAGCACCTTGATGTCACAGCACACTGCTTGACCCCGGTAATCGGCTGCGGCTGACCAAGTGATCCGGGTCACGGCACCAGTTTTATGTAGCAGACTTCAAATGACACCTCTCGGACACCAAAGTACACACCGACACACCATGTGCAGATTTATCTGGAACTGAATTTATTTCTCCTTTAACAGAGTAGAATAGGGCATAATTAGTCACACACCGGAATACACTCTCTCTCTCATCCCGCTTCCATGCTCACTCGCGGTGCCTCTGAGCACACGCTAAACACGAGCGGCACACTTTTGGTAGAGTTACAGGTAAGTAGTACAGAATTAACAATCTGTAATTTAAATTGTGCAAATGTAACAAAGTTAATACTTAAATGTAATAGTCTCAAATTTATTCACAATACAAAACACATTCAATTAAAAACATTAAAACTTGTGCATAATGCTGTATCAAATGCATCAACTCATTTGTATCCAACATCCTGTAAACAGTAAAAATGTATCTTTTACACAAACACATTGTGTACTGGAGCTGGCTTTACACAGATATACACACTGTGTACAGTAAAGTCTCATACACGTGACCACAACAAATGAGAAAACGCCACACAGGCATTTACATTATCTCAACACACTCAAAATTAACACAGATTCATCAATCTTCACACTGATGACACATTTAAACAACTAAACTGGAAACATACAAGATAACAACATACCTTTAACAGAGTAGAATAGGGCATAATTAGTCACACACCGGAATACACTCTCTCTCTCATCCCTGTATTGAGAAACATGTGCGAACCAAACGCACACTGAGTTTCATTATCTCAATCAAAACAAATGCCATTTTCAAAGAAAACACTATTACACTGATAATATTATCGAAACAAACCTTGAGACAATGTTTTCATCATAAACACAAAGGGTTTTTTTTCACAAATGACGCTTAAATACATACAAAATATGAGAGCGCAAAATGACCTACCGCTTCCGTGCTCACTCGCGGTGCCTCTGAGCACACGCTAAACACGAGCGCAGGGCCGGCGCCACGAGGGGGCGTGAGGGGGCGTCGCCCCCTCACTGGCACTATCCCGCCCCCTCAGATCACCATTAATGTTGAATGGGATTTTAATGATAAAATGCGCTATTTAAAAATTACGTTTGCCTTGTGTATTGTCTTCCTAAAGTGAATTTTAAAGTCTAAGTATTTAACAAAACAAAAAAACAGGTGTGCATGTATTCTACCGTGACACACGCCCACTCATGTGTAGCCTGTAGGCTTGTTCGAATTCATCAGGCGAAGACGTCAAAATGCCGCGAGAGCGAGACGAAACGACACTTAGTATGATTTCTCGAATCGTTCCCGCGGTACTTTGACGTCATGTGGTTGTTGGTTCTTGCAGCCGCGCCTGAAGTTGAACAAGTTTGTGTTGACGGCTTGAGGCACGCCGACAATGAGCCCGCGTGTGTCTCAGAGGGAAATCAAGATGTCGAAGTGGGAAATTATATAAAAATTTACAGACAGGAGTGTGAGAGTGACCTGGGCCTGCCATGTAGCAATGGATATATGGAAAATAGCATTGGAAGTTCTACAAACCGGACTCCGGATTGTCACACATCATTTAATGCCGTGGCGTGGATGAATTATCGGAGCATTTCAGGTGCAAAGATCCAAATGTTCGGCTGTCATTAAGTCAATTCGGGCACCATGAACTTCAGCCAGACTGTACATAGTTTTGAAAAGTTCAGATGTTCATGTTCTTCAGCATCCTTGCAAGTCAACGTACAACCAACAGCCTATTATTGTTCTGCATTTAACGTTAAAGGTAAGCCTGTACGATCTCTCTCTCTCACACACCTGTTTATCAGGAGTAAATAGATAAAAAAAGACATTGTTAAATTTATAATTAACGAATTTGAATTAGCCTATCCTACAGCATAGCTGTATATGTAAACGAGTTATTGTCATTTTGCTATTGTGGTACTCTAAGTTAGCTGCTCAATCGCTAGCTTTTGGTGCATTACTTGTGGCAGTTAAAATAACTACGTTATATGATCAAATTGAACCAAAATGTTGATAAAATGTTGCGTTTGGACCGTTTTTGGGCTGAAAACCATCAACTCTCTTTGCCAACACTGCCCCCACCATTACGTAAAATGTATTTCTACCTCTGGGTCTGAACTTCAAATGAGTAGTGTTGTGCTAATATGTAACGTTAGGTATGCGTTTTTTTTTGTTGTTGTTGTTTTATTGTTCAGAGCTCTGTACGTTGCTATAGCTGTAGTTTTTGTGGTTGTATTACAGAGATGTTTGTTTATAACACTTTAAAACTTAATGTACCAAACCTATGTATTTTCTGGCTGGGAGAATTATATGCATTCATGTGATCGCCCCCTCTGGTATTTTAGACGCCCCCTCATCAGCGCTCGGCTGGCGCCGGCACTGCACGAGCGGCACACATCCTCCCAGTGTGTCTCACTAAAAACGACCCCACCTACAACAATGGTAGGAACCCAAAATAATCCAACTAATATAACAGAAAGTTTTGCTGAAGTTAACACAAAAATCAGTAAGTCTCAAAACATTTACAGAACTTTGTTGACATTTTAAAATTAGCTTGTTACACTTGTTTTTACAGACACAAAGGATAGATTTGATGGAAAACATCCATGATTAGTTTCATTGGCACTTCATTA
Organism: Paramisgurnus dabryanus; assembly: GCF_030506205.2. NCBI lineage: Eukaryota > Metazoa > Chordata > Actinopteri > Cypriniformes > Cobitidae > Paramisgurnus > Paramisgurnus dabryanus. Next base: position 1,467,168 of record NC_133341.1, on the reverse strand, counting down.
GGTGTAAGCCACTTTAAAGAGGGGAAACCTAGGATGACCTTTTGCTTATTTTAATTTCACAGCAATAAGGCCATGTTGAAATGATCACTGAGGCACATTGTAACAGCCAGAGGTCTGTTACTACCTGCCTCTAGGGGGAGTTAATGAGCTACCCACCTGCTAGTATTAAAGCCTGGCTTACCACAGAGCAAGATATATGTGAAGCATGGCTTTGGCCTTGAGTGTTTCAAACAACCCTGTGTCCTGATTGGGAAACTTTTGTTTTATGCTCAATCCAAGTAAGAAATAAGCTTTTTGTTGGGTTTATGGGAATGTTTGTTTGTTAAATCAAATACTTTATTGTTCTGTTATGTTTACTTCTAATGTGTATTATTTCTTGTGTATAGAAGGACTTCTAATATAATGGTGAATCTCACCCCATGGGCTGCAGGCCACATGGATTAATTGGATCCCAATGAATGGGTACCTCATATTTGTCCTTTAAATGGGTTTGTTGCATAGAAGGTTCCAATATGACAGTGTTAGCTGCATGAGTGGATTCCTTTGCATTTCTTCACCCTTTCTGGATTCCAAATTCATCTGGACATTTGTTGGACATTTTGCTGAGGCAATGGACATTTCAAATGAACACCTCAGATAAGCTTTTTCACATTGTTCATCGTCATCAATCTTACCACTAAACTGTTGTTTACCTTTTATGTAACCTGTGTGTGAAATTGAGAACTATATATCTTCATGGTAAATTATTGTTATATTGGTTTTGTGTTTTGATACAGTTTTCAATATATATAATTTCACTTCAATTCACTGTTTTGTTGTGGTCTCTTTACACATATTTGTATCTAAACTCGCAATTGGTTTTCTAAGCCCTCCCAAATTTCAGATTTATAATAATCTAATTACAAGGTGTAGTTTGTGATTGTTATATAATGGCGCCCGAACAGGGACCTGAAGAAAACTGATTTTTTTTGTTAATACTATATTGTGTATGAGACTTAGCATAATATGGCCAGCCAGAAAGCTCAGGAAAGGGTTGAGACCATACCTGAATTAGATTTCGCATCTGACCCATTCACCACCCATAGAGAACCCCTTAAGGAATTGATTAATACATTCAGTGAGTTATATATTGAATCTGAGGAGGAAAATGAAGAGGATATAGATGAGAATTTGGATGATCTCCCTTTACCACCACCACCACCACACCATGATGTTGCTGAAGAATGCTGTCAAAGGGTCAGTGAGTGTTGCACCTTTTCTGAAATGGAACATAAATGTAAAGGTATTGAAGAGAGGGTGAATTATCATATTGAACGTGAATGTGATAGAGTGAAGAAAAGGCTGGAACTGGCAATACAGGATTTGGGACAATCAATGGTGGACTGTTTAAAAAGAAGAGATGTACAAATTGAACAAAAGTTCAAATCTCTTACTCCAATAGTATCCACTCCAAAACAACCACTTACTAGTGCTTTATTCCCTTCCCCTATTGGAGACCGAACATATGATGTTCAGTCTACTCAAGCTGTACAGTACAATCCCCCTGTGAAAATAGATTTTCCAAACTTCAGTAATGATCAAGATGAAGATCCTGTGATGTTTATAGAACGTTGTGAAGAGTATTTTGCTGTACGTCCTCTATCTGACAATGAGATACTTGCTTCATTAACAGCTGTGCTAAAGGGAACTGCTAAAGACTGGTGGTTGGCTGAGAAAGGGAATGTTACCAGTTGGATTCAGTTTAAAAGAGTTTTTTTGCACTCCTTTCTTAGTGAAGACTATGAAGATGTGGCTGCAAGGAGGTTATTAGAAAGAAAGCAGGGTGCTAAGGAGAGCATCCGTGACTTCGCTTTCCACTATCGGGCACTATGTATGAGATGGAAAAAGAAAATGACAGAAAAAGAAGTGGTACAGGCTATACTTCGGAACTGTAATCCACGCTTGGCAAGTTTAATGAGAGGAACTGTAAGGGATGTTGGAGAGTTGGTAAGAATTGGAACCCAGATCGAAAGGGACTTTGATGAATCTAAAAGATACTGGAGTCAAATTAACGTGGAAGAACAAAGGAAGAAAACTCAATCAAGTCGAGACCCTCAACGTAAACCCCTTATTGCAAACACCAGAATTGTCCAGTCCATGCATAAAACCGCAACCCCAGACATCAAAACTGTGTCAATTCCTATCGTGCTTCGAGATCGATATTTTGTAGCCATGGTGGATACAGGCAGTACGTTGTCCCTTATACAGGAGTCCTGTTGGAGACAGTTGTGTAAAAAGGAACCCTGTGATCCAAGTGTAGGACAGTTATTTATGCTGGCTAATGGACAAAGACAGACTGCAATTGGAAAGGTAAACTGGCAGTGTGAGATTCAGGGACGACAAGTAGACCTGACATTGTTCATTTTGAAGGATACTGATTTAACAGTACCAATTCTATTAGGCATGGATTTTCTACTGGCTACTGGAATTGTGTTAAATTTTCAAAAAGCACAGTACATATTGCCTTCAAAAGAAGCTGATGGTGAAGATTCTTTTCCATTTTTGATTAATGACTTTCCACCTTCAGTACATTTTTACCTTGCTGTACCCTCCCCACCTGTAACAGTTGTAACTTTGCAGACCATTCAACAACTTGTACAGAAAGCTGACACACAACAACCCATTAAAAACGACTTGGAGAGTCTGATGCTGGGATGGCCAACGGTATGTACCCATGATTTTGGACATACAAATCTGGTAAAACACTGTATCATTACCACTGATGAAGTACCCGTTAGGAAAAAGGCTTACAAAGTTTCTATAGACAAACAGCATCTGATCGAGGCAGAAATCAAGGAAATGCTTGCTAAACAGATAATTCGTCCCTCTGTTTCACCCTGGGCAGCTCCTGTGGTAGTGGTACCAAAAAAAGATGGTGGGTCAAGATTTTGTGTTGATTACAGAGGACTGAATTTAAAAACTTACCTTGATGCTTATCCTATGCCACAAATATCTGACATACTGGAGTCGTTACATGGAGCAGTTGTGTTTAGCACTCTGGATCTAAAAAGTGGATATTGGCAGATGGAGATGGAGGAGGGCAGCATACAGAAAACCGCGTTTGTGACCTCAGCTGGATTATATGAATTCTTACGTCTACCATTTGGCCTAAAGAACTCTGCTGCATCATTCCAGAGGCTTATGGACCATGTGTTGAGAGAACTAAAAGGAAAGTGTTGCTTTGTGTATATTGATGATGTTGTTGTGTATTCTAGAAATGAAATGGAACATCTTCAACATCTCAGCCTGGTGTTCAAGTGTTTTCATGAAGCTGGACTTACCCTAAATCTTAAGAAATGTCATTTTATTCAACGAGCACTCACATTTCTTGGCCACGTTGTTTCAGGTGAGGGAATTAAGACCGATCCATCTAAGGTAGCAGCAGTAAGTGAATTCCCCGTACCGCAATCTCTGAAGGATGTCCAACGTTTCTTAGGTTTGGCTGGTTGGTACCACCGCTTCATCCCTCATTTCTCTGAAAAAGCTGCCCCTCTGCATGCTCTTAAACAAAAGAAGGCCACATGGATCTGGTCCGAACAATGCCAGCAATCATTTGAGACCATAAAGCAAGATCTGACACAAGCACCAGTACTAATTCCACCAGATTTTAATAAACCTTTCAGAGTGCAAACAGATGCCAGTGAAGTTGGATTGGGAGCTGTACTGACACAGGAAACAGAAGAAGAAGAACATGTCATAGCATATGCTTCCAGACTACTAAGAGGAGCTGAAAAGATGTACTCCGTTTCAGAGAAGGAGTGTTTGGCAGTTGTGTGGGCGGTAGAAAAGTGGAGACCATATCTTGAAGGACGACCTTTTGAGGTGGTAACGGACCATGCAGCACTAACATGGGTTTTCCAACACCCCAAACCATCATCTCGACTTACCCGTTGGACCATTCGTTTACAAGGTTTTCAGTTCACAGTTAAGTACAGGAAAGGCCTTTGTAATGTTGTTCCCGATGTCTTATCTAGAACTCAAGAAGGCATTACCTCTTTCCGGTGCTTGCCATGGTTAAAGCTGTTAAAATCAAAACCATTCCAGCTAATGTTCCAGTAGATCTGACACAAATTGCAATTGAACAACAAAAAGATGTGGAAGTCTAGGAGTTGATTAAAAAAGCCAGCTTAGAGGTGAATCATGATATTTCCAGAGTACATTATGTTATGCAGAATGGAACTTTGTTTCGCAGTGTACCTGATGGCCACAAGGGGCAGAAGCTACAAATAATTGTACCTATGTGTCATCGTAAGGAGTTCTTGCAGTATGCCCACGACAACCCATTAAGTGGTCATCTGGGAAGACTGAAAACACTTCTCAGACTTTTGGATATAGCCTATTGGCCTACTTTAAGAACAGATGTGTGGAAACACTGCAAGGAGTGTCAGACATGTCAACAGTATAAGCCTTCATTCACAAAACTTTCTGGGTATCTACAATCCACTCCAGTCGTCGAACCGGGATATATGATGGGAGTTGATTTAATGGGCCCATTTCCAAAAAGTGTCAAGCAAAATGAACACCTTCTAGTTGTCGTTGATTACTGTTCCAAATGGGTGGAACTGTTCCCTTTAAGAGTGGCAAAAGCTCCCCAAATAGCAAGGATTCTGGTGGAGGAAGTTTTCACAAGATGGGGGACACCTGCCTATTTGGTATCAGATCGTGGAGCACAATTTACCTCTCATTTACTCAACTTGGTTTGTAAACAGTGGGGTGTAATTCAGAAGCTGACTACAGCTTACCATCCTCAAACAAACTTGACAGAGCGCGTCAACAGAACTCTCAAGACAATGATTGCTTCATATGCAGGGGACCAGCACCGACAGTGGGATCGATGGTTGGCAGAATTCAGATTTGCGATTAACTCTACTGTACAAGAAAGCATAGGTTATACCCCAGCAGAAGTGGCTCTAGGAAGAAAGCTGAAAGGACCATTGGAGAGAGCACTACACCATCCACCTGACCCTAGTAACCCTGCTTATCCGGTTCTCGAAAGGCAGCAAAATTTCCTCCATATTGTGAAGAAAAATGTGGAACAAGCTCAAAACAAGCAAAAGCACTACTATGATCAACGCCGTAAGCAGACTCAGTTTAAGGTAGGAGATGTAGTATGGGTCCGGTCTCACCCTTTATCCAGAGCTAACGAAGGGTTTATGGCTAAACTTTCTGAGAAATGGAAGGGTCCTGCTAAAGTTGTGAAATGTCTTGGCCCGGTTAATTATGCTGTTTCATATCTTAATGATCTTAAAAATGTTGATACATATCATGTAGAAAATTTGAAGCCTTGTTTTGGATATGAAGGGTTTATTTCTGAAGGGGGGGATATGTAACAGCCAGAGGTCTGTTACTACCTGCCTCTAGGGGGAGTTAATGAGCTACCCACCTGCTAGTATTAAAGCCTGGCTTACCACAGAGCAAGATATATGTGAAACATGGCTTTGGCCTTGAGTGTTTCAAACAACCCTGTGTCCTGATTGGGAAACTTTTGTTTTATGCTCAATCCAAGTAAGAAATAAGCTTTTTGTTGGGTTTATGGGAATGTTTGTTTGTTAAATCAAATACTTTATTGTAGGGCTGTGCAAAAAATCGACTGCGATTATCATGCGCGTGTCATCAGTAAAGCCGGTTCCGTGATTAGAAGTAAATCGCCATCAGCTGCTTTCAGATGGAGCAGCATTTATTACACAGACCCGTAGTTCACCGAGAAGCTAGGCAAAATCGCATAGAAAATCGGAATCGATTTTCCTCGATTATGAACCCGATTTTGCCTAGCTTCTCGGTGAACTACGGGTCTGTTTAATAAATGCCGCTCCATCTGAAAGCAGCTGATGGCGATTTAATACTAATCACGGAACCGGCTTTACTGATGACACGCGCATGATAATCGCAGTCGATTTTTTTGCACAGCCCTACTTTATTGTTCTGTTATGTTTACTTCTAATGTGTATTATTTCTTGTGTATAGAAGGACTTCTAATATAATGGTGAATCTCACCCCATGGGCTGCAGGCCACAGGGATTAATTGGATCCCAATGAATGGGTACCTCATATTTGTCCTTTAAATGGGTTTGTTGCATAGAAGGTTCCAATATGACAGTGTTAGCTGCATGAGTGGATTCCTTTGCATTTCTTCACCCTTTCTGGATTCCAAATTCATCTGGACATTTGTTGGACATTTTGCTGAGGCAATGGACATTTCAAATGAACACCTCAGATAAGCTTTTTCACATTGTTCATCGTCATCAATCTTACCACTAAACTGTTGTTTACCTTTTATGTAACCTGTGTGTGAAATTGAGAACTATATATCTTCATGGTAAATTATTGTTATATTGGTTTTGTGTTTTGATACAGTTTTCAATATATATAATTTCACTTCAATTCACTGTTTTGTTGTGGTCTCTTTACACATATTTGTATCTAAACTCGCAATTGGTTTTCTAAGCCCTCCCAAATTTCAGATTTATAATAATCTAATTACAAGGTGTAGTTTGTGATTGTTATAACATAATGGCACACTTACGATACATATATCTACACCGAACATCCAGTGATTAAAGAACAGAGACATGGACAAAAATCATACACCACTTGCTTCGTGTTCAATGACGGGTGTTGATTAACCCAGAGTAAGTGCATTTAGGGATGCTCACTGGAGCCCCATATGGTGTTCCTGGTCCGTGTCATTAGCTTGTTACAGCACTGACTACTGGCCAAGGAACTGCAGAGATAGAGAGTAGGAAAGAGAGAGAGCCAGGCCACCAAAGACAGTGCTACAAACCAGAATGGTCTAGGGTCAACGGTACCATTATTACTTTCAAATGTCAACCTACAATTAAATAAAACAGTTCATCTGGCAGAGAACAAATTAGCTTTGACCATGGCATAATTACCCTTTCCAGGAGAACCATTAAGCGAGATCATATCTGCTCATTCAATGTTTGAGAAAAGGCCATCAGAGTACACTCTACCCGACAGGGATGCGCATTTGCCATTTGGCAGGGTAATTTATTGTCCTTATAATAGATTTTTTTTATACTTGACTGTGGAATTGAAAAGTGTAATAACCTGCCAGCTTTGTCTTCGACATCTGAACACCCATTTTATTCTTTTAAGTTGATAGACTATTGGTAATTGCATGTATAGTGTATGGTCTTGACAGGCAACAGTGACCACGTTTACATGCACCCTCATTATGCGATTATAATGGGATTTTGACAATACTGTGATTATACTGTACCTCATGTAAACACAATACTTTGAGAAAAATAATGCGATTAAGCTCATAATTGCAGTAAGTATAATCGTATTAAAAGAGGTGGCATACTTCGTTTTCAATCTCAGTATGTGTCCATGTAAACGCATTTATATCGCACTAACTGAAGTGTGCATGTGTTTTAGTCACAGGCACGTGCACACATAGACATCAAAGGGGGCTTGAGCACCTGCCCTTTTTATCCCTGGAGAGAAAGTGCCCTTTTTTTCTGGGGTGCTTTCTTAAAAAAAAATAATATGATCTTTATTCATATAACAACTGATGTCTGTCTGTTTACTTGTTGCTTATTTAATTTAACATGAATTTATTCAGAAATCATTTAAATGAGATTTAAACTCTTATATAAAGATAAATAGCGCTATTTGTGGCACACAAACGGATAACAGATGAGTCCCGCCTCCAAAATTCAAATCGCTAATTTGATTGGCTTTACCTTTCCTTAGTCCCGCCTCTCTAACTTACTTCGCTTTATGATTGGTCATTCGCGCTTCAAGCGCCAAAGCTCAGCCCGAAGAACGAGACGCGATCATGTGCATGATTATGCAGGCAGGCTAACGGTAAGTGTGTGGAAGAAAGCATTCTTATATTAACAGTTTTATGCACAAAATATGGGACACGTTGTTACACATAACGATTCAGGGACATTGTTTTCCATGGCACATGGATTAAAGTGAAAAAAATTCTTCTGACTGAAATTTTTTTCAGGCCAAGTCATATTTCTTTAACCAAAACTTAATGTAGGCGAGACCAATAGCATTTTAAGGGTGTATTTTTTGCCATTAATTCCATATTAAAGTCGCCTGTGGCATATATAGGTGGCTGTAGTTTGCATGGCATTTAAGATGAAGGCGAAACAGCTAAATAACTCACTATATAAAAAGAAAACATGAATATCACCACCTTTAATGAATCTTTTATTAATTATTTATTAATTGTAAATGTATTTATTTTAGCATTTACTAATAATTTTTTTAATCAAAGTTGAAACTGTTATCATTAGTGAATGCACCATGAACTACCATCAATTACTGTAATGACATAAACAAGAATTAATAAATGCTTATATATTCTATATTTTTCATTGTTTTTTCAAGTTATATAATGCATTTACTAATGTGAACAAATACAACTTTTTCATATCATATTATTCAGTACACATAAACGAATAATCCAGGGTCTGTTCTGTTCACAAAACAGCTTACAGTAACGTTATGTATGAATATAAACCCTGAACGTGTAACTCGAGTTAAACTAGTGTACAATTCGCACAGGATGCGTGTAACCATAGTGACAGTTGTTAATTGATGACTGTACCTTTATCAACAAATTATTATGTTACAATAGAGGCAGCGCTGATGTGCTATTTTATGGGCAATGGTTCTGCTGTTTACTTTCTCCTAAGACCTAAATGGTCGTGTTTATATGAGGATACTTGCAAAGACGGGATTTTTGACGCATATTTGTATTTAAGCCCAATAAAGCGGCAAAAATACTCACAAGCTCAATGAGAAGCGAATGCGCGGCTTACGTGTTCAGCTCTGACACAGAAACAGCAAACGCATTTAACGTTAACACTGTTGTTTGTGTTTGTATGGCTTAATATCACTTGCTTATAAACTGCGGCGCTTAAATATATGTACAAATGTTACGTTTTTTGAGACCACACGCAAATGAAACTGCAAGAACCGACAGGTGGATGACATCAAAGTGCCGCGAGACCATTTCGGAAGCAGTCTCCTCTTATGATTCCTGAAAAAGCTCTCACAGGATGTGGATGTCATCTGCCTCTTGGTTCTTGTGGCGCCACATTAAGTTTACCCACAAGTTTAACAAACCCGTTGTATCAGCAACTGGCCTGATGAGCATAGCAGTCAAAAACGGGACGCGGGTGATCACGTACGTGAGAAATCATTTACCCCCAAAATACAGGACCCCTAATCGCAAAGACACGTAAATTACCTGGCGGTTTGGTTTTCTTATCCCACGAACTGAAAGGCTTGCCAATCTTCATCATTTCGCTAAGCCAAGTCGATCTCCATTGGTCTTTTACACCTTTATCAATCGCCAAAACATCGGAGCCTTTCTGCATTACAAGTTTGTCCATGCTAGCTGAAATAAAGTTTTACCTCAGCTTAACGTGATACAGCCAGAAAACCCGGAGTGGATCCGGTGCGTAGTGATTACAGAACGCTTACAGTGGAGAGAGGAACGTGATTTGGCTCCACATCAGGCTTTGATCACATCCAACTTTAAAAAAGGTGAATACACGTCGTCTTTATTAAAAGTGAATTTAATAATTTTGCAATTGACGGAAATCCGTCTAGCGACGGAAAACTTTAATCCATGCATGGCAATCCCATATTAACCTGAAGAGTTGCAAACTTGTAACAGTGTAGTGTATGTAGTTTGAACGGACTGCTCAGAAAATAATAAAGCACAAACAATAAAATAATTGCTAACTGCAGTAGTAAGCTTTTTTGTTTGCGTTTTTTTGTAATGGCTGTTAAATAAGTATAATGTGTTATATACTGGAGTGCTGTAGTAGATTGGGAAGAAATCTGATGGTTCAGTATTTTACTTGCCCAGTCTGAATTTTCACTGACATCACAAAAAAGTAAAATATAAAATACAAATAAAATAGGCCTAATCTATATTTGTTGTTTCTGACATGTGTAACCCTAATAAATATGAAACCTAAGATTAAAGGTGTCATAGGATGTGTTGCCATAATATGTTAAATTGTTCTTTGACAATTACATAGAATGTTGCTTTATTAAGTGCAAAAATTATCCAGAAACGTTTTTACATGTCTATTTACAACCCTAGAATTTGTCATTTTAATTAAATGGTCTATTTTTTCCCTATTTGAAAGGGTCATGAATAATAATGTTGAGCTCTGCTCTGAGGCTCATGCCAGCTCACATTAGTAAACAGACCTTATATTTTGAGCCCTTATCAGACAAAAATACATTTTGAGTAACAACTTACAACTAATCAGCTAAACGCAAGCATATGATATAGCATTTATTGGCATGTAGCGCTAACTCAGCAGTCACAACTTTGTTTTTAGCATTTTAACAAATTTGTAATTAATGTGTAATTTAATGTTTTCAAAACATGCACATTGTGTAATGGCTTCCTTTGCTGCTCTATAAACCTAGACTACTAAGGAGACCATGGTGTCTTAGTGAACAACTGATTATTTTGTAGACATCTTTTGAAAATTAAACAATTGCATGAGTTTGAGGAAGATAAAATTAATTAACTTTTTTAATATTTTTTTTTAAAAAGGAAGTCAGAATTGCGTTAATATATATATATACTTTTTGTTAAAAAAAAAAGAAAAAAATATACATAATTATGAGAAGTGCCCTTTATTTCACTTGAGCCCCTGCCCCTCAAAATGTCTGTGCACGTCCCTGTTTAGTCACGTACCTTAAGCACAAATATAAATTTAATATTAAAAGATTTTAAAAACTATATTTTTTGTTATCATTATAATGTGAACAGCCCTTTAGGCACAGTCATAATGTTTATGTCTTCATCACGGCACTGGATAATGAAATACGTCTATAACAACGTGTTTGTCATTTAACGTAAATAAATTAAAACAATATACTTTAACAAGTCTAGCTAAAGTATTTAGCTACACTACAGCAAAAAATATCAAACTGCACTGATGCCACTTCATGGTGGAGTGTCATACTTACAAAATCTCTCTTTATGTTAAAATGGATTTGACATTTTAAGTTTTTCTAAAGAAATATGAATACTGAGCGTTTGATGTTTATATGTGACCCTACCTATGATATCCAGGCTAAAGTCTCATTCTACACCACAGGCGTCATGGCAATTCAAACTGAGGGCTGCTGCATCCTTGTCACTTTTCAGAGATTATGCCATTTTAAACATTTATTTCATTTAGTTTTGATCATGTTACATGTTGCTTTATTCAGGCAGCAGGTACTGCAGTTTTTACAGCGCAGTTGCAGACAGAGTTGGGTATAATGCTGTGTAACGCATTACTGTACTCTAATTACTTTTACCGATAATAATGTAACACTTTACATTTTAAATGCATGTAAATTGATTACAGTTACCAATTTTAATAACATTACGTTACTACCCAGACAGCACACATACATCTGGCCGACGTTGTGCCGACTTTCAAAGTTCCATCGGCAAGATGTCGCTCAGGTAGCGTTTGCTCATTGGGAAGATGTCGTCTAGATGTCGGCATCTCTTCGCAAATGCCCTTGGGCCGATGTTCAAACCATGCCATTTCAGCCGCTCTGCACGGGCTTTACCGGGCATTTAGTTATTAATTTAAACCTTTATTCATTCACACTTATTCAGAATAATGTGCTTCTGTGCAATAATAACTAAAAACAAGTACACCACTGTCAATAACCATTGCAAATTTATTTATTTGACAAATATAACTCATAAACAACTTGGATAACTCAGTAACAGAATATTTAGATGTGTCACACATAAATTACATATTCTGTAACTATTATACACTGCTATATACTACTGTGTTAACGTTTTGAAACACTTAACTAAAATACTTATTTTACCCTTCAAAATAATATACTCTTAAGGTATATGATTCAATTACGTTTGTGGACAAAAATATAGTCTCAACATATACATTTATTTCAATTGAGAACTAAAATTTAATTTAAAACTTTTTTTAAATTACTTGGACAAAATGATAAAATAAACAAGTAATTCAAGCCCATAATACATGGAAAATTCTTTGAAAATATCTCAGGGTGAGATCTCAAATTACTGAAAAAACCCAAGGGTATATATTTCAAATTCTAGGCAAAGGGTGGCTGCATTTGAAATGCTAAAATATAACAGTTTGGATTTCAGAAGTTTTAGTCTCAAGATAATTCACATATGTTGTACAAATGGGACACGGCCTGTGAAAACCCAGCAAAGTATTTCTTTGTGACTTACTGTTTTCTACATAAAATCATCCTATACAATTCAGAAAACATTCTCTGAAATTATAATCTTGACATCTTCAATACTGACTGAGTAAGGTCATGCCAAAGACTGAACTCAATGTTAAATCAGTAAATTCAAACTTTAGATGTCATTAGATGTTAAGACAGTAGCCTGGATTTAATATACAAGGTCACATATTTATGTATCTTAGAAATATATTGTAAAAAATAATGTGCATGTACATAACAAAAACATTTAATCATAAAACATTCTCGTCAGGTCTTCTGTCTTTGTTTCCTACACTCGTCTCTGCAAGCAGTGCCTTTAGAGGTTCCTCTTTGTTGTCTTTGTTTCCTGTCCCGAACACCGCCTTTTAAACATCTGGACACAACTTCTTCCTCTCCATGGTTCCTCTTTGTTGCTTTAGGATCACCTAAATGGAAACATCCAAAAAAATTATTAATCATACGATCACATTTTTATATTTAAATTTAGGTGCCTATGGCAAACATGAACAATCGTGTATATTGGATAGATAATCAAAAAGTGGACCCACAAAGCATACAGTACTTTATGTAAGCATATAAAACATCTGGTCTACTGTGTTGTTGCATTCCTGAGTGTCTGGCTGTGCATTATAAACAGTGTTAATTCTTCTTTGCATCCTCAGCTATACTTAAAATGAGTGCTATATGAGGAATTAATGCAAATGTCTTGAAAATTATACATTTTATTGTTAGAGATATCTAAAGATAACAGTCACCCACTTGCTTACCACCAAACTGTGTTGAACAAGTGCTTGCATCAGTGTTCGTGTAATCAAGTAAAGTATAACCTTATTCACACAATACTTTGGTTCCAGAAAATGTCCCTAAAATTGGCAGAGAGGCATTTGTATGAACGCAAACATGTGCCGTAGATGTTCTGGGATTGTTCCAGGAAAGAGGACCTAGTAACATTACCGTAAGATACCTGGAAAGCCCTCTTTGTGAATGAGACGCAGAAACAATGGCGTAGTTTTGAAGTTATGGTTCAGCTCTTTAAAACAAGGTTTTTACAAAGGTCGGCAAACTGGACCGAAGCAGAGATCAGGGAGCATGTGCATCATCGCAACAAGATATACCGTTCAGCTCTTTAAAACAGGGGTTTAAATGAACATTTACATTCACGATGAGAAATGTCTGCAAACTGGACTAGGACAGAGTTCAGGGAGTTTCAAATATCCACTTTGAAATTGGGTTAATTCATGTGCATACTAGAACAGCGCATGACACATTCCATTATAGTCTTATCATAAACAAAAATGCAGTCTTCTGCAGAGAGAAAAAAACAATAATAACAAACCTTCAGACACTGTGGATAAAACCTATCAAGTGCAGGACTTTAAACACATGATGTGTCTTTACGGCATAAACACAGATTCCGGAAAATCATTGGCAGTATGAATGAACCAAAAATCAAATGGTCCTGGACCAAGTTTAAGTATAATATTAAAACTGCAAGCAGTGATGGAAGGGCCCTCGCACACCTGACACCGCCACGCCGTGGCATTAGAAGAATTAAAGGGAACAGTAGTAAATAGGCATTTAAGCATGTAAACATAGGTGAACCATTTAAAAGTATAGTATAATGTGCCACATTTCCTGTTGCTAATTACAAATGACAGCGAGGTAGCATCGTGTAAGATAGTATGAGAGAGAGAGAGAGAGAGTGAGTGAGCGAGTGTGTGTGTGTGTATGAGTGACTACATGTAAATATTGGCACGTAGATGTGTTCTGTCCAGGACTCTTATCAATCATGTGAAGTTTGGGACAAATCTGACATTGCATTATCATTGTAAACATGTTACTTCCTGTTACCAGCTGGTGGCGCTATGACCGTAACTGACTATTGGCATCATAAGTGACTATCAGTGATGGGAGTAACGCATTACTGTAACTCCACTATTTTTTTAAATCAAGTAACGCAATTACAATTACTGAAATTTAAATGAGTTCGTTACGCGCGTTACTCTATTTTGTAAAAAATAGACAAGACATATCTGACGTCGCAGGACTGTAGTTGGCGGCGCAATGATTCATTACACTTCTTCATAGCTGACAGTGCATATAGAATGAACATGAAAAATCTAAACGGGACAACATACCTTTGTTTAAAAATTGTGCGCAAGTCATAATCCATCCGGTCTCATGTTTGTAAATTATCTTCACCAAGCAATCGCAGTATGACATCAACTTGCATTTGTAGTCCACAAAGGTAATAAATCTAAGAAATGATCATATATTCTTAGATGTTTACATCGGCTTCATGGAAGAGAACGATCCGCGATTGTTGTTTCCACTAAAATATTCACACTGCGGTGTACACCCGTGTTAAAACTCCATAGTATGTGTGAGCTCGCTTTTAGTTTTAGTTTCAGTCTCTCCGTATCCGAACAAAAAATCCACTCGCTCTGTGTCCATCTGACAAAACAATCCACTCGCTCTGTGTCCGTCCGACAAAACAATCCACGTAGCCTACTCCGTTTTCTGAATAAATATCTTCCTTTAATCCTGTGTGTCATTTAAATCCAACAGAAAACAAACAATATATGACCAAAGAGCGCAGTCCCTGTGGCAAGCTTCACAAGCTGTGTTCCAATTCAAGTGCTGCACCCTACTAAGCATGCAATAAAAGGTGAGCACTTGCCCATTCAAGGCGCTCAGAAGTTCGCGAAGAGAACTGAAATGAGACGGTCTAACCTTCGGAGGACCCATAATTTGCCTCATCTGCTGCACACGCATCGTGCCTGTCAGCAGGACACAGCGGAGACGTTTCTAACTTATTAAAATAAATATGAAATCAGAAAAATTATAATTTATTTTAGAAAATTTGACATGTTGACACAATTGTCTCCAAATTTTTAAAGAGACACTACACAATTTAAACACATTTTATATTTTTGTAAACATGCAGAATATTTGTCTAAATGGTCTAAATGATATACATAAATAAACTAAGTTTAAATATTAAGATAATTTCTAACAAAAATATTCAAAGGTTGAATCTAAAGCAAAATAGGCTCCTACAGTATGTGATATATTAGAGTCTTATGTGTAAAATAGCCCATCCATATCATTTTACTGTTTGACTGTTCAGTACTGTTCATATTTACATTTAAAAAGCAGACATAAAAGTAACTTAAAAGTTACTTTTCTAAGTAACTAATTACTTTTGATATACAGTAACCGGTAGAGTAATTCAGTTACTTTTAAAAGAAGTAATTAGTAACTGTAACTAATAACTAATTTTTTAGTAACTTGCCCAACACTGGTGACTATTGACATGTAGATGTGTTGTGGGATTTTTATGTTGTTTTATTAATCAGTATGTTATGTTATAATCCATATGTGCCATTATGCTTTCTGTGCTGAGATATGTGAGTAAATGTCTTTGTGTAAAGTTGAAAGGCTGTTCCAGTTGGGGGTAGGAACAAAGCCCTGAAGAGAAAACACGCAGAACAGATGGTTTCAATAAACAAGTAGTTTGCTTTATAACTATGTTATATTTAGAGAAAGTGAAAATTAGTATGTTTAACTAATGAATGCATTTAACCAATTCATGAACAATGGAGTACTGTTGTGTTGTTGAATAATTATGTTTTACATATTTACTGCCTACATTTCATGCTGATTGCTAAAAGTGTTAAAGTTACAAAGATGTCCAAATAAGGACTGTGGAAATTGATTTTGTTCCATTTTTATATTTCTTTAATTGATCATTTTATTCTATAAACATTGTGTGTTTCATATATGCACTGAGCTATTATGTAGAAATGAGGTGTTTATGTTTGAGAGTGGAGAGTTACCAGTTTTTGTGTGTGTGCTGTAAGGAGGATTAGCGAGGAATTTACGCATGGTATAGATCAAGATAAGAGAGAGGCCTGAGAGGGAAAGCAAACAGGCAACTATTTCATTAACTAATGCTTTAATGTTCACAGGATAAAATGTGCAATGTATTTCTTACTTAATCAGTATTAATCATTGAATAATTGATGTAATAAATATAAGATGTTGTCTTTGATAAATTTGTATTAACCAATGAAATGAAGGTTGCATACAGAATAACTTAATGGGGGCAGGGCAGCTCAACCTTGAAGAAACAGAATCTCCTGTGTGCATGTATGTGTGTGTGTGTGTGTGTGTGTGTGTGTGTGTGTGTGTGTTTTCTTTCCTAACAGATGGTTTTTAATAATGATTAAAGTGTTTCCTTAGAAGTAGTATTGCAGTAAAATATTTAATATGTGTTTATCTATCTAAAGAAGTTAATGTGTGCCCTATTCATATTACCAATTTTACAAATAATGAAATGATGTCATGATATTGAAATATGTTTTACATAATAATCACTTTCATCTTACAGCTTATGTTTTTTATAAATGAATGTTTTATTAATGATTTGTTTCTAAGAAAGCATTATAACATTCTATGTGAATTGGAGGAATACTAGGGAGGAACGGCAGGGCTCCCAGGGATGAGAGGAGAACAGTTTGTTCCTCTTTGTCTATGTGTGTCCATCTTTGCCTACAGGCTAAAATTGGGTGTGGTGATGGAGTCAGATGGACGAGGGGAATGGCCTTTGTGGGTGGAGATTTTCTGAAGAAAGATCGACGTCACATATTTTATAAATATGCATGTTACTTCCTGAGCTGGTTGTTCGCTACTTGAGAGGACCCAGCGCTGTTAAACTTTTTCATATCTGATCAATAAATATTTTAACTTAGAGATTTGTATCTTGTGCCTTTCCTCTAAATTATGAACATGCAAATGGACGCCTTAAAGTCCAACAATTCGTGACCGCCGACGTTTTGTGGAGGGAAAGGAGAGAGTGAGAGGAAGGAGGGTTTCACATTGAAGAAACCAGAGTAAGGGAGGGCTCCATTTCAACACAAAAGACCGGTCTTCTAAAATAAAGGTAAGCAGAAACCTGTTATATCAAATTCTGCTATTGGACATATACCAAATTACTTGTGTTGATAAGGAGATCCGAACTGAATTACAAATTTACATTTTTGTAAATTGATCAGAGTGAAAAACTTTTATTTTTATAGATATTAAGAGATTTATTAAAATTGGGTTTGAGGCCCTTAATGTACTAGACATTATAAAGTAATAAGTTTGGGTTAGAGGCCCTTAATGTACTAGACATTATAAAGTAATAAGTTTGGGTTTGAGGCCCTCGGGTTAAAGTCCCGTAAAGGTAAATTGTGGTTGGAGTCCATTAATGTATTAGACATTATAAAGTACCAAGTGGGTTAAAGTCCCTCGGATGCAAATTCCGTAAATTCTAATTTTAATCCGGATATTATTTAATCGCTTTCAACTTTCGCTAAAAAGACGGGTCAGTAGTCGCGCGGGTGAAACCCCTGAAAACTACTGGTGTATATATTCTTTTGCTAGATTAGAGTGACGTTTTGTGGTTTTTTGAAATTCTGCATGCTTGTAAATTGTGTGAAAATGGCTAAATTTCAGAAAGAGTGTGATGACTATGTGTGTTCACCGGTGTATGTGCCATGGCTAAAAATACTTCAATTAATGATGGCCCAAACTGATCCTAAAGATGTTAAGAAAAGACAGAAAGAGGTTGCATTAGTTAGGGGAAGTTGACAGTGGTGCAGCTGCAAAGCCAAAGGAAGTTAAACAAGGAAACAGTCAGCCAGACTCAAGTGTGACACCTACGGCTCCTCCTCCAGCTCCACCCCCAGTGAAATCGATCTACCCCTCCTTGCACACACCTCCTCCTTATGAGAAAGCCAAAGCCCCAATGAAACAGCCTGTTTTTCAAATCAATAGCGGTGAATTGAATGTAGATGTAGATTTTATTTGTGTGAAAATGTAGTGTGTCTGTGATATATTGAGTCTGTTAAAACCATAAATGGGATTAAGCAAAATCTAGCAGAAAGACAGAGGCGAAGCTTTGAAAGAAAAACAACAAATTACAGAAAAGAGTAGAGACCAAGTTATTAAATGTGGAAATGAAGATGAACAATTGAAAAAGGACAGAAAATTGTTAAAAGGTGAATGACACAGATAAATTGTATAAAGGACAAAAAGATTTAACAAAATGAAGAGGAGTCTTCATCTGATGGTGGAAGGTGGTCACAAGATAAATTTCATTTTAAATTGAAAGGCAATATTTTGCAGTGGGTTAAGTTAAACCTTGAAAGGCTGAAAGCTCTCATCCTTTGACATTCAAGAAAGTGACTAAAAAGCTGGCAAGAAACAGACAATGAAAAACTGTGTGTGACATCAAAGTGTTGGAGTTGCAAAGAGAGGAGTAACTCATAAACTGGACTGAAAGCACATTCTATTTGAATGGGACTATACTTGAACTCAAGCGGTGAAGGGGGCACTGCATATGGTCAGAGACATTTACAAGGATGAAACACCAAAAAGACTGAGTGGAATCCAGAAAGACTCACAAAGATAATAATGTTCTTGGAGGCAAGAGAAACTGGACAATATTTCACTGGACACTGAACTTTTTCATCTTCATACGGGCCTTTGAGTGAAAAAGGGGAAAGAGTAAACAGCCGTTCAATGTTTGGTAAAGACCTTGTTACTATAGGGACACAGACAATCTTTATGAGAAAATCAGCTAGACACATTTAAAGGCTGATCAAGAACTTTGTTGTTAGGTGTGACTACCTGTTCTGAAATCAAATCAGACTCCTATTAATCTGACAGGAAGAAATGCATAATTGAATTTGGTATCTACAGAGGAAGTCAGAATTCCACTGATGGTACTGAGCTAAAAAGCAAATATATATGGCATAGAACAGCTATGGCAGAAAGGAAATTAAAATAGATAAAAGAAATAAATTGAAAAAGAAAAAAGAACACCATAGAACACTATAAAAGGTAAACAAGAAAAGCTGTGACAATAGAAAAATAACTGATTATTGTAACAAACTTTGTATTTAAGGAAATTGCCAGCCCAGACATCATATATGAGCATGAAGGTGTTCACATGGCAGATCTAATCACTGAGGGTGAGCCAAATGATTGGATACCATTGACTGATATACAAATTATTATTATTGTAATTAATTGTAATTGTTATACCATTGACTGAAAAAGCAAATAAATTGAGAGATGGTTTGTTCGCGGTACCACTGACAACTCCCCCACCGTTAATCACACTGTTTACAGATGGTTGTTGTTTCAGAGCAGCAGATGACACATTCAAGGCAGGCTTTGCTGTGGTTGAGCAAGTTGAGGGTGATTTTGTAACACGACTGAGTGGTAGATTGAAAGGTAAACGGTCAGCACAGAGAGCTGAAATGACAGCTGTTATCAAAGCCTTGCACTACACTGGTGAAGAGAGGGTGATTGTTTATAGTGAATCTGCATATGTGATTGGTGCAGTATATATGGAACTGCCATATGGCAGATAGGTGGGTTTGAAACCAGGAAAGGCCGGCCTATAGTAAATGCTAGCAAAGCCTGACACATAATACAGGCTGTGAAGGTACATAATGAAGTGGCTGTTGTCAACTCCCTAATAAACCACTTATATCCCCAACCATGGTTTCCCAAGACAAAGTTAGATCGGACAAACTGACAAACACGCAATGGAATTGACATATAGTTTCGGGGCTGCTTATCACCCCAATGTTAGAGCAAAGATGAAATACTGAACCTGACTTTGACATTAAAATTTGACTTGACAAAATCTGTGCACAGACAAAAATAACATGGCTTGACGTATTGCCAATTGCATTAATGCCTATTCACTTTTCTGTTAACAGGATCACTGGTTTGACACCCTTTGAATTGCTTACAGGTCGACAGTTTCCAGGTCCAAGGCATGCCCTGGTGCAGGATCCCATCCTGCCTCTAACACATGACGTTTCATCTGACAAACTAACTGCTATGATTGAACATTTTTCCTGACAGGCTACCACACAACGAAATTGTGAGAACGACCCAGCTGTTACAAATGATGATTGGGTTTCTAACAGACACAGGTGTGGACCTGAGGACTCAGGTCCAAGAGAGGGAAAGTGTTGAAAGTGAAAGTGAATCAGCTGGAATACAGAGAGGACAAACAGGAAGTGGTAACACATCAGTGGTAACACTCACACAACACCAACAACAAAGTCAACAAACACTCTGTAAAATTGTGCATAAAAAAGGTGACATTTTTTCTAGCCCAGCAACAGAACCCCTAGCACACTGTGTGAGTGCAGATTGTGCCTATGGAGCAGGTATAGCCGTACAGTTCAAAGCGAAGTACGGTACACAAAAGGTTGTAAGACAGAACAAACACACAGGTGAATGTGCAGTTACCCATGAGGACGACGGCAGATTGATTTTTCATTTAATAACAAAACAAAATTGTACTGATTTACCAACATATGAGAATTTTTCCTACAGCCTCAGACGTATGAGAGAGTGGTGTGAGAAAGAAAACATAACAAGTGTATCCACTCCCCGGCTGGGGTGTGGCTTAGATAAATTGGATTTCCACAAAGTGCTGGAAATCCTGACAGAAGTGTTTAGAGACCTGAATATCACAATTGCCATATATTCATTATAACCTGGGTAACTACATACCATATTGACCTTTGAATTTTGACCTTTGAATTTCTTAAGTTTCTTATACAATTCTACAGTATTAATTTCATATTTCATTTTTCTTCTCCTTTTTGAATTTACGATTGTTATTTGAGTATTAGCCAATAGGCATAAGTGTATTTTTTCCACAGAGATGAAGCTATATGGAAATTGGAAGGTTCTGTGGGCCCTAGGAGTTATAACTGCAATTATAGTCACCATAATATTTGGCATAAACAATGGAGATCCCTGTGTAACAGACTGATAGTGTCTGCAATAGAGAAAAAAGAGAATAGTCCACCCCCATATAGCATGCCCCTATTAGGCCTACAGAACCTGGACGAGGAGGAAGAAGAAAATGTGTGACCTCTTTCAGAGGTCAAGAGAGGGAATTGTGGGATTTTTATGTTGTTTTATTAATCAGTATGTTATGTTATAATCCATATGTGCCATTATGCTTTCTGTGCTGAGATATGTGAGTAAATGTCTGTGTGTAAAATTGAAAGGCTTTTCCAGTTGGGGGTAGGAACAAAGCCCTGAAGAGAAAACACGCAGAACAGATGGTTTCAATAAACAAGTTGTTTGCTTTATAACTATGTTATATTTAGAGAAAGTGAAAATTAGTATGTTTAACTAATGAATGCATTTAACCAATTCATGAACAATGGAGTACTGTTGTGTTGTTGAATAATTATGTTTTACATATTTACTGCCTACATTTCATGCTGATTGCTAAAAGTGTTAAAGTTACAAAGATTACCAAATAAGGACTGTGGAAATTGATTTTGTTCCATTTTTATATTTCTTTAATTGATCATTTTATTCTATAAACATTGTGTGTTTCATATATGCACTGAGCTATTATGTAGAAATGAGGTGTTTATGTTTGAGAGTGGAGAGTTACCAGTTTTTGTGTGTGTGCTGTAAGGAGGATTAGCGAGGAATTTACGCATGGTATAGATCAAGATAAGAGAGAGGCCTGAGGGGGAAAGCAAACAGGCAACTATTTCATTAACTAATGCTTTAATGTTCACAGGATAAAATGTGCAATGTATTTCTTACTTAATCAGTATTAATCATTGAATAATTGATGTAATAAATATAAGATGTTGTCTTTGATAAATTTGTATTAACCAATGAAATGAAGGTTGCATACAGAATAACTTAATGGGGGCAGGGCAGCTCAACCTTGAAGAAACAGAATCTCCTGTGTGTGTGTGTGTGTGTGTGTGTGTGTGTGTGTGTGTGTGTGTGTGTGTGTGTGTGTGTGTGTGTGTGTGTGTGTGTGTGTGTGTGTGTGTGTGTGTGTGTGTGTGTGTGTGTGTGTGTGTGTGTGTGTGTGTTTTCTTTCCTAACAGATGGTTTTTAATAATGATTAAAGTGTTTCCTTAGAAGTAGTATTGCAGTAAAAGATTTAATATGTGTTTATCTATCTAAAGAAGTTAATGTGTGCCCTATTTATATAACCAATTTTACAAATAATGAAATGATGTCATGATATTGAAATATGTTTTACATAATAATCACTTTCATCTTACAGCTTATGTTTTTTATAAATGAATGTTTTATTAATGATTTGTTTTTAAGAAAGCATTATAACATGCTATGTGAATTGGAGGAGTACTAGGGAGGAACGGCAGGGCTCCCAGGGATGAGAGGAGAACAGTTTGTTCTTCTTTGTCTATGTGTGTCCATCTTTGCCTACAGGCTAAAATTGGGTGTGGTGATGGAGTCAGATGGACGAGGGGAATGGCCTTTGTGGGTGGAGATTTTCTGAAGAAAGATCGACGTCACATATTTTATAAATATGCATGTTACTTCCTGAGCTGGTTGTTCGCTACTTGAGAGGACCCAGCGCTGTTAAACTTTTTCATATCTGATCAATAAATATTTGAACTTAGAGATTTGTATCTTGTGCCTTTCCTCTAAATTATGAACATGCAAATGGACGCCTTAAAGTCCAACAGTGTTCAGTCCAGGACTCTTATTAATCATGTGAAGTTAGGGAAAGATCGGACATTGCATAATCAGTGTAAACATGTCACTTCCTGTTGTCAGCTGGTGGCGCTATAACCATAAGTG
This sequence comes from Paramisgurnus dabryanus, assembly GCF_030506205.2. Classification (NCBI taxonomy): domain Eukaryota; kingdom Metazoa; phylum Chordata; class Actinopteri; order Cypriniformes; family Cobitidae; genus Paramisgurnus; species Paramisgurnus dabryanus. The sequence continues at coordinate 1,444,215 of NC_133341.1, read as the reverse complement.
ACTATTGACATGTAGATGTGTTCAGTCCAGGACTCTTATTAATCATGTGAAGTTTGGGACAGATCAGACATTGCATAATCAGTGTAAACATGTCACTTCCTGTTGTCAGCTGGTGGCGCTATAACCATAAGTGACTATTGACATGTAGATGTGTTCAGTCCAGAACTCTTATTAATCATGTGAAGTTAGGGAAAGATTGGACATTGCATAATCAGTGTAAACATGTCACTTCCTGTTGCCAGCTGGTGGCGCTATAACCATAAGTGACTATTGACATGTAGATGTGTTCACTCCAGGAGTCTTATTAATCATGTGAAGTTTGGGACAGATCAGACATTGGATAATCATTGTAAACATGTCACTTCCTGTTGCCAGCTGGTGGCGCTATAACCATAAGTGACTAATGACATGTAGATGTGTTCACTCCAGGACTCTTATTAATCATGTGAAGTTTGGGACAGATCAGACATTGGATAATCATTGTAAACATGTCACTTCCTGTTGCCAGCTGGTGGCGCTATAACCATAAGTGACTATTGACATGTAGATGTGTTCAGTCCAGGACTCTTATTATTTATGTGAAGTTTGGGACAGATCAGACATTGGATAATCATTGTAAACATGTCACTTCCTGTTGCCAGCTGGTGGCGCTATAACCATAAGTGACTATTGACATGTAGATGTGTTCAGGTCATGACTCTTAGCAATCATGTGAAGTTTGGGACAGATCGGACACTGTATGCCTGAGTTCCAGCAACCTGTTTCATAGTGAAACATCAAACTTTTGCTGGCCGAAACAGACACAAATTTTAATATAGAATCAAATCCTTCGCAATTTAGCATCACAAAGGCCTTAAGATGACACTCGCCAAATATGATGATGATCCGACGAAAACTGTAGGAGGAGTTAGTTAAAGTATGACTGCTGGAAATGAGAAAAACTGAGCCAAAATCTGAGAAATAATTCAAAATAGCTGACTTCCGAAATTCGTACATGTAAGTTAAACACAGTCCAAGGGCTGCTTCATTCAATATTTGAAAGTGGCGCTAAAACATGTTCCTTCAGGTTGCCAGCTGGTGGCGCTATGGCTATAAATGAAAATTGTTATGTAGATGTGTTCAGGTCAGGACTCTTAGCCATCATGTGAAATTTGGGACAGATCGGACACTGTATGCATGAGTTCCAGCAACTTCCTGTTTCATTGGAAAACATCAAACTTTGTCGGGCCAGAACCGACACAAATTTTTACGTAGAGTCAAATCCTTTGCAATTTAGCATCACAAAGGCCTTAAGATGACACTCACCAAATATGAAGATGATCCGACGAAAACTGTAGGAGGAGTTAGTTAAAGTATGACGCCTGGAAATGACAAAAACTGCGCCCAAATCACAAAAATAACTCAGAATAGCTGACTTCCTGTTTGGTTTACGGCTTAGCTCCAAGAGACTTTTTTGTAGGTCTTGTCATGCTACAGACGCGTACCGAATTTCGTAATTGTACGTCAAACACAGTCCGAGGGCTGCTTCGTTGAAAATTTGTAGGTGGCGCTATAGAGCCATTTTCCCACGCCTAATTCTAAAGCATACACCACATGTACATTTTCATCACTCTTGACATCTGTGCAAAATTTCATGAGTTTTCGAGTATGTTTAGGCCCTCTAAAGTCCCGCTGAAGTCGGAGAAAAAGAAAAAAAATAATAATAATAACTCCTTGAAGAACAATAGGGTCCTCACACCCCGGTGTGCTCGGGCCCTAATAAAATGGGCCCTTCTTCAATGTATCGTGTCTAACAGATACCAAGTTGCAAAGTTTGTCTCACCTGTGGGCCACAACACTTAGTTCTGTCCTAGTATATGCCTTAGTCCTTGGTCTAGATCTCACCCAAACACTGTAAACGGAGCAGAACAGAAATGTTAATTTGTAAGTAGAAATGATAAGTGGACCCAGATTTGTTCCAGAATGTATTAAATGAAATTAACATGGCCTGCGCTTTGTCTAAGATAAAGGATAAAATGCACCGTAAATAAAAGACATTTTAAAAGGGTTGAGTTGTCTGAACCAAGTCATCTTGTTGCTTTGACGTCTTTGTTTTAGTTTATCTTTACCCTTCTGCTTGTTAACAGCACACATCATCAGTAATGTTCAATTATCACTTTATGCATTACTTTATTATTTTATTAATGTTAAACACACCTTCAGGATCTTCAGTGTACTTAAATAGATAAGACTGAGCAGTGTTGATTTACCACCAGGGATTTTGATCTGTAAATGAATACATTCAAAGCAACAAGATGACTGTCTGATGACTCGAATGAGTTAAAGGATTACTCCTCCCACCAAAATGAAAATTGACTGATTATTTACTATCATGTCATCCAAGAAGTTATCTATTACTTTTTTACAGAACACAATCAGAGTTATATTAAATATGTTCCTGGTTCTTTACATTAATATATTTTATTTATATTTTTTTGCTTTATAATGGCATTGACTGGGATCAATGTTTTTTAAAGCTCAAAAGTATATCCATCCATCATTAAAGTAATCCATATATAACCCAGTGGATTAATAAAATTACTAGTCGTAATATGAATTGTGATGAAACACAGTAGAGACACATGAGAAACATTGTGATTGAGTTGTTGTAGTCTGTTTACAATACATATGCATCGTAACTCGCTTAAAGCTTAAACTATAAAGTTTTTCTCACAAGCCTATCATTTTGCATCAGAAGACCCACTGGGTTATATATGAATCACTTTAATGATGGATGGATGCACTTTTGGAACTTCAAAACATTGATGCCCAGTCAATGCCATTATTAAGCATTGAAGAACCAGGACCAGTGGCGGACAATGACTTATTTTCCGAGGGCGCACAATACAATGCGAAGCTCATCCCAACATGTATATAGCCCGTCATGTGTGTGGTTCGTCATTTTAAAATATGTGTTAGGCGTATCGCATAAACCCATGTGAATCACGTGTCATGTCAAAATAAGTGCCTGCTGCACCCATGTCTGAAAGGTTTATGATAAAAGATACCTGCATTATCTCATGTGAATGTGTTGCGTGTATTTTGTGAACGTGAGCATCTCTTTTATCATAAACGGTTTTGACGCGTGTGCAGCAGGCACATCTTCTGACAAGACAAGGGATGCACATGGTTTACATGACGCAACAAATACATATTTTTGAAAACACGAGCAACACACATTCAATTCAATTTTTTTTTCAATTCAATTTTATTTATATAGCGCTTTTCACAAAAGTCAATTGTTTCAAAGCAGCTTTACATAAATAGAAGCAGTGAAAAGCACAAAAAAAACGACAGATAGCACAACAAAATACAAAATAAATTTGCTGCGGCTATGACTAAATATTATAAGTGCACATATTACTAAAGCAACGTCTAGAAGAGGAAGCTAAGTAAAGCCCAAAAAGGCTGCCTCCCCAGTGCCGGCGCCAGCCGAGCGCTGATGAGGGGGCGTCTAAAATACCAGAGGGGGCGATCACATGAATGCATATAATTCCCCCAGCTAGAAAATACATAGGTTTGGTACATTAAGTTTTAAAGTGTTATAAACAAACATCTCTGTAATACAACCACAAAAACTACAGCTATAGTGAGCAACGTACAGAGCTCTGAACAATACAACAACAACAACAAAAAAACGCATACCTAACGTTACATATTAGCACAACACTACTCATTTGAAGTTCAGACCCAGAGGTAGAAATACATTTTACGTAATGGTGGGGGGCAGTGTTGGCAAATAGAGACGGTTTTCAGCCCCAAAACGGTGCAAACGCAACATTTTATCAACATTTTGGTTAAATTTGATCATATAATGTAGTTATTTTAACTGCCACAAGTAATGCACCATAAGCTAGCGATTAAGCAGCTAGAGAACCACAATAGCAAAATGACAATAACTCGTTTACATATACAGCTATGCTGTAGGATAGGCTAATTCAAATTCGTTAACTATAAATTTAACAATGTCTGTTTTTTATCTATTTACTCCTGATAAACAGGTGTGTGTGTGAGAGAGAGATCGTACAGGCTTACCTTTAACGTTAAATGCAGAACAATAATAGGCTGTTGGTTGTACGTTGACTTGCAAGGATGCTGAAGAACATGAACATCTGAACTTTTCAAAACTATGTAAAGTCTGGCTGAAGTTCATGGTGCCTGAATTGACTTAATGACAGCCGAACATTTGGATCTTTGCACCTGAAATGCTCCGATAATTCATCCACGCCACGACATTAATTGATGTGTGACAATCCGGAGTCCGGTTTGTAGAACTTCCAATGCTATTTTCCATATATCCATTGCTACAGGGCAGGCCCAGGTCACTCTCACACTCCTGTCTGTAAATTTTTAAATAATTTCCCACTTCGACATCTTGATTTCCCTCTGAGACTCAGAACGCGGGCTCATTGTCGGCGTGCCTCAAGCCGTCAACACAAACTTGTTCAACTTCAGGCGCGGCTGCAAGAACCAACAACCACATGACGTCAAAGTACCGCGAGAACGATTCGAGAAATCATACTAAGTGTCGTTTCGTCTCGCTCTCGCGGCATTTTGACGTCTTCGCCTGATGAATTCGAACAAGCCTATAGGCTACACATGAGTGGGCGTGTGTCACGGTAGAATACATGCACACTTGTTTTTTTGTTTTGTTAAATAATTAGACTTTAAAATTCACTTTAGGAAGACAATACACAAGGCAAACGTGATTTTTAAATAGCGCATTTTATCATTAAAATCCCATTCAACATTAATGGTGATCTGAGGGGGCGGGATAGTGCCAGTGAGGGGGCAAAGCCCCCTCACGCCCCCTCGTGGCGCCGGCCCTGTGCCTCCCCGGGGTGAAAAACCCCCTAGGAGCAAAAAACCCCGTGTTTTTATCCGAGGAAAAATAAGTCCTAGGAGGGAAAAACCCTTGGGAGAACGGATAAGGAGATTTAGCAGAGATTAAGCGGGTTCTGCCGGTGATCGTTGGTCAGGCATCAGCTGGGCATCACGTTGAAGGACGGCCAGTAGATCAGAGGTGTGCCGACTTTCACATCTACCGGGACTGGGTCTGTTTGTCTCGTTGTCCTCGGGTTGAGGACGAGACAGGGAGAGAAAAACAAAATCGTATTAGCGTAGCGGCCGTTCATATGTATTGAAGTGTCACACAGTGATGTGGTTTAACTCAGCTTCGTTCCAGACAGACTAACTATTGCGGCATAATTATATTATCTACAGTTTAGGATTTAGCAAATTGGGGGCCCAATGCGAGGGTATATTTAGGTAAATAAGGGTCACCTTCCGATCTTTAAGAGAAAATGAAACCAGACGACCCGTTTGACTAAGGCCTAAAGCCCCACTGTCGTCGTTAATGCAGGTTCAGTGGCAAACGGGTCTATATTGTATACCATTTACAGGACCAGGAGAAAACGCCAAAAACATCGCAACCCGACCATACGTGCTAACCCGTTTGACTAAGGCCGGAAGCCCCACTGTCGTCGTTAATGCAGGTTCAGTGGCAAACGGGTCTATATTGTATGCAATTTACAGGACCAGGCGAAAACGCCAAAACATCGCAACCCGACCATACGTGCTAACCCGTTTGACTAAGGCCGGAAGCCCCACTGTCGTCGTTAATGCAGGTTCAGTGGCAAACGGGTATGTATGGCATACTATTCACAAGACACATGAAAGCGCGAAAAACGCAACCCGACCATACATACCAACCCGTTTGACTAAGGCTGGAGGCCCCACTGTCGTCGTTAATGCAGGTTCAGTGGCAAACGGGTCTGTATGGCATACTATTCATAAGACTTACGATAGCGCCAAAATCGCAACCCGACCATACGTGCCAACCCGTTTGACTAAGGCTGGAGGCCCCACTGTCGTCGTTAATGCAGATTCAGTGGCAAACGGGTCTGTATGGCATACTATTCAGAAGACACACGAAAGCGCGAAAAACGCAACCCGACCATACATACCAACCCGTTTGACTAAGGCTGGAGGCCCCACTGTCGTCGTTAATGCAGGTTCAGTGGCAAACGGGTCTGTATGGCATACTATTCACAAGACTTACGATAGCGCCAAAATCGCAACCTGACCGTACGTGCCAACCCGTTTGACTAAGGCTGGAGGCCCCACTGTCATCGTTAATGCAGGTTCAGTGGCAAACGGGTCGGTATGGCATACTATTCACAAGACACACGAAAGAACCAAAATCGCAACCCAACCATACGTGGCAAACTATTTAATGCAATTCATTTTAAGTGTTCATGCAGAAAAGGTTTTTATTTATTTATTTGGTTGGTCTGTGTTATGACCGTGAGTGCATTGTTCCGTGAAAATAACTATTGCGATTGAAGAACCTTTACTAGACAAATTATGCGAATGCTTTGTTGAAGAGAAAAGTTTTAAGTCTAGATTTAAAATGATCGACTGTGTCTGATTCTCGGACATCAGTTGGTAAATCATTCCAGAGCTTAGGGAAAGGATCTTCCACTTTTAGACACTTTTGATAGTCTAGGGATAATCAATAGACCAGCATTTTGCGACCGTAGTGTGCGTGATGGAATGTATTCTGATAGTAATTCTTTAAGATATGAGGGTGCTAAGCCATTTAAAGCTTTGTAGGTGATTAGTGATATTTTAAATTGAATGCGATATTTAACTGGTAGCCAGTGTAAAGATGCCAGAATTGGGCTTATGTGGTCATACTTCTTAGATCGAGTAAGTACCCTTGCAGAAGCGTTTTGAACTAGCTGAAGCTTGTTGACCTGATTTGAATGGCATCCCCCAAGTAGCGAGTTACAATAGTCTATTCTAGAGGTCATAAAAGCATGAATAAGCTTCTCTGTGTCAGATGTAGACAGCATATGGCGTATTTTTGAGATATTTCTAAGATGGAAGAATGCTGTGCGGCAGACGTTGGCGATGTGACTATCAAAGGATAAGTTGCCGTCGAACATCACACCTAAGTTCCTAACCGTGGAAGATGGCACCACAGTACAGCCATCTATGTGCAATTTGTAATCTGACATATTATGTTTGTAGCGATTTGGTTCAATAATAAGTATCTCTGTCTTATTGGAGTTGAGCTTAAGAAAGTTATGTGCCATCCAGTCACTAACATCGCTAATGCAGTCTTTTAGCTTAGAAAACGTGTGTGTTTCGCTGGGATGCGAGGAGACGTAAAGCTGGGTATCATCCGCATAGCAGTGAAAACTTATGTTATGTTTCCTGATAATGTCTCCTAGGGGTAACATGTATAACGAGAACAGGATAGGACCTAAAACTGATCCCTGCGGTACACCGTATTTAACCAGGGAGTGATATGACTCTTCCTCATTTACATAAACAAAGTGATAGCGATTGGTTAGATATGACCTAAACCAGGCTAGTGCCTGACCACTGATACCAACATAGTTTTCTAGTCTATTGAGTAAGATTGTGTGATCTATTGTGTCAAAGGCTGCACTAAGGTCTAGTAATATAAGAATTGAGATTTCACCACGATCGGATGTTAATAGGAGGTCATTTGTAACTCTAAGCAATGCTGTCTCTGTGCTATGGTGGGGCCTGAATCCTGATTGGACTTTTCATATGTACTATTATTTGTCAAGAATGTGCGTAACTGGATTGCCACTACCTTTTCTAATATTTTCGAAAGAAAAGGGAGATTTGAGATTGGTCTAAAGTTATTAAGTTCTCCTTGGTCAAGCTGTGGTTTTTTAATCAGTGGTTTAATAACTGCTAGTTTGAAAGCTGTTGGAACGTATCCTATTTCTAGCGATGAGTTAAAGATATTTAGAACCGGGGTTGACACTACAGGGAATACCTCTTTAAGTAGTTTTGTGGGAACGGGGTCTAATATACATGACGATGATTTGGATGATGTGACTAGTTTAGAGAGCTCATCTATTGTAGTAGGTTTAAATGAATCAAGATGTTCGTATGGTAGTCTAGTGTTAATTGAACTAATGGGTAGAGTGGTGGCTGCCTGGGTAGCTACGATGTTTTCCCGAATAGCCGAAATTTTGTTAGAAAAGAAGTTCATGAAGTCGTTACTATTGTGTTGAAGTTTACTATTGGTTTCTGTTTGTTCTTTGTTTCTAGTCAGTTTCGCAACTGTGCTAAAGAGGAAACGAGGGTTATTATGATTCTCATTTATAAGCTTGCTAAGATATGTAGATCTGGCGGTTTTAATAGCCTGTCTGTAGTGTTTAACACTCTGTTTCCATGCTGCACGCCATACTTCTAACTTTGTGCTTCTATAATTTCTTTCCATTTTTCTAGATGCCTTTTTAAGGGCTGCGGTGAAAATAAGTGTTCAGAGTGCACATGACACTCTGAACACTTATTTTGAATTCGCACCCCTCAGAAGAGCAGTCACGAGCCGCCACTGGCCAGGACAGTATTTAATATAACTCTAATTGTGTTTGGCTAAAGAAAGAAAGACAAACATCTTGGATGACATGGGGTTGAGTAAATAATCCTTCAAAGCTAAAAGTTTACGTAAAAATTATAATTGTATAATTTACTCACCTTCATGTTGTTATAAACTTGCCAAAAATTCTTTCATCTGATAAATGATGTCAATCATACAGTTGATGGTACCCATTGACTTCCATAATAGGAAAAATAAATTTTATTGAAGCAAATGAGCAGCTGTGTACTTAACATCATTTATCAAAATATCTTGTTTTGTGTATATCACAATAAATAAACTCATGCCGGTTAAGAACATAAACAGGGTCTGTGTGATCACTAAAGCACAATAAAAAACATGTAAAGCTATCTTACCTTGAAATAAAATTTGACACGGACTACTGAAAATCTAATGAAGGAAAAAGACAAAAAATAATATATTATGCACAAAAGTTAAAAACAACATTGCAGTGTAGTGCTTAGTATAATGCGTTTCAAATAAGTAAATTCAACTTATATTATTTGTATAGTATATATCAGTACAGGGACATGCACAAGTTTGGGCACCCCTGGTAAAAAAATTCTGTTAATGTAAACATTTAAGCGAGGGGAAGATGAAATGATCTCTAAAAGTATCCAAAGTTAAACATGAAACGCACATGATTACCACTGTATGTAGTCCAGTGCTGGCATCGTCTGAAGTCCTTGCAAGGGTCGATGTCATCTTTCTATTTGTGTTAGGTCATCTGACAGAAGCAGGATCCAGACTGCAGCTCACATAATTGCTAGTAGAAATAGAAAAGCAAATTGAGAAAATTTGCATGACTGCTGTTCATAGCTTTTTAGGTAGTGGATGGTTGTGATTATTAAGTTATTCATAACCTGAGGCAAAGGTTAATGAATGCAATTATGTGTATGCTAGACTTAGAGCTGTTGCGTTTGGTCGATAGAATCGGCGGTGTCAATTTCAACGTCGATAATTAGTCAACATAAATATTGTGTCATCACGACAAAAATATAGCCTTTTCCCCTTTGACATGGCAGATTTAAATGCAGATTAACATTCACAATGAGAAATATCTGCAAACTGGACTGAAGAAAAAATCAGGGGGCTCGCCACTATCAGCTATGAACATTCACCAGCATAACAAAACAGCGTGTAACGCAGTGCTTCCCAATCCTGGTCCTCGAGCACCCCCTCCCAAAAACTTATTTAAAACACCTGATTCAACTTATCAGCCTCCTTCCAAAATGGTAAACATGTCTCCCTAACAAGCTGATGAGTTAAATAAGGAGACATCTAAAACTTTTTGGGAGGGCGTGCTCGAGGACCAGGATTGGGAAGCACTGGTGTAACGCACTCCTTTATGATCTTATCATAAACCAAAAATACACCTGTGGTTTCTCGAGAGAGAAAGCAAACTACAGATACTACAAAAAACCTACCAAGTGCAAGACTTTAAATATGTCATGTCTTTATGGCATGTGTGTGAAAGCACAAACAAATCCAGATAACTATTGGCAGCGTGAATTAACCAAAATCAAATAATCCCAAACAACTCCCGGATGTGTACTCTGTATTTTTTCCATAATATGTGTGTGAAAAGGGCTACAGACATTAACCATTCATTGAAAGCAAGTTGTCCATTGAACCTTAAATGTCCTTGTCAGTATCGGGAAAGCGGTCCTGAAACAAATATCCTCGTCGTAAGAGATGTACGGCGTACTGTCTCGACTAAACATATGGAGTCCTTCTTTAGGATCTCTGACTGCCGCACTCTGATGTTGTTCACCTGGCGTGAAACATGACAACCCAAATTGTCTTCATTATCCCAGGCACCTGCACAGAAACATTGAGAACACAAGCACCAGGGAAGCAGTGAGTGTGCGTCTTACCTACACCTAATGTAGCGTGTACATGCCCGACGAAGGAGGCCCCGGTGATCCCAACATAGGGGGAGAAGCAGTTATAAGTGGGTTTCTCAAAAGCCTGAGGCAATGTGGTGGGAGAAGTGCTGGCTCGTGTCTTCCACTGTCGGTTTGCTGGCATTGGAGAGAATCTCATCTGGATAGATCGCATCCTAGATGTACATGCCCTGCACAGAGAAACAGATGGCTTAGTACCTCTATGTCCTATCTCCGATAAAACTAATATGACAGTATGGTTAAGATCAAAAACACTTAGGGTTAAAGTCAAATAATAAAAATGTCTGTAACAGCTGGTTAAAAACAACTTACAACAAATGATGTTGTGATCTGTTTTGCAAAGACATAAAACATAATAATTGAATATTACAGATTTACATAAATGATGTCCAGTTACACCCACTAAAATGTCTTGAGGTGTCTGTCAGTGAAATACTTACACAGCAGCATGGGCGTCGGAACCATTATACGTGGGTGGGACAGGACCCACCCACTTTTTAAGACCAATGATAATGGACCCACCCACTTTTTCTCTAATTTAGCGCATTTGTCTGTTCACTTATCAAAGCGCTGTTAGTCCAAATCCATTCCACTAGAGCAGGGATCCCTAACCTTTGCTTTTTTTACACCGCGGACCCGTTTCAGCTTTTAAACATAATTCGCGGGGGTGAGTGGACGCTGAGTTGCTGTTCGAACATAGTGCTGAAAAACCTCCTTTGCCAAATGTTTTAAACAGAAGTAAATGTCAAACAACCATGCATTAGGAAAATTAATAACTGCTTTATTTATAGTATATTTTCTATAGACGTGTAAAACCATATTATAGCGGAGTATTTTACTTTCATTGTTTCACGAGTTTGCCTGCCCAATGTGCCCATTTAGTCTTAATAATTAACGGTAAACGAACTTAGCTTGGTGTTCTTAAAGGCAGCTCGAACCTTAGGTCGGACTCGAGCCCCAAGTTCAAGACACAGAAGAAAAAAAGAGGAGATGATGAGGAGAGATGCCAGAAGAATTGCGTCTGTCGCGGAGGCACAGAGACTCCCGTTTTGCTTTTAATGATAATTAATACGGCACTAAATGTGGTTCCTTTCAAACGTTAAAAGTGTAGGCTAATCGTTAAAATATTATTACTGCTGTAAAATAGTTTATTTTTATTATTGTCCCACGATCGCTGGATAATTTTCAAGTTTTTTTTTTACAGAAGCCTGCATTTACTTTTCATTTGCGACATGAACGTCCTCACGTAAGCTATTGTTATTATTTGCGAGGTACATTTGCAGATAATTCATAAAGTCATACCTCTGTTTAATCGATTGTGTTTTAGAAGTACACATGCTCAAACTCTTATGACAGCATTGTTTCCCGACGGATACCATAAAATAAAGTGATCTCATTTCCAGAATCTCACATTTATATTTGTGATATGAGAAAGAGAGATTGGGTATAACAAATAAAAAATGTATACAAAAGTTGTATCAGTTGTATCAGTTTACCTTCATTCGTTTTTCTTACCTTTTATTTCCTCAAAATAAAAAATAAACATTGTAGCCTACTGTCAGCAGAGTAGAGAAAAAAAATGACACAGAGAACGATAAATGAAACATGACATCTGTCATTATTTGCAAAATATTTAAAGGGCTATTACCAGAATTTCGAACGTAATAGGCTACTGTCTTTAATTTAATAAACGCAAATGTTCAGGCTAATTAAAAGAAAACATGAAAATGTCATCTATTGCAGTAAATGTATTTTTCGGGGGGGTTATGTGGGGACCCACCCACTTTTCATTTGCTTCCGACGCCCATGCACAGCAGTGCCAATGACCTGTTAACACACAAGAAGAGAGGAAACATATATGAGGGAAATATTAGCTAAGGGAAAAGGCAAGAAATTTATTCAGTCATTTCCAGCCCTTGATGTATTTAAAATCCACAGTATGGCCAATGACTATGATATGAAACACCTGTCCCAGACAGCTGCACGTACGTCTGGCCGATGTCGGCCAAAAAACGGAACGTCGGACGGCTTACATATACATCTAAAAACTGTCGGCCAGGCATAGTCGAAAGAACTCCATTCCAGGGAAATACGTCATGAAACCCTTACGTCGGCGGCGCACTGCCAGAGGCCGATGCCACGCTTATCTTTCTGCACGCGGATCCCAGAGGAGATTTGCTGTTTTCAGGTAACGTTTGCATGAGGTGAATTTTGATAAAGTTATTTTTGTTAATTCTGTGACACTTTAAATTTACTAGTAACGGAAGGCACTCGGTGTACTACAGCACGGGTGAGTCTGTGGCTCATTAGCAACTAACTTTATAAGCGACCGGTCGTGTTTACTTTTTATAAGATGACTGTTAACGCATGAATGTGCTTCTATGAACTCGAATGGAGTTGCAATTTGTTTTGACGGTATTTGAACTGATTTTAACCAACGTTAGCTGTTTTCAGTGTTACTGTAAATATGTGGAGTAATTGACAGAAAAGCAACAGTGTTCTATTAATAATAGTATTATCCTGTCATAGTTCATACCATTTGCTATTAGGCGGCTGGCTGTGGCGTTGTCGTTTATTTTAACGTATATAGTAGTTAATTTTTTCTACATATAACTGTTATTGTCCAGCGGGAAATATGTGCAATGTGTAGTGCTCCCCGTAACTGTGGTTTGGATTAAACGGAAATCTTTTCCAAGACGAAGTAGGTCAGGTGTGGCCATTAACATCCAGCCCACTGGTCACTTTTATCCGGGCCGCGAAAGAGTTTATAAGTTCATTAAATATTTCGTTTAATGTTAATTTGGTCCCGACTAATTACATTTTATGCAATACAATTACAGTCCAATAGATGTCGCTAGTCTTCAGACTTTACAACATGAATGACTGAAAAATGAACGCACCAGTGCAGCAACAGAATGTTATGTGTATAATTAGACAGCAAAATACTTAACCAGCATCAGACAAAAAGCAGTATGTGTGATTTACCAAAAAGTGTTGATGTTTTTAAAGACCACAACATGCTCTCCTTTGTTTTTAACTTCCTTTTTGTTGGTGATTTAATGTTGTGTAATAATTTTCTAGCAATTCATGTGAAATTATTTGCCATTAAGAAAATGAAGCATGATTAAACAATTTATAAGCATAGCTTTCATAAAAGCAGGGTAATGATTAATTTCCTACAATACAGAACTAGTAAATGTGTCCATTTGGTGTAAACAAAGCTAAATTTATACAGAAAAAGTATAATGAAAATAAAGGTTTTCAAGTTCTAGGAAATTTGTCATTACCATAATATGCGTCCCTCACCTGTGTTTTAAAACGTTATGTGGTCCTTGAGTTAAAAGGTTTGCTCACCACTGAACTAGGTGTATGTCGATCTATAATACCAATAATTCCCTCGAATTGTAAAATAGAAGCTGTAACATGAATGACATGCAGATAAATAAGCCTGTTTGGTTTGGATTTTCAGAATATCTTTGTGGTCCTCTTGGATTTGTTATAAGCCCCTTTGAACCTTTTAATACCACAAACACAGCTTTAAAGTAGACTATTTGTTCATTCAGGTTACTTCTGTTTTAATGTGCTGTATGTGTGTTTGTATCTCTGTTTTTGAACAGGCTCTCGACACTTCATTTCAGCAACAATCTTGAACTCACATTAAGGTATGTTACACATGATTAACAGTTGTTCATAAACCGTGGTATAGCCAAAAATAATCAGTTTTGGGTGTGACTCAGATTCAGTGGCTGCTGGTGACTTCTTTTTTTGAAGCGCACGATGCGAAGTTCATCACAACATGTATGTAGCTTGTCATGTGTGTGGTTCGTCGTTTCAAAATATGTGTTCTGTGCTTTGAGGGATCGTGTGTGCATCAAGTGTCATGCCAAAATAAGTGCCTGCTGCCTTGAACTTGAACTTGAAAAGAGACGCCCGCGTTTGCCAGATACTCGCATAATCTCATGCGTAATCAGAGTTTACTGTTAAAGGAATAGTCAATTTTCTTAAAAGAAAAATCCTGATAAATTACTCACCACCATGTCATCCAAAATGTTGATGTCTTTCTTTGTTCAATCGAGAAGAAATTATGTTTTTTGAGGAAAACATTGCAGGATTTTTCTCATTTTAATGGACTTTAATAGAGCCCAACACTTAATACTTAACTCAACACTTAACAGTTTTTTTCAACAGAGTTTCAAAGGACTATATACAATCCCAAATGAGGCATAAGGGTCTTAACTAGCAAATCGATTATCATTTTTGACAAGAAAAATAAAAAATATGCACTTTTAAACCACAACTTCTCATCTATATCCAGTCCTGTGATACCCCAGCGTGACCTCACGCAATACGTCATGACATCAAGAGGTCACAGAGGACGAACGCAAAACTACGCCTCAGTGTTTACAAGTGTGGAAAAAGTGGACCGTTCCGACGTTGTATGTGGAAGATACTAATTAATGTCATTGTGTCAGTTTATTGTTTACAATGATCCGCAAAGGTGCGTTTCATATATGTAACACGTGACCTCTCTACGTCACTACGCATTTACGTTAGGTCGCGCTGGCGTATCACAGGACCAGATATAGACGAGAAGTTGTGGTTTAAAAGTGCATATTTTCTTGTCAAAAATGACAATCGTTTTGCTAGATAAGACCCTTATGCCTCATATGGGATCGTTTAGAGCAGTGGTTCTCAAACTTTTTCAGTGCGCGGCCCCCTTTGTTTACGGCACATTCCTTCACGGCCCCCCAAAGAAAATTTATGACAAGAAACTGTTCTAAAACTCAACTTTTAATTAAACAAATATTAAATGATACGTAGTGCTGTTGGTTACTAGTCTTATTATAAAATTTTTTTCCATTTAATTGCAGAGAATTCATGATAAATTAATTTATTTTATAAAATGTCATAAAACTGGGGCCCCCCTGGCACCATCTCGCGGCCCCCCCTGGGTTCCCCGGCCCCCAGTTTGAGAACCACTGGTTTAGAGTCCTTTGAAACTGCGTTGAAAAAAACTGTTAAGTGTTGAGTTAAGTATTAAGTGTTGGGCTCTATTAAAGTCCATTAAAATGAGAAAAATCCTGCAATGTTTTCCTCAAAAAAACATAATTTCCTCTCGACTGAACAAAGAATGACATCAACATTTTGGATGACATGGTGCCCTTATGCAACAAACATATATTTCTCAATATATTACATGACAATATATTTAATGTGTCTCCATATATTGTGAAATTTACAAAGTAATATATATCATGATATATTATATAAAAATATATTATATATATGTAAGTGATATATTGCAATATATTATACAATACTGCAATTATTGCCGTTTTCATATATTGATTAAATACATCTCATTATACTATTTAATATATCCCATAATATATTGGAAATATATGAAGTAATATATTGATGCATATATTCTAAATGCATGTAATATATTGAAGTATATATTGGCAATATGTGTAGTAATATGTTGATAAATATATTCTAAATGTATGTAATATATTGCAGTATATATTGGCAATATATGTAGTAATATGTTGATAAATATATTCTATATGTATGTAATATATTGCAGTATATATTGGCAATATATGGAGTAATATGTTGATAAATATACTCTTAATGTATGTAATATATTGCAGTATATATTGGCAATATATGGAGTAATATGTTGATAAATATACTCTTAATGTATGTAATATATTGCAGTATATATTGACAATATATGTAGTAATATATTGATGCATATATTCTAAATGCATGTAATATATTGAAGTATATATTGGCAATATATGTAGTAATATGTTGATTAATATATTCTAAATGTATGTAATATATTGCAGTATATATTGGCAATATATGTAGTAATATGTTGATAAATATAATCTTAATGTATGTAATATATTGCAGTATATATTGGCAATATATGGAGTAATATGTTGATAAATATACTCTTAATGTATGTAATATATTGCAGTATATATTGGCAATATATGGAGTAATATGTTGATAAATATACTCTTAATGTATGTAATATATTGCAGTATATATTGACAATATATGGAGTAATATGTTGATACATATATTCTTTATGTATGTAATATATTGCAGTATATATTGACAATATATGGAGTAATATGTTGATACATATATTCTTTATGTATGTAATATATTGCAGTATATATTGGCAATATATGGAGTAATATGTTGATAAATATAATCTTAATGTATGTAATATATTGCAGTATATATTGGCAATATATGGAGTAATATGTTGATACATATATTCTTTATGTATGTAATATATTGCAGTATATATTGACAATATATGGAGTAATATGTTGATACATATATTTTTTATGTATGTAATATATTGCAGTATATATTGACAATATATGGAGTAATATGTTGATACATATATTCTTTATGTATGTAATATATTGCAGTATATATTGGCAATATATGTAGTAATATGTTGATAAATATATTCTATATGTATGTAATATATTGCAGTATATATTGACAATATATGGAGTAATATGTTGATAAATATACTCTTAATGTATGTAATATATTGCAGTATATATTGACAATATATGGAGTAATATGTTGATAAATATATTCTTTATCTATGTAATATATTGCAGTATATATTGGCAATGTATGGAGTAATATGTTGATGCATATATTCTTTATGTATGCAATATATTGCAGTATATTGTAAAATACATGAGTAATATGTTGATACATATATTCTATATATATGTAATTTATTGCAGTATATTGATAAATATAAATAATTGTCGCTTTTAATATATTGCACGTGAATATAATATATGTGTTTATATATCTCAAAATATGCAATATTATATTTACAAATATCCACCATATTGTATTCCGATTGATATGCAAAAATGTATTAACAATATATGTACAGATATAGTGTCACATGTATGTTTACTATATTGTAGAATATATTTTAAATAATATGTAAAATTATATAGAAATATATACATAAAAATATGTACACACATTTATACCACATATTAACACAGACTAATGGATAATCTATCAAAAGCCACCTTTATTTTCTTTTAATCAGGCACACATACTAAAACTAATTTGAGGTAGAGAGCTAAACAGACCTATTACAACCACAAGAGATTTTGCACATGGTCAGACAATGTGGTTTGCTTTACATTACATAAATGTCTTGCATTACATTAACATAAATTACATTTTAAAAGAGTGACATAAAACAGAAAATATACAAAATATAAATGAAAGCAATTTAAATTACAAAGGTCTATTTATTTCAAACTTTCAGCAGTGCCGTTATACAGTTAAAAATACAATATAAACAAAATGCACAGACAATAAAAGATAAATAAATAATAAACAAACTTTCAAGGAGCTTTGGCAATGTGAAAAAGCAAAGAAATAAATTACCAAAAGAACAGGCCTTTATCCTGGCTAGGAGTCCATCTTGGCTCTTCACTGGTTTAAATTACTTATATACCCATGCTTTTGCACTTCACCTGGTGTCTTAGCTCGCATATTCTACTGTTGATGGATTTTCTAACATCAGCTTTGGCCGTGGAAACTGGTTTAAAACAGCATCTGTGGAACAAAACAACAACGATTACTCTCTCCCTTCTCACTCCTTCCCCTCTGGTTCACAAAAATCTCTCCTGGAAGAGATGCAATCAAAACTGGAAAGCACCACCTCTGAAAACTATGTACCTTGTAAAGCTTGAAGTTTTTCCTGGGTTGAGAGCATGTCTCCTTCTCAAGTTTTACTGGTGGTTAGCAAACAACTTTTAGGTGCATTACCGCCACCTACTGATTAGGAGTATGAGTTAGGACTATAGGTCAGGACCAGAGATGTATAAAGTACTAGGGACCCAGACTTGAGTAAAAGTACAAGTGCTCTATCAAAAAAGTGACTTGAGTAGAAGTTGAAGTGCTCTTTAAGCACAGCACTTAAGTGGAAGTACTAAAGTATTAAACATGTTTTGTACTTAAGTATTGCAAGTAGTTTATTTTAAAATATACTACTCAAGTACTGAAAGTAAAAGTACAAGTATTGTGTAATGTAGTTATTAAAGAAAACAGTCAAAAGTTTGAATATAATATTGTTTATATTATTTCAAATGTTTTAGCTAAAGGACACTCACAATTCCTTTGGCTGTAGCAGGAGTACAAAGACAGGACTGTTCAGATAATTTAGATTAATTTAACCAAATAATTAAATATTAGTCGATATAATGGTAATAGGTACAGTAAAGGTACAAGGTGTTTCAATGAACTTAAGTTTCCTTCTTTCACGCACACTCGCCCTTTCTCACGCATTCTCTCTCTCTCTGTCTTTCTCGCGCACTTTGGTTCTCTATTTGCTTCACTTTGTCCACAACCCCGGCTCATATTTGGGAGTGAGAGGGAGGGAGGGGTCCGCCCTTCACTATCTCCGATTGGTTTAGAACACGATCTGTGTGTGTTTCTAATGTGTATCACCGCTCTGGCAGTGATAATGTGGGTTTGGAATGATTCGTAACATTTGAGTGTAACGAGTAACTATGCAGCACATAAAAAATGTATCGGAGTAAAAGTATTAAACTCATCAAAAATATGTACTGAAGTAAAAGTGGAAGTAGGAGAAAAAATATATACTTCAGTAGAGTACAGATACTGTCTTTTAGTACTTAAGTACAGTAGTGAAGTAGTTCTACTTCGTTACTATACATCTCTTGTCAGGACCTATCAGCCTCATTGTTGCTAGTCACAGGTATGTGTCCTTGTCCTCTCCTCGCGCCTGAATCTCAGCTTCCTACTCAAGCATTATGCTCCATCGCCTTTGGCACGCATTCTGGTTGAAGCAGTCGGTGCTGAGTAGAGTACTGACAAACGTAGAAAATGAAAGAAAGGTCTCTGCTGTTTCAATAAAACTGTTATTTGTGTAATGCAGATTTTTGTCTTTAATATTTTCTTTAGGCTATATGCCATGCATATTCATGAATATGCTGTAGTTGTTTATTTGGAAAGTAAAAATTGTTAAATCATATATACATACATACATACATACATACATACATACATACATAGCACATCCATATATTCATGGGCATTGCTAGATATAAAGCTCTACTGGGGCACAGGCCCCCCATTTTTTGCTGACTTTTTTGAAAGCCTGCTGTGTGCAAGAAGTGTGCAACACTTCTATACAATGTCCTTTGCTCAACCCACTATTCTACAGTTCAACAGTTACTGCAAAAGATACATATATACAAGTATAATCTTCGTTATACCTAACATTATTACACATTTCTTGAAACTATGCCTCATATTCTCAAAACAGTAAAGACAATTCCATAAAGTCTCACACAATACTCCAAACATCATATTTTCAGGTCAAAATGAAGCTCTACACTCAAAACCATTCACTCTTACTGAAATACCAAACTTTTCACTCAGACAACACACACAAGCTTTCAAAAACACACACACTACAATATAGTATTACACACTTGTGCAATCAATTCAAAACAATATATCCAAAACTGGTAAGTTGCTTGTGGTTCTCCCCCTCAAAAACCTTTTCACATGACCAAAAAGACACAATCAATGTATGCATTTTTATTCATTCATGTGCTATACACAGCACAACTGTAAATTGTAATATTTCGCCTCAACATCCCGTCTTAGTTCTGGGTCAGGCCAGAGAATCTCATCCACATCACAGGCTATATTGGTCCTAGCCAAACAGCAAGGGTAAAATCCTCTTGCCTGATCCACCCCTTGCATTCATCTGCTGATATGTCTATCTGTATGGAAGGCAATTTGATGCATTTCTTTATTCCAGTAGCATAGTCCAACAGTGTATGCACACTAAAGTTACTGTATAGAGCAGTCTTACTGTAAGTACACCTATATGTTTTCCTCCCTGAAGGCTCTGAAGATGGAGGCATAAGTAAAGCGACTCAAATTAGGCTTTACTCGTTGCTCAGCCTCCCTCATAGTCATACCATGGACCAGGACATGGTCAACTAGAGTGGCTTGTATTTCACCTTGAAATTGCTTGTCACCTTGCCCTTCATCTCCTTCCTCCTCTTTCACCACGTCCTCCTCCTCTTCCTCCTCCTCCACTATGTCCTCTTCCTCCTCCTTCACCACGTCCTCCTCCTCTCCCTCCTCCTATTCCTCTCCCTCCTCGACCTATTTCTTCATCATGTCCCCTCCCTCCTCCTTTACCATGTCCTCTTCCTCCTCCTTCACCATGTCCTCCTTCTTTCCCTACTCTTCTGCCTCTTCCTCTCCCTCCTCCTCTTCCTACTCCTCCTCGACCTATTTCTTCATCATGTCCTCTCCCTCCTCCTTTACCATGTCCTCTTTCTCCTCCTTCACCATGTCCTTCTTCTTGCCCTCCTCCTCTTCCTCCTCCTCTTCCTCGACCTATTCCTTCATTTCTCTGTGGATCCATTGTTTCAAAGCTCAATGAACAGATTCAGGCCCTTTTATGTATCTATTGAAGGATCTGATTGCTGTGTGTTCAATTTTGACTTTTAGTGTTTCCAGCTTGGTAATTGTTTGCTAAGCTGTGCTGACTTGAGTGAACAGTATTGAACGCTAGTGCTTTCCATATGACCAGATGGTGTAAGCACTGAGAAATGTAAGGATTTGTGTGTAGAGTTTTGAAGTAACAGTTCACCAAAACTGACTCATGTGTTAACCAAGGTGAAAAAGTAGTACACTTCCATAGTGTATTTTAAGTGCTTTATTTTCGCACACTAATTTTGTACTTAAGAAGTACTAAAGACAAATTTTTAGTATATTAAGATGTTCTTAAGATCATCTTAGTGTACTTCACTGTGCTATTTTGAGACACCATAAATATGAACTAAAATGTGCTAAAAATGTATTTAAAAAATGTATTTATGTACCACTTGTAGTAAACTTGAACCCATCTTTGTATAAAAGTTGTGTTCAAGATTAATACAAGTGTTAACTAAATAAGTTTTTTTATACAGAGATAGTATCCCTGCTAAAAAAACCAGCATTGCTGGTCACCAGCATAAGGTATGTTTTGCATGCTGGGACCAGCTTGGGATGCTGGTCCAGCATTATGTGCTGGACCAGCATTAGGTGCTGGCTGCTGGTGTGCTGGTCGACCAGCATTAGGTGCTGGCTGCTGGTGTGCTGGCCGACCAGCCTGGGCTGCTGGCTGCTGGTGTGCTGGCCGACCAGCCTGGGCTGCTGGCTGCTGGTGTGCTGGCCGACCAGCCTGGGCTGCTGGCTGCTGGTGTGCTGGCCGACCAGCCTGGGCTGCTGGCTGCTGGTGTGCTGGCCGACCAGCCTGGGCTGCTGGCTGCTGGTGTGCTGGCCGACCAGCCTGGGCTGCTGGTGTGCTGGCCGACCAGCCTGGGCTGCTGGTGTGCTGGCCGACCAGCCTGGGCTGCTGGTGTGCTGGCCGACCAGCCTGGGCTGCTGGTGTGCTGGCCGACCAGCCTGGGCTGCTGGTGTGCTGGCCGACCAGCCTGGGCTGCTGGTGTGCTGGCCGACCAGCCTGGGCTGCTGGTGTGCTGGCCGACCAGCCTGGGCTGCTGGTGTGCTGGCCGACCAGCCTGGGCTGCTGGTGTGCTGGCCGACCAGTCTGGGCTGCTGGTGTGCTGGCCGACCAGCCTTGCGTGGTTGGTGTGCTGGCCGACCAGCCTTGCGTGGTTGGTGTGCTGGCCGACCAGCCTGGGTTGCTGGTGTGCTGGCCGACCAGCCTTGCGTGGTTGGTGTGCTGGCCGACCAGCCTTGCGTGGTTATATATCACATTCCTTAATGCATATTCATAGTAAAATAAGACAAAGACAATTTTTTTTACATAATTGTAATTCACATTTTAATAAAGAAATACATTCTTAATATTCCCCTCTTCACATGGCTTTCTTTTTTTGTTTGTTAATGTCCATAATTTTTTCGGTTATGTAACGGCCAGACTTTGACGCCCTGGCTTCCAATTCTTCCTTTGGAATTTTTTTATTCTCTAGCCATTCACGAAAGGTGGCTGAAAAACAAAAACAAATATAACCATCACATACTTATCACAGTGTCCAAAATAGCAGCTTATTTATTTTTAAATTAACAAAAGACCAAACCTAACCATTTATACTTCTGTATTGTGACAGTTCTGGGTGATGTGGTTTGAATAGACAAAGAGAAATTAGATATTATGCTGACTAGAAAAGTGCCTCTGTTCACACGCAATTTTTGCAAACCACATATGACTTAAGTGAAATTAAAACCTTTGAAAGATGTACATGCCATCACTACTGTCCACAATATTTCATGCTGACTGACAATATTGTGTATAGTATTTCCTAGCTACAGTGACATACCTTTTACTATTTTCACTTTTTTTGGAGTCAGCGGCTGTCGACTGGATTTTGTGGTGGGACACTCCTTGCCTGTAAGGCTGCGCTCCCCAAGGGTTTTGGTTCCCCAGACTGCCACTGCCAGTTCTTTAATGAATAAAGAGTCCCTGGTGCTGCTGCTTATTTTCTCCCAGACTTCCTTTCTTAAATGTATAGTCCCACCCAAGACAATCTGAGAACACCAAAAAATAAGTAAAGAAAAAGTTAATCTGGACACAGCATTAACCTATACATGTGTTCATAGAAGGCAATAAAAGTTGGCAGCACATCTTGATATATTCAGGTGCATTTTAATCATTTCAAGCATTTTTTTCTATTTAGATTATCTGTTAGTTTGAAAACAATTACTTAATTTTCCATTACCATCAATCAACTATTAGCTAGCGGCCTAGTAACACCTTAGAAACTGACCAATCATGAGACTACATGTCACTAAACTGTTTTACCAGTAGAGATGCATAACGAATAATCTATAGCAGAAAAAACGTTTTTGTTTACACCATATATATGTGTGTGTGTGTGTGTGTGAACTGTGTGTAACAACTTTGTATAGATAAATGCACACACATGCATGTATACATTTAAGAATGTTTAATGTATAAATATGCACACATGCATTTATAATTTTAAGAAAAAACATACATATACATATACATATATATATATATATATATATAACCAAACAATATTAAAGTAAAATAATGCATTAGTGCAACTTTCATGAAGTTAAATTAATAAAAGCATTTCTTTCACTGGAAAAAAAATTGTCCCTGACCCTGAACAACAAGGTTCCAATGTGTAATGCAATATGTTAAAAGCTCAAATAAAACAAAAAACTTCTCAAACTGATGTGTGTGGTTGCTAAGGGTGCAGTGATAAATAGAACCATTGGGTGAAGCGGTCATAGCCATTTTTTATCGTGAAAATCGTTATGCATCCCTATTTACCAGGCCTACTGTTGGAAATTCACCTTTTCATATTGAATAAAATAGTTATAAAAGGAACATTACCTCATCTCCAACCACATTTATTATTGCTTCAGACTGTTGACTGCTAGAACCAGACTGCTCCACTGTAGATGACATGTATTTATTAGAAATAAAAAATTTTTTTTTAAACCAAAGTTCATTAGTTCAGTGTAAAAATGCATGTTTTACCTAAAGAGGTCTCTTTGATTTCGCTGCATACAGGGGGTGAAGAGGACAAGGTCAGTAGTTTATTCTGGAGTTCAATGTTTAATTTTCTCAAGGCTGTTATTTCTGCCTTTTCAATCTCCTTCAGCCTACAGAGAAAAATAAATAATTTTGACAGTGTCCGTAGTTAAATTGAGTCTAATACAAGCATGCAGTTTACAGGTTTTGCAAAACACCTACACTCACACCAATAATCTCCCTAACCATTATCTTGTTGATAAAGGAACCGTTGGAGTATTTCATGATTAAGCACTTATGAAGTTCTGATCACTGGATGCATGTAAATTGCAACGTACAACTAATTACCTTATCAACATAACATTTGTTGGCCTAATCGCTTACTTTGTTTGGGTTTTCTCAAGTTGGAGAGTAACATCCTTCAGCTTTTCCTGGTAAAACTGGAGTTGCTTTTGTGACTCTTCGAATAATTTGCGGGGAACAACATCTGCACCAACGGCATCTTCTTCATCTGTTGCCAGATGTGATGATGGGGTCTGCTCATTAATCTTTTTAGTTTGTGCTGTTGGACAGAGTGGAGCCTGTCGTTTTTGGGCTTTGCGCTCATGTAATATATTGAGAAGCGATTGTTTTTTCCCTTCATCTGAGGCAGTTTTCTGGTTTGTCTGTTTTATAAGAAACAGAGAACAGCACAATCAATTCAGCATACTTTTTGAGCATTGTATCATTAATAAAACCAGACAGAGCAGTTCATGCGTTTCTAAATAGACGGGAGAAGTTTTAATAGAAAACATTTCTCCATACATACATACTACTGATATATTTAGTTTTAATATATATTTAATATTAATATATTATCATTTAAATATTAGACTGTGTTTATCGTTTATTGTCACTGTCCAATAAATAAATGTATCACACTAATATTGTATTATAATATACAGAAATTACTACATATATACACATAGGTTTGTTTAAAATATTTACTGGACAATATATACACACGCGCACAACTAACGTTACACAATATAACCTTTACAACATACATTTTTGGTCTTGGCTTCCGCTTTCTCTTTTAGCGAGGAAGACGTAGTATGTGGTGGAGACGACCATGTTTTAAGAGGTGCTACCCGGAGTCGTTTGCCCTTAGACAACTCCTCCTCTATGTCTTCTTTATTCTCTAAAAATTATAGAAACAAAATAGGAAGCAAAACTATATAGCACTCATTTGTTTACATTGTGCAGTGAACGAGTTACTATAAAACAGCTACTGCTGACATACCTTTTAGCATCAGTATTTGTGCCCTGAAGAAGTCTTGCTTCCATCGTACCCAATAAATCTGTGTTTGGTCAAACTTGTTAAAGTTAAAGTCCTTAATTTCGCATGTTGAAACAACTGCCGTGCAGCCGTCATCCAGGTACCTCACGTATGCAAACATTCTCATTCGCAGCGATCGGCAGATTCGTCGTGTAGAAGCTGAAACTTTTTATTTACCCCAAATCAAAATCGTAATTACGGTGGCGAAAACAAGATAATTTGGAACACGTGCACTTGTACTAATTTCGATAAACACTGTAAGGGATATAATGTAGTCGAAAACATTGCGAGATTTATTTTGGGAAAGTGCTGGAACTACATTTACTCTTCGTGAACATAGTTGCTCTAAAGGTTGCATAGCAACGCCGATGCTGGGTATATCCTACTGTCTATGGTAATATGTCTTCACATTACCGTTTTACTGAAAAATAAAACTGAACTACATCTTAATTAAGACAAAGGCATTTTAACATTGTTTGACTCCAAACTCCTGTTGGATTACACTGGAGAATATATATATATATATATATATATATGTATATATGTATATATATGTATATATGTATATATGTGTGTAAAATTCCATTAATTTAATTGAATCATACTAAAGTATTTTAATTGAGTAATCTTTACATATTTTTTACAAAGAGATTATCAATTCAGTTTGACATAATTTTACTACTAAAAAAAAAAACTTTTTTTTATCTATGCTGGGATAGAACCACTGATCTATATAAATGACTGGATTGCGCATAGAACGCTTGACGTAACTGCTTGACGTGAAGCCAGCGCAGAGTTCGAGCCGCCATCTTGGTATACCCAACCGGCAGAGAGCGCCATTGACTTCCATTCAAAATCATGATTAAAATTTACCCCCTTTACAGCGTATCAGTTACACAAGGTTATTTTTTAGGATATGTGTACGTTAATTATTGGTTAATTCTGGTGTTATTTGCAATGTTTATGTTTTAATCGGGCAGGATAATGGATTTATAAAAAAACGTTAAGGTGAGTGTGTGTGTGTTGCATTTGTTAATGACACGGGTATAAATAAAGTTTTTTTTGACATTCAG
Source organism: Paramisgurnus dabryanus (assembly GCF_030506205.2). Lineage (NCBI taxonomy): Eukaryota > Metazoa > Chordata > Actinopteri > Cypriniformes > Cobitidae > Paramisgurnus > Paramisgurnus dabryanus. The sequence continues at coordinate 1,417,871 of NC_133341.1, read as the reverse complement.
CTACACTGTGACGGTCAGCGTTATTTCTTTAAATAAGTTTAGATAACATAATTACAAAACTAGCAAATTATTGCATGAACATACGGTACAAAGCATGATTATTTATATAGATTTCAGAATGAGCACGTTTATTGTCATTAATACTAAATATGCTGCGGTCTGTCTGCTGATCTGATACTGTAATAAAGATGAATTTATAATAACTGATTAAAACGCAAAATGTACAACTTTCAGTAAATAACTATTTACATGCTTTGGACGTTTGTGTTGTAATAATGTACAGGGTAAGTTCACATATAAAAACGAAGACGAGTAAAGTGATGTTTTATCATTAAAATCTGATAACGTCCATTGATTTAATAGAACGTTTGGGTATACCAACATGGCGGCGCGGTGGCTTCACAAGTGTGACGTCATGCGCAATCCAGTCATTTATATAGATCAGTGGATAGAACCCATAAGCTTTACTAAACCATCATCGGATAATTCATTTTAACTATCGCCTCATATAGCCTAACTATAATACAATTTTTTTTAGAATCATGGCCCCCAAAAAATATAAATTGTATCTCGAGCCAGAAAGCACAGATGAAGTACCCCTTCCAAAACGCAGAACAAGCGGTGGATGCTCTACTGTATGTAATTACATTTAAGATTTTACATTGTACGTATATTATGATTTGCTCAGTTGGTTGTTTAACTATATTGTTTATATTTTTTGGCTATACTCAAAAACAGAAGTAAGCTTATTAACATTTATGCTGTTTCCTTTAAGAGGATCATTATGAAGTTATCTGTACATTTTCAAATGGTTCTGTAATACATGTTAACATGCTATTACAGACCGTACCCATTTATGATGATTACACTGTGCATCACTACAACATTCAAGGTTCCAGTATTGCAGATGTGGTGAGTTTACAGTCTATCACCAGACAATTATGTAATGCAACATCAGACTATCACAACAACATGTTTTGAATGTTGTTTTAATAATGTTTTTTTTAGACTACTTTAACATTAGATCATGAAACAGATGACTCTGATGACAACTACGATAGCGTTTCCACTTTTGCAAGTGACACAGAAAGTGAAGTTGACACTGAGGCATTTCGACAGACTGTCCCTGATGACCCTGACCCAGAAATGGACTCCATACTTACATCTGTAGGTACTACCACAAAAGCAGAGGCAGTTTTGATGATAATGACATATGCGGCTAGACATAACATATCTGGGACTCAACTACACCATTTGTTAAAACTTATAAATACACTTTTTGGCAAAGAGGTGGTACCTGTATCTAAATATCTGTTCAACAAAGCATTTAAAAATAATTCAGAAATGCTTGAATTTCACTTTTATTGTAAGTCATGTAGATCATACATTGGTACTCAACAAAATATTGAAGAAAAAAATATTACACAGTGCCTCCAGTGTAGTGATCCCTTGGAAATCAGTACCCTGAACAGCGGTAGTTTTTTCATCAATGTACCAATTGCACCTCAAATCCAGGCACTACTACAAAATCCTGAAATTTCAAACAACATTGCCTACAGATATGAAAGGTCAAAAAATGAACACATTATCTCTGACATATATGATGGTGACATGTATGCACAACTTTCAAAAGCTGGTGAACTTCTGTCAGATCCAAACAATTTCTCATTTAATTTCAATTCTGATGGCTCACCCCTGTACAAATCCTCCAAATTTTCAATATGGCCTATACAACTCCACTTGAACGAGCTGCCTCCCAAAATTCGATTCCAGAATGTGATGTTGGCAGGGCTTTGGTTTGGTGCACGGGAACCAGTTATGCACATTTTTCTTAAACCATTTGTTAATCAGGCCAAAGATCTTGTGTACAAAGGTGTGACATGGAGAAAAAACAGAGAATGCATAACTAGTAAAATTGTGGGGCTATGTTGTTGTGTAGATTCAAAAGCCAGACCAGCCATACAGAACACCACACAATTTAATGGATACTTTGGTTGTGGATTTTGTCTGCATCCTGGTACCCTAGTAGACCGCCAGGTGAAGTATACAATAACAACAACTGAATATGCAGACAGAGATGCTGAAGGAATGTTGTCTGATATGGAGCTTGCATTAGCTAACAACAGTAGTGTAAGAGGAGTAAAGGGTCCCTCTCCTCTTATAAACATGCCATACTTTGATATAGTTTGGGGCTTTGTTCCAGACTACATGCATGCAGTCTTACTTGGTGTCATTAGACAGCTCACAGAGCTTCTTTTGAATAATAGTGACCAACCATACTACATTGGAAGCCCCAACATTATGAGAGTCATAGAAAACAGATTAAGGAACATAAAACCACCACATCTCATTACACGACTACCCAGGCCCCTAACAGATCTGAAGTTTTGGAAAGCCTCAGAATGGCGAGCATGGCTTCTGTTCTACAGCCTCCCTGTCTTAAACGGACTGCTCCAAACATGCTACATAAAGCACCTTAGCCTTTTGGTGTCTGCTGTATTTCTTCTTCTTAAAGAGCAGGTCTCCTTTCAAGATGTCAACCTAGCAGATGAGATGCTTTTAGAATTTGTGGTACGATTTCAGTTGCTCTATGGGGAAGCATCAATGACATTTAATGTGCATCTCCTTACACATCTTGCTAAGTCTGTAAAATTGTGGGGTCCATTGTGGGCACACTCGGCATTTGTATTTGAAAATGCAAATGGTGAGCTGTTAAAACTAGTCCACGGAACCAAATGTGTAGCTCTACAGATTGTTAACAGATTTCTATCACACAGTGCTATACCACACTTTACAGCAAACTATACCATCAGTGAGCATGTTCAGAAGTTCTGTTTAGAACTGACAGAACACCCCAAAGTGAAAAAATTCTCAACATGGCAAGACACAACTGTTCTGGATGGTGGCAGGGTGCAGGATGTAACTGATCCAATAAGAGTTGCATTTCTTTCTGCCGAGAGGCATGTACCCGATGAAGTTGTTGTACACAGAAGAATGGTGCATAAGGGTCTACTGTATACTAGCAGTAGCTACAGCCTAAGTAAAAGAAGGAAAGATTGCTATGGTAAATTAAATGATGGATGTAATGGAGAAATCCTCCACATTATTTCATTTACCTCTAATGGCAACAGAGAAATCGCTTTGATTTTCAGAAAGATTCATTCACAGCCATCTTTCCCACTTTCACAGGGCATAGCTTTTGTTCCACATATCAAACAAGCAGGAAATGATTTTGCACCAGTATGTCTGATTTCAGTGGACAGCTTAGAGCAGAAATGCTTGATTTTGCACACCACTGATCATACTTTCATATGTGAGTTCCCAAATGTGTATGAAAGGGACTAGTCTTTTATTTAGCATTTTTCTTTGATTTTGAATCTTTAATTGTTTTTGTTTTGCACAAGCTAATGATTTGTGTACAGGTTTTTTGAAACATTATGACATATTTATGTGTAAAATATTGTATGATGTATGTATGTGCAGTAAAACGGAAACTGGTTGTATTGCACAGTAAGTACATAATTGACAACTGTGAATGGTATGTTAATGAGAAATTCAAGATAAAAATTGTAATAATATATTACTGATGTATATTATTTAGAAAAAAGTCAGCTTCATGTTTTACCAGTGTTATTTTTGTATTGTTTGTTATTCAAAGGTTTTTGAGCTTTGTTATTTCAAAAAGACGGAGCGGAAAAAAATAACACACTTATAATTAAATATAATCCAATATATTATGTTTTAATCTTATATTAATGTGTTACATACAGACATACACAAGCAAAAATAAAGCTTGTTCCCCTTAAGCTCAATCCAGCAAAATCATACTGGTGAACCAGCTACACCAGCTCCGTTTTGCTTGAGAACACCATGACTATGCTGGCCACCCAGCTATACCAGCACTATACCAATGCTGACCAGCACTATACCAGCGCTGACCAGCACAAACCAGTAAAAACCAGCCTGGACCAGCATGAAATTCATGCTGGTTTATGCTGGATTTTTCAGCAGGGATGTTAAAAGTGCATGTTAGTTCATATTCATGGTGCCTCAAAATAGCACAGTGAAGTACACTTAGATAATCTTAAGAACATCTTACATCTGTCTCAGCAACAATTCAATTCTACAGACTTGACAAGGTTTTCCTGAGATTTTTCCTCTAATGTTTCAGACCTGATCGGGTGAGGATGTAGTTTGTCTTACCTCCTTAAAACTCATCATCTCTCTTGTCTGCTTCGCTTTCCCTGCTTTGCACAAAACATGTTCATCTAAAGAAGCCAATAATGATCGAGTCAAAATAAGATTATTATTATTATTTAGAAACTTACTTTAGTCTAGTCATGTTTTCATAAGCTAACTCGCTTGGCGTCACCTTTTGAATGCGGTTGTGTGCAGATGAACGCAAAGACTTGCATGGACATGGATACGTGTGTGCACGAGTCAATGCGACTGCTTCGTCGCTTTTACAAGCGTAAATTGGGTAACTACATTGCATATAGATCCGTTTTTGCCGCGATTATCTTTGTATAGGAATACACTAGTTAACTGCTAAAATTTAAACTTGAGATTTACACCGGGACACAAAAGATTTACACTGGGGCATGTGCCCCAGTAAAAGGGATCTAGCGACGCCCCTGCATATATTGCAGTATATTAAATCATATAAAGACAAGCTATTACATGGAAAAACATAGTGCCCTTTTTGGTCTTGGTTACAATATATTTTGTATCAATATATACATGTATGGTCTATTCATATACTGCAATATAATGGAAAATATACATATTAAATCCTATATATGGGAATATACTGCCTAATATATTACATGATATTTTCTATGCATATATTACAATATATTGGGAAATATAAATATTAAATCCGATATATGGTAATATATTGCCTAATATATTACATGATATTTTCCAATATACTGCAGTATATGTTTGTTGCATAAGGGTGGTGAGTAAATTATCTGGATTTTTCTTTTAAGAAAATTGACTATTCCTTTAAGGGAGTGTCTTGCGTGTATTTAGGGAATGTGAGAGTCTCTTTAATCATAAACAGTTTTGACACGTGTGCAGCAGGCATTTATTTTGACAAAACACGTGATGCACCCAGAATCTCTCCACACGCAGGACACATATTTTGAAAAAGGGAACCACACACATGACAATCCGAACACTTATTTTGAATAAGCGCATCCTCGTAAGAGCAGTCACGAGCTGCCACTGCTAAGATTTTAGGTGACTGCAACAAAACAAAAAGCAGGTGTGGTTCTAGGATTTCATACTTAGGAAGCCGTAGCCCTCAGTGAGGATGTGATGAAAGCATTGTGATGGCTTTTTGTAAATCAGGACCAGTACTATTATATTAATATAATTTATATACATATGGGTTGGGCGATAAACTGGTAGGTATGATAAACTGCCTCCTATTGTTTTCAGCAAACCAAAACATTTTAATATTACCAAGGTATTTGTTTCAGAGATCCGTTTAGCCAGACCGATCAATAAATACAGATCATGATCCGTTCTATATATTACTCTCCTATAGACCTTTTGCGACTAGCCATCACAGTTATGTCACTGCAAGCTGTGCACGCAATGTGGTGGCAGAAAAACAGTGGAAACTAATGAAACAAGCAGGATTACTTACTAGAAAATGTCTTCTTGTGCTGTTGAGTGTCAGAGTAGGAATGCCTTAAAAAAGATGGCCTTCATTTTTATAAAATACCTTCGTCGAAGACACTATTTGAAGATAATCATAGCCGTTTATGGTTGCAAGCCCTCAAACGGACAGACTGGAATGATGAAATCATCTGTGGCCGGTTGCATAAACGTAGTCGTGAAGTCAAGTCTTGAAGTTTCTTAAGAACAAGTTTTTTGTTTTCTTTGTTTTGTTTTTAGTTTTTTTTTGTGTGTGTCTCTGTAAGCATGGCGAATGCACCCTCCTACTGGACCTTGAAACGAAAATCCAGAAAAAGAGTTGACCAACAATTGGATTCAATTCAGTCTGGTGTTGGATATAGGGAGGACAATTTACCAGTTGAAAATTAAGAATATCATAATGACCATGTGGAATGCGAGTTATCGTTCTCTGATTAGTTAGATTCTCCAGAGTCTGATAATAGTAGTTCTGCTGAAGAAGAGGAGGCTCATCTGAAAAGTAGATTGGCAACCTGGGCATTGGAGGAAAACATAACACACAGTGCATTGAACAGTTTATTGAACATTCTAAGGTATCATCATTCATCATTGCCAGCTGATGCAAGAACACTGCTTGGGACTTCACGGTCAGAGTCAGTTGTTGTCCAGGAAAAGGCTGGTGGGAAATACGATTACTTTGGAATCCTGAAGTCAATGAAGACCACCTTGGAGGCAAATAAGTGCTGCTTGGCAAATGGCATTTGCATAGAACTTCAAGCAAATGTAGATGGGTTGCCAGTTTTTATAAGTTCGCAGACCCAGTTCTGGCCCATTCTTCGAGTTATTGCCAAGTTATCACAATAAGTTCAGCTCTGCCCAAACTTGAAAATGGCTTGTTCAACACATTATGGATGCAAAGGGACAACTCAATTCCTTTTTGGTCTATTTATTTCTCTTCCAGATGGTTTTCAGAAACAGTTGAATTGTTGAATATAGATGAATGAATTGAGAGAAGTAAAGGGAATAGGCAATAGGTTGATAACCTTAAAGATAATCAAAAAATAACATGCATTAAATTACTTCACATAATAAACAATGCATGACAAAACAAAGCATGGCTTTAAGTAAAGGAATTGTTTAAACATCTCAAATAACCAGAAAATAAACATGCATTACTTCACACAATAAAGAATGCATGACAAAACAAAGCATTGCTTTAAGTAAAGGGATTGTTTAAACATTTCAATTTAATCTAACACTCCATGCAATAACTTCCATTGCCACATTATCTGCACTAAAAACACATTCAAAGTAGAAGGAGTCATCACTCCTACTAGAATTAAACATTTAATTTGTGCAAACAATGAATGTAACATAGTAAAATCATGCAAACATTACATACCAGTTGCGTCTTTAAGGTTGAACAATGAGCTGTTTCTCTGGTTTTCAGATTGAGGAATTCAATAGTGATGTTACGTTTGACACCGAAGCTTCGATGCTTGCTTCAGACTCGAAAAGTCCTTGCAATGAACCACTGTTTCGGAGCTTGTATCGTTACGTCACTAGTCACGTGAAATACGACGTCTGAAGCAAACACACTGGTTCATTTCTCTAGTGAACCACGGACTGCTTTGATAGCCCAATCCGGCGTTGACAGGTTTGAAACTTGGCGGCTTTATTTTTCACGCAAGTGAACCCAAACCATAGAAAAGCTTTCTAAAAAAATTTGTGTACTCCAGCATCATGTTTCATGCGAGAGAATATTCTCCAAAGCTTGTGCATTTGTTGAAAAAAGAAAGAAATCGCCCACATCACCAAATGTATAGCCTATTATGCTATTTTATAAAATTATTTAAAAAATATAAAAATATATTATAATTAATATAAAACTACATTTCTGAATAAAACCACAACATTTAATGAATACCCTCCTCCACATTGTCCAAGCCCTGTCCAGTTGCCCTCTGCCACATTATAATTAAATACATTTTTAAATACATAAATGTCCAGTTAGTAAGTTGTAGAGTGCTGTATTCTACAGCTAAATATTCACACACAAACACATCTCAGGCTAAATGTTTTATTTAGGGTTTGAAATATGAACACAGTGTCAAAGCTCTGACAGCTAAATGGGGCGGGTACATTAGCCTACTCGCATTGTCAGCTTTGTTGCATTACATTTACTTCACCAGCAGATGGTGGTGTGCATTTTCTGTTTGAATGAAGCTTCGAGTAATGAACCATTTTCGACACAATTGTATCGGAAAGCAATAATGCTTCGAAACGCTTCATTTGGCCATCACTAGAATTCAAGCAATAAAAATGGTAACTAAGCTAACCACAAACATTTTATACCCATGCTTATCTGGCAGGTGCACATGTAAAAGCAGTCCCTCCAGCAACACTGGCTAAATCATTAGTTCCACTTTTACATTTGGGTTATCTGCCCTCTTCAGGTCTGGAGTGGAAGACCAGCAGCTCTGCTCATTCTCAGTATATATATGTTTTGACAAAACACCTCCCACTTGAACTCCTGGTTCTTGAACCCAAGGAGGTCACACAAACATCTGGGTTAGCAGGTTTTACTTTAGTTGTCAGGTTCTTTCCTTTCTTCTACAGGAAGTAAAACAATGATACGTCTGACATCCCTATGAAGAATGGTAGCAGGTATTTTGGTTGAGAGTTTTTTTGATTTCTCTTGAGCAGGCTTTACAGTTGGGACTGGATAGCTGGGAAAAGATCTGACATACACATCTCTGACGATGCCCTTCTTGTCAATGTTGACACTGATGACCCTGCCAAGTCTATACTGACCCCTCCAGGCATTTTGGTCTGCCAGCCAGACAACATCTCCAACAGCCACATTCCTCTGTGTTGTGTGCCATTTACTCCTCACAAATAGATTGGGACCAGCCAACTGACTCCACTTCCTCCAGAAACGGTTAACTTCTGTTTGAATAGCTCTTAATCTTTTGTATGGGTAGTTTTCAAATTCAAAGCATCCAAGATCACCTCTGGGTCCGGTCCGTCCAAGCAGAAGAGAATTTGGGCTGATGTATTCTATGCAGTCCTCCCGGCTTTGAGTCCTGGCATCTATGGGCCTCTCATTGGCAAGGTTAGCAGCCATGTAGAGGAATGTTTGAAACTCACTCCATGTGAAGAGATGTTATGCAAGGACCGCTTCACAGTGCGAACAGCTGCTTCTGCAGCTCCATTTCTGTGAGGGGAGTCTGCTGGGTGAATTTTCCAGCTCCATTCTGTTCCATGCTTGGAAGCTTCATTTTCAAGCTCAGATTTATGCTGTTGATCAAGGAAAAGGTAAAGCTCTTCAAGGGCAGGTTTAGCACCCACAAAGTTTTTTCCAGGATCTGACCACAGTTTCTTTGGATGCCCTCTTAATGCTGTGAATCTTTGGTAGGAGAGTAGGAAGCCTTCAGTTGACTGGTCACTGGCAATATCTGTGTATATAGCTCTTGATGCCATGCAGCAAAAGACAATTCCCCACACATTGAGCTTGACTTTCTTTCTCACCTCGTCCTTAACTTCATACGGTTCAAATAAGTCCACTGTTGTGTACTCAAATGGTCTGGCTGGTGTTATTCGTTCAGGTGGAAGGTCACTCATGATCTGCTGACACTTTTTGGCCCTTGCCTTTCTGCACTCCACACAGTTGTCAACGCTCTTCTTAGCCAGCATTCGACCTTTAATCACCCACGCTCTCTTCCTCATCCGGAGAAGTGTACCTGCTATTTCTTCATGGTTTGCATTGTGGGCGTCTTGAGCTAGGAGAGTGGATACCCAGGTAAAAAAGTAGTATACTTTAGTGTATTAGAAATATGATTGAAGTACATGAAGTATAAAACAAGTATGCTTCTACTTGTTGTACTTAATTTAAAGAGTATTTAATATGTACTTTTTAAAAGTATACTTCCAAAAAGATATAATTAAGTTCAACTTAACAGTCCAAAAAATAAGTATACTAATTTACCAGTAATTCAATTATCTTTTAAATGTACTTTTTGAAAGTATACTTCAAAAAATATGTAATTAAGTTCAACTTAAGAGTCCAAAAAATAAGTATACTAATTTACCAGTAATTCAATTATCTTTTAAATGTACTTTTTGAAAGTATACTTCAAAAAATATGTAATTAAGTTCAACTTAAGAGTCCAAAAAATAAGTATAATGAATTTACCAGTAATTCAATTATCTTTTAAATGTACTTTTTGAAAGTATACTTAAAAAAAGATGTAATTAAGTTCAACTTAAGAGTCCAAAAAATAAGTATACTAATTTACCAGTAATTAAAATATTTTTTAAATGTACTTTTTGAAAGTGTACTTTGTTGTCAATGTATTTTAAATTGTATAGAAGTTTATTTTTTTTAAGTGTATTAAATTTGACATACTTAGAGTGACAATTCAATATACTTATGGGAAGTATATTTTTTGGAAATTAATTGTTAATTTACTTTTTTAGCATACTAGGATCTCACTTCATTAGAAGTGTGACTTCTGTACACTTTATACAGTACACTATAAAATAAGTGTATTTTTAGTTGCATATCAGAGTACTTTCATAAAATACGTTAGAATAATAAAATGTAGGCTATACACTGCATGAAAAGAGCTGTATCCAGACAAATACGGATGGGAAATCCCTGCTAAACTTTAGGTTTGCCAGATAAATGAGGCAGAGTGCTTGGAAACGTAATACTCAGAAGTAAACTCGTGAAACATCCAGAAACCTTGTGTATATGGATGTATACTGGTGGAAGTTTCTAGGAATCCTCACAGCTGGTTGTAAGGAGTGCTGGTTGTGAGGTGTGAAGGGTTAATGACAGAGTTGCTGTCTCTCCGTGTGTCTCGATTCGTTCCCTAGCTCCCGAGGTCGTGAATCAGTATATCGTGTACACAGGTTCGGGCACTGGTAAGGACCCTAGCTCACTTCACATTGGGACAATGTTCACTTATTTTTCTGTCACGTGGCTATAAGCGCGTTGTAATCACTCACAGCTGTTACTCATCAACAACCGGCAAAACCAACATCTCTCTGACTTAATTTTAAAAACAGTACATTGTGAAAAATGCTGTCATTATTCTCTTACATATCTGTGCATAAAATTGGAGGCATATTAATAAAATTTTAAATGTAATAAATATATTTACAATTTTAAATAAATATTACTATTTTAAATATTGAGTAGATTGTGGTCCCTTACTGTGTAGCAATGCGTGTTTATATTTACAACTAAAACAAACATTTGTTTTATAAAAGTTCTGTACATTTCATACAGTTTATTGAGTTGGATCACGTGATGTTCGGTTGGCGAGCTTCAGAAAAGGTCACGTGATTTCCGGTTAGGGAACATAGGGAGCATCGATGCTCACTGGTTTTTGCGTTGCATTGTGGGAATTTTTAGGGAACGAACGTTCCAGTGCACTGAACTGATTTTGCGATTGAGACAGCCCTTAAAATGGCCGACTCCCTGATCAGTGCCCTGACTACTGAACAAGGGAGCTGATTGAGACACACGGTCTGTTTTCAAAGCTGGGTGGGGGGTTCAAGGCAGCACATAACATAAAAACATTATATATCTACAAGTGTGTTTACTAAATACATGTATTATTATGCTAATGTAATTTAATTGATAAAGGTTTTTTTTATTTAAGAAAATCTGAGCATCACTCAAAATAACTGTCAACATGTTTGTCAACTAAACATGTTTTGTAAACGTTATACATTTTATAAAAATATTTAATATTTTTATTATTGATAAAGTATAAAGAACAAATCAGTGTGAAAACGCAGATTATAAAAAGTACATAAAGTGCCAGCAGAGGATCCAAAATAATGAAAAAAAAAAAAAAACATCCAATGCAACTTGGAAATTGTAGTCAAAATACATCTACAGCAGCATGCTAAAGCAGTACCAACGCCAGGGCAAAAGACTCAAATTCCCAGAATGCACCTGCACCCACCCATTCATTCCCACCAATCAGGATCAACGGCATTTTTCAAACCGCTACTGACTCGTTTTCATGCTAAACAGTACGGCTGAGGTAAGTTTGACTTTCATTCCTTTACATCGCGCAGATCTGTTCCATATTTGTTCCTATTTTGTTCTTCACTGTGATTATTTTTGTCTTTATGCGAGAAGTGTTTTAATTTAAAGCACACATATTTGTTCCTATTTTGTTCTTCACTGTGATTATTTTTGTCTTTATGCGAGAAGTGTTTTAATTTAAAGCACACACAGGAAACATTAAGAGTAAGTTATACACTGTACACAGTAACGTTAGGAACTTGAACATGCGGTTTTTCAGTGAGCAAAGTAACATGCAAAATGCCTGATAAACGAATCAATTCGATGTTTAAAACTTTAAAAATAAAACGGCAAGATTACTTGTGTTGGAGATGTTCAGCTAACTGTAGCAAATGGCTCTTTCTGCTATTTTAAACGATAACCTTAGACGATTTCTGTTGTTTAAAAGCTCATTGCTGTAGGTAAGTTCTGATAGATGCTGCTTATTTTGCAAGCCTGTTTTAATAGCTTTATTCTGTTTAGTAACCAAGCCAGCTTCACTTTAAGTTTAAGATAAACTAACGTTAGATGTTGTTGTAAAGAAGCTTGGAGTCAAAATATATTTTAAAGTTGTATGATTGTCTTCTTTTTTAATATGATGTCTATCCATGTTTGTGTTTACAGAGGTCATGTACCATGTGGTCGACCTTGCTGACGCTGAAGAGGTTTCTGTGTAAAAATGATGTAAGTTAAGTTTAATCTTTTAATTTAATATTGTTTTAATTCATGCCCATGTCATGCTGGCTACCAGTCAAATATCGCATACAATTAAAAATACTATTAATCACCAATAAAACCTTAAAAGGCCCAGCACCTTCGTATCTTAGAGAATTAATATCAGAATACAATCCAACACGTACACTGCGGTCGCAAAATTCTGGTCTCTTAATTTTCCCTAGAATATCAAAAGTGTCTAAGCTCTGAAATGATTTGCCAACTGGTATCTGTGAATCAGACACAGTCAATCACTTTAAATCTAAAGGGACACTTCACCCATTTGTATTAAGCTTTGTATCTTTAGAACCCCAGTCATGTTTTTGAATGGTCATGCATCATTTCCTGAGACAGGAGAAATACAGATTTCAGTGTTGCACTTCCTTCTTTCAATGATGTAAAAAATTATAATTTTGCATCATTGAAAGAAGGAAGTCCAATATCTTTGTTGAGGTGGTGAGACTACAAACACCCCTTTTTTAGTCAAATAGGCACCAAATTCGAAATGTATGTTACATTTCCACTACAAATATGAGACACTTTCAATAAAGATTAATGTTTCTACAGGTGAAATGCTCCATTAAAGGATAATTCTGGTATTTAACACTTTGAGTCTTATTTCTGGTTTGTTTTGGATGAATTACAGTGATGGACACTGTAATTTTGACAATGGGTCGTGTCTTTTTTTGACTCGTTTAGAAGCGTCTCTTCACTGCTTCAGAGTGGAAGTCAAGGGTCATGCACAAACATGTCATTAAAACAACACTTAACCTTCATTTTCAAAACTGTCCCTTACGAATATTAACCATGGTTTTATTGTGGTAAAAGTGTAGTAACCATGTTTTTTTTGGTCAATTGATTACTATGAGCAAAACCATGGTTTTACTACACTAACCATGGTTTAACTATGGTTTTTGAAAACCATGGTTGTCAAAACCATTGTTATTTTGTGGTAGCTATGGTTTTACTACAGTAACCATGGTTTTTTTGGTCTTAACTGTAGTAAAACCATGGTTAATTTTCGTAAGGGGTGCTACTCACCGAGTGGTTCTTGGTGTTCGTTGATGATTAAAAACAAGTAGTGTAGCGAAATACAGTTTCTGTGGTGTTTTATTTGGCATTTTGTAAAATTCCATTGACTTCTCTTGGAAGACTCATTGCTCGCTGATATATCACTCTGCCGCCGGAAATGGAAAAGGGTCTGTTTACATCTGGTTGTAGTTTTTTCGCTCGGTTTCTCTCAAAAGGCTAGCATGAGCAGAGCAACTGTGCCCTCGGAGTAGGGCACAAATTTTTCCCATATTTGATGGCTCAGTGACCAGCCTTAGGTTTGAATTTGAGCTCGATTGTGACTGTCTATACGCTAGACACCAAGTTCCGTTCAGCATCCTTGTTAGGCAAAGTGGTTGTCGCCATCAAGTGGTCAAGAGTGTGCTAACGCTTCAGACTCAAATATAGAGCGGAAGTATATACGTGGTTGTGAGGTGTCTGAAAAAATAGATCCACTATAGCAAATAACACGGATTGAAATCATACATTGCTCTGATATATTTGTTTTTAATCATCAACGAACACCACAAACCACTCTGTGAGTAGCACAGTTTTGAAAATGAACGTTAAGTGTTGTTTTAATGACATGTTTGTGCATGGCCCTTGACTTCCATTCTGAAGCAGTCAAGAGACGCTTCTAAACAAGTTAAAAAGTCAAGACACGACCCATTGTCAAAATTTCAGTGACCATCACTGTAGTTCATCCAAAACAAACCAGAAATGAGACTCAAAGTGTTTAATACCGGAATTATTCTTTAAGACTTTTTTTCTTTAACAAAGCATTCACATAATTTGTCTAGTAAATTATACTTATCTCGCAAAAGTTAGCTTGTACGGAACAAAGCATTCACATAACTCGTCTGGGTAATTTACTAATGCCGCAATAGCTAGCCTGTCTGGAACCGAGCAGATATTAAAACACAACACTGTGTGACACTGCATTACATGTGAATGGCCCCTACGCTAATAGGATTTTGTTTCTCTCTCCCTGTCTCGTCCTCAAACCCGAGGACATTGAGACAAACAGACCAGTTCTGGCTGCCGTGGAGGTCAACACACCACTGATCTACTGGCTGCCCTTCAACGTGATGCCCAGCCGATGCCTGCCACCGACGGAACTAGGGCTGCACGATAAGTCGCATGTGTTTGTCAGGCGCATCTCCTCAGTAATGCCGGTTCCTTGATTAGTATTAAATCGCCATCAGCTGTTTTCAGATGTAGCAGCTTTAACTACACAGAGCCGTAGTTCACTGACAATCGGGGCAATTTCGCATTAATTATCGCGGACGTATCGGCTGCAATATGTATGCGATATGGCCCAGCTTGTCAGGGAACTACGGCTCTGTAGTTAAAGCTGCTCCATCTGAAAACAGCTGATGGCGATTTAATACTAATCAAGGAACCGGCATTACTGAGGAGATGCGCCTGACAAACACATGCGATTTATCGTGCAGCCCTAGACGGAACCCGTTAAATCTCCTTATCCGTTTACATCCCATATATATATATGTGTATATCTTTTCCTCCTAGGACTTTTTTGTTCCTCCCTGAGGTTTTTCTCCTAGGGTTTTTTTAACCCCGGGGAGTCAAGCAACATTGGCTTAACTTAGCACCCTCTTGTATACGAGACATTATTAATTTGCTCACTTGTAAAGTTTATTCATAGCCGCTGTATTTTGCTACTTATATTGTCTGTCGATTTTTCTGTTTCCCCTGCTTCTTTTAATGTAAAGCTGCTTTGAAACAACTACAAATTGTGAAAAGCGCTATATAAATAAAATTGAAATTGAAATGTCTCTTTCCTGTTTTACAGATGCAGTGAGGGAGTGATTCCCCAACATCGAGGTGGCAGAGATCCGGGACCTTCTACGGAGGAAGTGCAACAATGCCAGTTACAAGGCCTCCAGTAGTTCAAATCAGAGCTAGATGTCCATATAGTACAAGTTGTTCGCAATTGTTCTCTTCCCGGCATTTCAAAGAAAGTCGACTGTTTAAGGTTCCCCATTTTGCCAATATCTGTTTTGTGTGTTACTTTTGTGTCATTAATAAAGATCCTTTTTTGAAATGCAGTTTGTAATCTGTTTGTGTGCATTTGAACTGAATTGTTATATTATACACTTGTAGTGTAACAGCAATATTCATGCTTAAGTATAACAAAATGGGGATAAAAGTACAAATTAAATATACTTAAAATATAAAAAATACACTATAATAATATTGCACTGAAAGTACGTGTCTATGATGTTTAGGTTATAATTGAAATTCACTTTAAAAACATTATTATTGTCATAGTGGGACACTTTAAAAGCACTAAAAATAGTTAGGAAGTGCATTTGTAGAGCACTTGAAATATTACAGAGGCATACTAAATTAACATAGTTTATACTAATTATAAGTATGATAGCAGTATGCACAAAATGTACTTAAACACAACTATAATTTGTGCTGCAATGGCTTTTTAAGTGTATTTCCATTAAAATTGCAATACAATGCAATTGTACTGTAAGTGTGCTTAATTACTCATAAATCTTGATTTTCAGGAGTGTATTTTAGTGCACTTGAAGTTTAAAAAAAGTTGTTCCATTTTAGCATACTATTTACACTTGAAGTGTAATCAAATAGGTGTTAAGTTGAAGTTAATACATAATTGAGTACACTTAACTATACTTGGATTTGACGAAAATAGTACAAAATCTAGAAAATATACTTAGTACACTTTTTTAAAGTATATTTTTAATAGAATTTTTTTTCACCTGGGTATCCATGCATCATATGGTAGAATTGGTACAGTAGTCTTGTCCTCATCAAAGATCTGGAACCTTCCTCCGCAAACTAAGAGCCCAGTCTCTTCATCTCTGTAAACAGATAGTCTAATGAGAGTGGTGTTTTGAAAAGTTCTACCTTCTTGGGCTGCTAAGAACAGGTCTCTTAGTGCATCTTCACACTCCCCAACAGTAAGTACAGCTTGTTTGGAACTGTTTGTTGAAAGAATTTCCTCCCACTTTGGTTTCTCTGAGGCTGTATTCTTGATCAACATCTTTTTCCATCTCGTTGCAGCTCTCCAAACCCAAGCAATTACTCGGATCAGTCTGGTCAAGCTACTGAATTTCCTGATGTCAATCAGTTTTGTTACCACAGAACCGGCTGGTGGTCTTCGGATCCAAGTCTTAGGTTCATCGGAGTTATCTTGCCCATTTTGCTGTACATCACTCTGACTTTCCTTCTTCTGAGCTCTCACTTCAGGAAGTACATCACCCTTGTTTCTTTTGGCTTGCGCTCTGGTCAGTACTGCCGAGAAGGATTTCCTTTGAAGTTTGTCTAGGCCTTCCTTGGCATACGTGGCAACTTCTTTGGCTGACTTATGTGGCCACTCTTCAATAGGTCGCTGCAGGAACGCTGGCCCATTTTGCCACATGGAATCTTCCTGGAGGTCTTCAGGGGCTGCCCCTCTTGTTATGATATCTGCAACGTTCAGGCTTCCGGGGATCCACCACCAGTCTTCGACAGATGTGGATTTCTGGATCTCTCCGACTCTGTTTGCAAAGAATGTTTGATATCCATAACTGTCTCTCTGTATTGCTCCTAACACAGTTTGACTGTCCAGCAGATGAAGCCATTGTTTAATCTCCATTTGACTGTGTTTTTCAACATACTTTCGAAGTCGTGCTGCATAGACAGCACCACAGATTTCAGCTTTTACTGGTTCTCCCTTTTGGTCCAATGGTGTAAGCTTTGCTTTGGACTCTATACTACGGCTCCATAGCTCTTGTCACTTCCATCAGAGAACGTTATTCCCCAAGGTTTTCCAATCCAATTGACCGGTGTAAGGCTTCTGTGGAAAGTAATTTGGCCAAGACGTGTGTATTCTTCAAATAGTTGTATGGCTTCTTCCCTCAACTTTTCAGACAAAGGCTTATCCCAAGTGTCTCGGGTCAGAGTTTTACCTCCAGCTTCCTGAAACGCCTTTCTGACCAGAATGGCACCCTTTTGTTTGGCAGGTGTTACAAGGCCTATTGGGTCATACAGGCTAGCTACTTGGCTTAGCAGTTCTCTTCTCGTCAGTGGGTTTGGGGTTTTCCCTCTCACCTCATCATTAAGGAGATTTTGACCGACTCAAATTTTCTTTTTTCTCTTTGAGAAATTGATTGAAGTCATGAGGTACAGTTTATCCTCTTCAACAAAGTATCCAACTCCAAGGGCTTTGTTGTCTCCTTCCCTCATTTGGTTTGGGAGAATGAGTACTGTGCTTGACTCGGCTCCTTGTTCTCCTGGTACTATCTCCTGTCTCCCACTTTGGCCTGACCGGACCCAGGGCTTGAGAAAGAAACCACCCACCTTCAGCATCTCCTCGACTAATTTGAGGTTTTGGTCCAGCTTTTGCAAGTCATTATTGGAGGTCAGGACGTCATCGACATAGGTATCCTCTTCAAGGATCCTGCGTTCCTCTTCCAGGTCAGTGAACATGGGCAGTTTTGCAGTGTCTCTCATGGCCAGTTGCGCAATGCACCCTGCTGGTCGATCGCCAATGTTGACTCTTGTGATGGCATACTCTTCAATCTCCCCTTCCTCGCCGTCTCTCCAGAGAAATCTGTGTAGGTGCATCTCCAGGTCTTCTAGCCACACAGAATTGTACATCTTCTTGATGTCACCAAGGGCAGCATAGACGCCTTTCCTGAACCTGAGTAGTACTGCTCGGATGGGATTGAGTACATCGGCCCTTTCAGCAGAAGGTCATTCATGCTGACTCCTTTAAACTTCTGGCTGCTATTCCATACCAGTCGCACAGGTGTTGTGAGAGAGTGCGGGTTTGGCGCCACCAAGTGGCTGACATACCATACTGGTCCTTTCCAGCTGGCAACGATCTCTTCAGTGAGTTTCTTTGCTGCTTTTCTCTTCACCATCTCATGGACTTGAGCTGTGTATGCCGTTCTCCACTCTGGCTCTTTTTTGAGTTGTTTTTCCGTTCTCAAGAAGGTGGCTTCCACCCCACTCCTGTTGTTGGGAAGGGAACTTGGATCTTGAATCCAGGGGTATTTTGTGTCCCAGTGTGGTTCATCACTATGATCATCTGCTTTGATGTAGGTGAGGCCTTTTCTTATAATTTCCAGCTCTCTTTCCTCACTTAGGGTCATTTTCTTCCCTCCTGGTTGACACTATAACTGGCAATTCTTCTACTGACTCACTCACTCCAAGCTGATTCTTCGCAACACAGTTCGTCTTTGCAGCAATATTGGTGAAAGCTTTCTTGAATTTTTCTGCCATCTCTGGGGAGAGCTTAGATACAAATTCCTCTTGCTCCTCGGTAAGCTTAGGCCTTCTCACATTGGATTTCCTTCTGTGAAATGCATATTTCCTTTCCTTACAAGCATATCTCTTCTCTGGCTTTTCACTCACTCCCAGCTGCTCCAATTTTTCAAGAATTTCCTCTTGTGTTTTTAGGAATTTAAGAAGGTTCTCAAAGTGATTATCTGATGTGACATTATTCCTCGGGTTAACCATGAAGACAAGCCAATCTCTCTTGATGTTGTCAGGTAACTTGCTTTCTATGGATTTGATTACTAGAGGGTTGTTGATGGCTCCTGTGTTTCCAAGCTCTGTGAGGTCATCCAAGGCCTTCTCTATAGTTTGGATCATGTCAATAACTTTCCTAAGCTGATTTGCTCTTAAAGCAGGAATTTTCTCCAGATCCTCAATTATCTCCAAGGCAATTGTAGACTTGTTTCCATACCTGTTTTCAAGCACCCTGAACATGTCCTCAGCAGTATTGTAAGTAGACAACCGGAGGTCTCTACATATCCTCTCATCTACACTGTCAAGAAGTTGGATCTTCTTTACCTCGACTGAGCCTGTTGGTTCCCCCTGCTTTTGCAGACTCTCCCAGTCTCTTCTCCATCGATGGAAATTCCTTTTATACCCACTGAACCTGGGTAGACAGGTTGGTTAAATTCTCAGTGTTGGCTGTGGAACTGGCATGGGCACCTGTGGCACTCTCCCTCTGCTTCTATCGTCTTCTGCGATTCTTTGTGCTACGAGAAATTCAGCCCTCCTTGCTTCCCACTCCTGTTGTTGGGAAGGGAACTTGGATCTTGAATCCAGGGGTATTTTGTGTCCCAGTGTGGTTCATCACTATGATCATCTGCTTTGATGTAGGTGAGGCCTTTTCTTATAATTTCCAGCTCTCTTTCCTCACTTAGGGTCATTTTCTTCCCTCCTGGTTGACAGTTGCCACACCGGCATCCTCCACACTTTGGTTCACAAGCTGCTCCTATGCTGTCCCATTTCCACCAGTCTAAGAACTCTCTGTGAGCAACTGTGCCTTTGGTTTCAGCTATGTGCTCTTGTGTCTTAGTTAACTCTTGATACTTGACAGCGGTTGCTCTCATGGATCTAGCAAAGTGAGTTTCAGACCCGTGTGCGGTCTTATCCACCTCTTCAAACAGATCTGGATGTGCTCCACCAACAGTCTTCCCTAACGGGCCTTCCCACAAGACAAGGTCTCCAATCACCTTTAATCGTTGTGGAGAAAGTCTTCCTTCGCGGTGGCTTATTAAAAGCTCAATGCTCTCTGGTCTCTTCAGATCTCCTAGATTGACTTCTGGGAAGAACTTCTTGAGTTGCTCAGGTTTAATGACTCTGTGGATGTTGGCAATTTCATTCAAACCATAGCAGACAAGCTCATGAGCTCTTTCCGTACCTCTAGGCATTTTGACTCTCACTCTGAGGAGTTATCTTCTGGTTATCAAATGTCAAGTTATCACAATAAGTTCAGCTCTGCCCAAACTTGAAAATGGCTTGTTCAACACATTATGGATGCAAAGGGACAACTCAATTCCTTTTTGGTCTATTTATTTCTCTTCCAGATGGTTTTCAGAAACAGTTGAATTGTTGAATATAGATGAATGAATTGAGAGAAGTAAAGGGAATAGGCAATAGGTTGATAACCTTAAAGATAATCAAAAAATAACATGCATTAAATTACTTCACATAATAAACAATGCATGACAAAACAAAGCATGGCTTTAAGTAAAGGAATTGTTTAAATATCTCAAATAACCAGAAAATAAACATGCATTACTTCACACAATAAAGAATGCATGACAAAACAAAGCATTGCTTTAAGTAAAGGGATTGTTTAAACATTTCAATTTAATCTAACACTCCATGCAATAACTTCCATTGCCACATTATCTGCACTAAAAACACATTCAAAGTAGAAGGAGTCATCACTAGAATTAAACATTTAATTTGTGCAAACAATGAATGTAACATAGTAAAATCATTCAAACATTACATACCAGTTGCGTCTTTAAGGTTGAACAATGAGCTGTTTCTCTGGTTTTCAGATTGAGGAATTCAAGCAATAAAAATGGTAGCTAAGCTAACCACAAACATTTTAGACCCCTGCTAATCTGGCAGGTGCACATGTAAAAGCAGTCCCTACAGCAACACTGGCTAAATCATTAGTTCCACTTTTACATTTGGGTTGTCTGCCCTCTTCAGGCCTGGAGTGGAAGACCAGCAGCTCTGCTCATTCTCAGTATATTCTATGTTTTGACAAAACAGTTATCAAGAACCTCCCTCAGCATCAGCCATTTGTGATCGGGCTTTTGTGTGGTACCAGCAAGCCATCACTCAACGAGTACCTGGAAGATTTTGTGGCTGAAGTTGTTGCACTGGAGAAAGGATTTACATTTCAAGGACTTTCCATGATGGTGAAACTGTGCTCAATGGTCTGTGATGCTCCAGCCAGAGCTTTTTTGAAGAATGTTAAAGGACACACCGGCTACTCGGGGTGTAAAAAATGTGTGCAGGAGGGGGAATATGTAAACAATCGGGTGATATTTCCTCAAACTAATGCCTGCCTTCGCACTGACAAAGACTTTAGAGAAATGGCAGATGAAGGGCATCATCTCGAATCTTCACCTCTAGTTGCCACATCTTTGAACATGGTCGGTGGGTTTCCTTTAGACTACATGCATCTTGTCTGCCTGCGTGTCATGAGGCGACTCTTGTACCTGTGGCTCAAGGGTCCACTGGCTAGCAGGCTCTCAGGTGTACAGGTGAAAATCTTATCTGAAAAGCTGTTTAAGATCAGAAAATGTGTACCAGTAGAGTTTGCACGAAGGCCAAGATCTTTGAAAGAGGTAGACAGATGGAAAGCCTCTGAATTCCGCCAGTTCCTGCTCTATACTGGTCCTGTGCTCCTTAAAGACTTCCTGCATACTTCAGTGTACCAGCACTTCTTACTTTTGTTTGTTGGGGTGTTTATACTGTCAAACAAGGCACTGCTTGAGGAATACACAGAGTATGCAAATAACGTGCTTGTGTTGTTCGTTCAGCACTTTGGAAAGCTGTATGGTGACATGTACCTTTCCTACAATGTGCACAATCTTGTACACCTTGCCCAAGATGTCAAAGTACATGGTAACCTGGATTCTTTCAGTGCCTTCAAATGTGAAAATTTCATGCAACAACTGAAGAGGCTTGTCAGAAAACCAGAATCTCCTTGCTGCCAGGATGTTAAGAGGCTTGGGGAGGGAGAGTCTGTACAAATGCAGAGAGTAGAACGTTTAGGTGTCAGGAGAGAACATGAATCTGGACCTGTACCACCACTGTTTCACTGTGCACAACAGTACACCCAGTATAACACAGAGCTCTTCACCCTTAAACTTGACCAAGCCAACAGCCATGTCTGCACTCAGGGTAAGGTAGCAAAGATCCGTAATATAATTGTGGAGAAAGAAGAGGTATACCTTGTCTACTCCACATTTGCCCATCAAGAGTGCTTTTTTGAGTACCCTACATATTCCTCTACATTTGGCATATATTTAGTTGATGACCTCTTGGATATGACACAGCACTGCAGTATTGGACTGGTGGAAGGGAAGGTTTTCCTTATACCTCATGGAAGACAATTTGTTGCTGTACCTCTAATACATATCAACTGACAATTTAAACTCCATCCAACCAGAACTGTTTCATCTTCTGATCTCTCAGACTGTTGTTTGATCTTTCGACAATTGTATAAAGTTGTGTATGTTTTATGTATTATGTCTGTCTATCTGTCTCTGTGTCTGTCAGTTACCCTGTCTTTCCATCCATATGTTTTTGTGTCTGTCTATTTATATAGCTGTCTCCCCTTTTGTCCACCCCCTGTGTTGCAGCCTCTCCTGTCACCAAAGCTTTTTACTCTAATCTGCCTGTGTCTCCATTCCTGCACAGAAAATAAAAAATGTTTTTTCACTATTGTGTCATGCAGGGTTTAAAGTTAACATTTTATCTCACTAACAACTTTCACATTTTCAGTAAGTTAGGCCTGCAGTCAAACTATAGCCAAGTTAAAATAACTGTGCCCTTACAGAAAAAGCACATGCATTTCACATGTTTTTCACATGTTGTTCACATGTGGTCACATGTGACCACATGTTATCACATGTTATCACATGTGGACAACATGTGCTCACATGTGGAAAATATGTGCTCACATGTGGACAATATGTGCTCACATGTGGACAATATGTGCTCACATGTGGACAATATGTGCTCACATGTGGACAATATTACCACGTGTGTGAACAACATCTCACCACATGTTGCAACATAATAGCGCACATGTGGAACATGTTATAACATAAAGCACATGTGAGAAATGTCTTATAAAATGCAATACTTTCAACATGTGGATCACATGTTACCAAACCACAAGTAGGCTAATGTTTGCGTAAACATCAACTTTCAGCTTTACTGTGCATTAACAAGTGTGATAATGTGTACTTTGGTTCCAATGATAAATTATATAAATACATTTGAAATCTTCATAAAGGCAATATACACACAAATGTGGTAGCAGATTTTTTTAATCTTTATTTTGACAAAATGATCTATTTACAAAAATTGACAAGATATTTTTAAACAGATATTTGGTTGCTGGCAGGTGGCAATGTTGTAATAGAATAAGACTTAATATTTGGAGAAGGGTTTGCAGACAATATTGTCAGTCCTACAGTTGCAATAAAGGCAATGGAAGCTCCTTTGTGCATTGTCATCTCCTTGTCAGGGGCATAACTATCGGTAAGCAGGGTAAGCGTTGCTTACGGGCCCGCCCGAATCAGGGGCCCGCCCGATCTGGAAGAATTTGATTGAAAGTCGGCGGGCCCTATCACATATTCGTTGCTATCCGCTGTTCCCAGGCTTTCTCACGGGTTTTCAACGGGGCCGTCCGGGGCTAAGCCCCGGCACATAGGTTGAAGGTCTCGCTCTGCTCTTGCCAGTGTACCAGCTGCGCTTGTGCGCGTGCACTCGCTGCGCTTGTGCGTGTGCACTGAAGTGAAGGGAATAATGCGTTTCCATTCATTATAGGGCATACTCACCAACGCAAGTTTAACGATTTGCACGATCAGATTACATACAAAGTCAATGCAAAGACGCAACCAGGTGCGTTCACAGGGCGATGCAAATAACGCGAATTGGGCGGCGCAATTTCCGCGAAAACACGCGCTTTCCCCTTTAAACGCGTCTTCGCGGAAGTTATGCAACTTAAGCGAAAAAACTCAACTGCAAGAACACGCTCTCAAACAGGATCATTTGACATTGTAGAGGAGAGAGAGCGAGAGAGAGAGAGAGAGAGAGAGAGAGAGGTAAGAATGGTGCCCACGTCGAGAAAACTTAATAGAAGACTAGAAACGTGTAAAGAATTAAAGTATTTGTCATTTAATTACAGTATGTTAACTGGATAACAATGGATTTAACTCATTGTATAGGCATAGTTTAATAAAATAATGTATTTTGATTACACAAATCAAACCTAACTCTATGATTGTTTTAGCTGCTGACCAGCATAGGGAATCTCTATGGCTAATTTATAAGACATGTAAGAGTCTTTTTGTGTATCTTATGCCTAGAATTATTCAAGGAGGTTCATTCTTTTAAATTCCTTTAAAGTTTGATCAATTGTGCATAATGACATGTGGAACAAATGGATATAGGGGGTCAAACTCATAGATTTGCATCATTTAAAATTCAGATGCTCTTTTTAAAATATTTGGGGTCAACCTCTGGCACAGCTTTAAAGCTGAAACTTATCAAAATCCTATCAGAGGTCCAGAATGTCACTGAAACACACCAGTGGCTTTGCTGTCATCAGTATTAAACATTAACCATCGAAGTACCCCTCCCCGCAGAGCCCCCCCACATAACAAATCCCAATTTAACCCCTGAATGTAAGTGAGCATCTTTTTATGTATTTAGACCTAGGTGTATGTGTGTGTGTAGTCATAGCAGTGAGTAACAAAATGTTATAGTGTGCTGTCACCAGCAGTGTTGTTTCATATGTTATGGTGCGTTATGTTATGTTTTTGTTGTGGTGCGCGTAGGCTATTTCTGATTTTGTCAGTCATCTCATGTCTCTATGATCCTGTCCTGTCCCATTCATAGTAGCCTGCTTGTGGACATTGCGCCATCACGTGCTGTAGTAAAGGGCCCGCCTTGATAATCCTGCTTAGGGGCCCGGTGTTGGCTCGTTACGCTACTGCGCCTTGTCATCATCAACCTGGAAAAAAGCCACCCTGTTAGTGCATTATCATGAAAAAAATATGCATTAATTGCAATCTTGCATATCCAAGAATTGTTTGATGGCTCTGCTGTGCAAATAAGGGGTATATAGATAAATCTGAGACTAAATAAGACGAGAAAGTTGAACCTTGCTCATTAAATGGATAAAAGAAAACAATGCAAGAGTTGGTTTGGATAAATATGCGAAGGACAATAAATGTTAAGTGACCCAAAGACGGTTGGTCTTGTGGAACACGGGGAACAAACCGCCTAAAGGCGGTTGGAAAGCGTTTCCAGCACAAATACTCAACGTGAACGGTAAGTGAATTTCATTTAATTTGTTTATTTAACTTTTATAGGTTTTAAGTCGCCTCATGGTAAACAAGTTCGTTTGATAAGTCATGTTTAACATGCTACGCAGGCTGCTATTTTTAAATGTTGGCTAACATAAATGGGAATTATAACAACACGCGCCTCACACCTTAAACTGAACTCAGACCAGCGCTTGCACAGCAGTCTGACAGGACCGATCTCCGAATTGATACACGTTATAAAACCACAACTTGTGAGTAAAGTTGTAAAAAAAATGTTTTTGATAGCAACAATATCTACAACAATGTATTTTTGAGGTGATTCACTGACAGGAAAGTTAATCTGACAGAAATAGGTTTAAGTTAATCAGGTAACTTATTTTTAACAAATAAATTTCCTTTATTAAAATGTACAAAAGGAAAGTCTATAAAATATTTGTATGCTTTCATTTGTGTTATTATTTTATACTCTGCAAGATACTGTTGTATAATCACTTTTGCTTTACTTCAATACAGAGAGCCTTGGGTAAAAAAAGGCAGAGTACCAGTGGTTAAAGACACACAAAATGTGGACATCAAAACAAATGGTATGTTATGCTATAATTGAGAGATATTGTCCTTCAAATTAAATATTTAATAAATTTCCGTTGTCATGCTCTAATTTTGTCTCTTTTCTTATATCTTTTCATATATTACTCTCATGTGTCCTCTGTCGTTTTAAATGTGCTTTGGTGTTTTGTAAGGCTACATTTGCTCATGAGGAAGATGATAACGAAGAGGATGAGACTCCTTCAAACCATAAGGTGAATATGCAACCTGGTATCACCCCAAATTAGGTACGTTTACATGCAACCAAATAATCAGTTTGTAATCATATTGATGGCTCAATCGTATTGAAAAGTCGTCATGTAAACACCTTAATCAATATGATTGAGGACGATTGGATGCAAATTTGGATCGTATTGAAGTGGTGTACTCCGATCTGTGATTCGATCAGCAGGAGAAAAGTATGCATGTAAACGCGTGAATCATATTTTTTTTCTAAATCGGATGCAAAAATACATTGTGCACATGCGCTGAACATTTGTGCTCCAAGTTCACGTATTATATTTACCTCTTATATCTAAGGGTGTGCCGGTTATTATATACCCAGCTAACACAAATACGTAACTGTTACGTAACGTTGACGTAATATGATGACCAAACTTACGTCGTGGCGACGAACCGAGTTACGTTGTGGCGACCGGAAAAGTGAAATTCTTGGATTCGTCGCCTGCACGTAACTTTGCAACGTAATCTGCCTGTCGTGGGCACCTCGTGACAACGTAATGGATTGAAAGTTTTATGTTGGTACCAGTTAGTAATTTAAATCTTTTATTTAATATTCTTTGGGCGGACATCTGCAGTAGGCTAGAACTAATTTAACTTGTCCTTATTTGCCCATAACTAAAAGACTTACCATAACATATGAATGACAGACTCCGAGATGGAATACTTCATTTTATTGAACATGAACATTACATTACAAACATTTAAATAAACATATGTTCAAATAAACATTTAAATGGATTATCCATATAATTTAAAATGTAATTTCTGAATTGTGCAGGCGTAGTTTTGTCAGACGGAGAAAGTAAGAGAGTGTCCTCTTCATGTTCCGGTTGCCAGGGTAACGCTGCTCTAACCTTCACCAGTCCAAAACACCAAACATGTCCCACAAAACTTTAAAATAAAGACAATAAAATAAATAAAGGTTAAATAACATCTACACGTTTTCATAAATATCGTTTAATTTGTTGAATTTGTGAAGTAGTGTCTTACCTGAAAAAAACGAAATTTCCTGTCAGATGAACATCCTGTCAGTGCAGCATAAAACGCGGTTTATACTGTCGGACGAGATTCTGTGAGCCTTAATAAGTATGTTAAAATGTTGTTTATAACTCTTAAGCAACTAAAATAAGTTCTTGTGAAATTTAAACGGGTCTCAGTTCAGAGAAAACGACCGGTCCTGACTCCTGTCACGCCGTTCTGCTGTGCACGCGCGGTCGCGTTCTGGTTAAGTTCAGCTGGGCGGGAGGCGCGTGCTGTTTCATGTTTCAAAGTATAAACAATCTCAAGTTCACATTACTTTAATTTACATGCATTTATGAGTAAAACGTCTTCAACACGCTTTTTGAAGGTCAGTGTAATTTATATATCTGTGATTTGTCTAATATACATAGTTTTCGTGCTGTTCTGGTCCGTGTAATAATTCATGGATTCATTTATGCTGGGCAGAGAGTGAATGACAGCGCAGTCTTCTGGCAACATTGTTTTTAAATATGTCATTGCTTTCTGTTAAATTCTTGTAATCCACAAGCAAAATGACCCCCCCAACCACCGACGGATATGTTACGAACCGTCACATTTTACTTACGTCATAACCGTCATCACCAATTTTGAAACTGGCACACCCCTACTTATATCACATGATTCTCGTAACAGAAACACGCAAAAACAAGGTAATGCATCACGTAACATTAATGGGGTCACGCGCTGTGTACGCAATGTACTAAATTCTGCAGCGTTTATTTGTACTTTTAAAACATTAGGCTACTTAAAGTAATTAATATAGCATTGTGCCTTTGAAAAAGTGTGTTTTCATTACCTATATCTGAAAACTTCTTAAGAACAACTTTCTAACTCAGTTTTAACTTTTATCCAGAGATAAAGCGTGAACTCGACGAGAGATGCTGTCCGCAGCGTAGCGTTGCCAAGTCCTCTGCTTTTTCGAGTTTAGATTTGGGCTACTGTTTAAACTGTTTCCAGCAGTTGTTTTTTCTGCGGGTTAAAGATTAAATTATTTCGTTGCTTAGTTATTGGTATTTGGGCTGTGAATAGTCATTGGGATGCTTTTGGGCTAGTTTTGAACATCCATTCGGATGGTTTTGATATGCGAGTCTGGCAACCCTGGCGGTGTGCTTGTGCAGACTTTCGGTTCGGATTCTATATAATGTAAATGAACATTTAAATCAGATTGCAATGTTTAGGGTGCATGTAAACTGTATCGTCGTAACTTTTAATAGTATTAAATTCAGTCGGATTGACAAAATTTTGTGCATGTAAACATAGCCATTGTGTAATAAGACAGTTTGGTCAACTAGAGCAGGGTTTTTTCAAACTGGGGTCCCTCAGGTTGTGGTCTAACTGTACGTTAACACTGCTGCCGACTTGAGCTTCCAAAAAAGCTCAGGCCGCCTGGTCAAGGACATTTGTCAATAAGTACACGGAAGCTTGTTGACGCTTTGGCCGCTCTGAAGTCTTTGTCACCATGAAATGTTTCTTCGGAATCAGCTAGCGAAGAATGTCTAGGCTATATTCTGATTGGTTGCTGGGGTTTTGCTGCTGCTTGCCGCTGAACTGCGTCATTCCTCATTACCATAAAGTTGAGCTTCTTTCAACTTTTTGATTGATGCTCTGGTCGCTCAAAACGCTACGCCGATGGATTTGACGCTTCTTGCAGCTGATAGAAGTCAGCTTTCATTGTAAATGTATGACTTCTGGTAACTTTGGAAGCTCAAGTCGGCGGCGGTGTGAACGTACAGTAAGAGATTCCCCAGCAAATTTCAAGGGAAAAAGACAAATCAAAAATGGTTAACGTATACAGTAGTAGCAAATTATTTGAGTTTGTAAAAAAATTGCTGAAAACATAATTACAATGTTTCTTTACAAAATATGGATAAAAACTTTATGAAAGCGGTTCCTCGCTAAAACTTTATCATATGGGGTACTAGCTATCATACCGTTTAAAAACTCCTGCACTAGCAATACCTGGGTTTGTAAACAGCTGATAGATGTGAAATTTTCATAATCATTATTTAAAATACTGCTGACCTTAACACTCCATACACTTCTTTTTCAGATAGTGGATGATTCACACTCAACTGCAAAGCAATGAAAGGTAAGCCAAATAAAACAGAACCTGTTTTGTTTACATTCACTTGCTTAAAGGGATAGTTCACCCAAAAATAAAATTCGGGAAATTGACCCACTCTCCTGTTGTTACAAACTTGCATCATTTATTTGTGCTGATGAACACAAAGGAAGATATTTTGAGTAATATTTGTAACCAAACTGATCAGAGGCCCCATTGACTTCCATAATAGGAAAAAGAATACTAGAAGTCAATGGGGCCTTTAATTGATTTGGTTACAAACATTACTCAAAATATCTTCCTTTGTGTTCATCAGAACAAAGAAATGTATCCAGGTTTGTAACAACATTAGAGTGAGTAAATTATGACCATTTTGGGGGGAACTATCCCTTTAATTTAGAGGGGCCCAAACTAGGGCCAATGACCTTTAATTCAGTCATGCCACGTGAGATAAGGAAACATCATTGACGCAGATGTTTATATTTCTAATAAACAGTTTTTAAAATGTAATTTTTTTGTTTTATTTGAACATTACAAAAATGTAAATTGAAATTAAATGCAAGGAATTAAAATGAATACATTTATTTTTAATGTACATGGATACTTGAAGGTGTGCATCACGAAACTCAACAAACTCAGGTACCCTGCACTATAGGCTAATAATGGGGAGGTCGAGGCAGTGGCACACAGACGGAAAATGTAAATGTAAAAATGATTGGCAAAATTATTTTCTCAGTTACCTTTGAAAATAAAACTGTATTAGTTATGCATAAACAGTAGTGCTGTGTTCAAAATATCGATACGAAGATACATCGTCATGAACGCCTGACGATGCGCGCACATATACAGCACCTTCCGTATTGATTCGGATGCACTTTTGAAAGTAGCATGATGAATCCCTGTTGATCGAAAATACGCGTATTACTCGCGGAATATGTAGAGTTAAAGTTAAAGGGCTCACGCGTCTGCACAACTTGCAAACTTCTATTAAATACAGTAGTATTAGGTTTGACTGCATGTGTATACATATATTCATATATATAATGCTTAGAGTAAGGCACTATATTTGTAAATCTGCTTTAAAAAAAAACATTATTTAAGTATTACTTAAAGTATTTCTACGAATTACCCCAAAAGCTAATAAATGAATGTCAAAAACACAACAGTTACAACACTGCTTATTCAATGTATAATAAACAGATAATAATAATAATAATAATGTTACTAAATTCTGAACAAAAATGTAATTCAAAATATTATTGTATCGTGACGTGCATCGTATCGCGGCCTTGTATCGGGATATATGTATCGTATCGGGAAATTGTTGGCAACAAAGTAATGTTTGCTTATTTATTTTTTAAATATTAGAAATTTATAAATTAGGAGAATCAGGGCAACTTTAATTTTAATATATTTAGATATATGCCTGAAGAAGATCTTAGGATCAAAACGTCGCAATAAATATTTTGCAAGTTTTAGTGTGCGGGATATCTCTTTTGTATACAAATATATAACACAGCAACATTTACTTTAAACTCTCGGCACTTAGTCAGGTTGGATTTTTGGCCCTTGGTAGAAAAAAGTTTGGGCACCCCTGCTTTAATGTGCAAAAAAGTATATTTTAGACAGGCAGTAAAAGTTAAGAGAAAACAAAACACAATTCTTTGTTTGTCTCTTAATTGTCCTGAGCAAAAATAAAGAAGCATAGGTTTTGTTCTTATTACTTACAGGGCAACAAAAGATTCTACAAAGTTCTCCAGGCCTTTAAGGGCAAAGTGCACCCTAACAAGAAAATTCTGTTGTCATTTACTCACCCTTATGTCGTTTCAATTCCATACACTTATGTTACTCTGTGGAACACAAAGAAAGGTATTTCTATAATACCTAGTAATATGAACAGATTGAAAGATGAACAGAATGTAAGGTTTTACTCACAATATTGAAGATTAACATAATGGTAAATTGGTAAATAATGTTTATTTTGGGGTCATCTGTCCCTTTAGTTGTTACACTATTGTATTTAAAATATTTTTCCAAGGTGGGCTGGCCTGTTAAAATAGGATTATGTTTTTTTTTTTCTTTACAGAACACATCTGTCACTAAATTGAACCCAGTCACCTTGGATTATGCCAAAAAGTGTGAGAATTACAAGAAACTTACCAGAACTGTGATGGACTCCATTTCCACCTTAGAAAAAATTACAACATGCTCCATCACAGGGAACATTGGTAAATTGGTAAATAATGTTTATTTTGGGGTCATCTGTCCCTTTAGTTGTTACACTATTGTATTTAAAATATTTTTCCAAGGTGGGCTGGCCTGTTAGAATAGGATTATGTTTTTTTTTTCTTTACAGAACACATCTGTCACTAAATTGAACCCAGTCACCTTGGATTATGCCAAAAAGTGTGAGAATTACAAGAAACTTACCAGAACTGTGATGGACTCCATTTCCATCTTAGAAAAAATTACAACATGCTCCATCACAGGGAAAAAAGGGACCACTGGTGAACAAAGACAGAGTCCTGACAGAGAAAGTGAAGCTAGTAATAGGTAAGCATGTAACAATATTGTGAGTGTTGGGCAAATTATAGTTTACAAACTTGTTTACAAAAATATTATTCTTTTTAACTATTACATTCCTATTCTAATGGCGCTTTTCCATTGCATAGTACCCAACGGTTTGGTTTAGTTTGGGTCGGGTCAGCTTACTTTTGAGAGCTTTTCCATTGGGTGCAGTACATAGTACCCGATACTTTTTTTCGTACCACCTTGGTTGGGGTTCAAAGTGACACGAGCTGATAGCAAACATGACGCGAAAACACTGTAGATCACTGATTGGTCTGAGAAAATCGTGTCATCCTATAATGTAGATTAGCTTTAGCTGTGCTAGCTTGCGCTGTCTCGAGCAAACATGTTGTCATCTGTGCTCTGCTATAAGTTCCCAAACTCCCTTTTAGCGATGAAAAACATCCACAGGTTGAGAATCAGGAACACCATAACAGTGTTTTCCAAACTTGCACTTTTTGGCGGAACATTCACATCGAGCACTTCAGCATTATATATGCTTAAATGCAACTTTAATGAGGCTAAGCGGAGCGCCGTCGTCTGACGCCGCGGTGTTTGAACAGACACTGTCATGTGAGACAGAGGTAACGTTAGTGATAAACGCGATGTGCAAACATCTATTTGTGGTGACCAATTTTAATTTTGTGGCGGACTGAGAAAACAATAAATGTATGGAAATGTACAAGGACGCTCTCACTTGTATGATGTCACAGCAGTACTGTATGCAGCGCAAATATAACGACACCCCTATAATCCCTCCCACTACGAAGTGATACCAAACTCGATGGAAAAGCTAACCACGCCAAAGTGAGGTGAGCTGACCCGACCCAAACTAAACTAAACCGTGGGGTACTATGCAATGGAAAAGCACCATAAGTGCAGAGTAAGATCATACACCAATACAAATAACAATACTTACTAGGGTTGGGTATCAAGAATCAGTTTCATTTTAGAACCGATTGAAACTTGAAAGAACCGGGGATTTGTTACAATGCACGCATTTTGATTCTTTTGATAGATTTCTGACTTTTCTCATGCATTCTCGCATGGCGAAACAGTAGTGAGCATTTTATTGTTGAATCTATATGCCAGGACCTGCGACAAGAACAGGTGTTTCATTATGCACATGCATAGTTCATCATAATCAATGTTTAAAAGTTGTAATGCTAACCAAATGCTGCCATAACCATAAAAAAATAAATAAACCCACACGATCATGGTTTCATAATCGGTCGTCGATGCCACATTCGAGTGGCCATTCCTACAAAGATCATACAACTAAAAACAGCTAATCCTGAAATTCAAAAAGAAAAAGTAAATGCTATCAAGAGAGACTGATGCTTGTACTGCTCTAATCTTTATTTTTTTATTATCCTAAAACAGGGAGCCTGCTGGAAGAGAGGACTGATGCACATATAACAATGGACATGCATAAAGACACATATCTCTCTCTCTCTCTCTCTCTCTCTCTCTCTCTCTCTCCCCCACATACACACACACTCAGATATACAGTTGTTGTTGTATGGACAGCATTTTATTGATACTTGTTTTTTTATGAATATGTTTGGATACTTCTTAAAATTTGCTGTATGTTTGCAAATAAATTCTCCATTTGAATCAGTTTTTCCTTACGGTAAAATGTGTCTTATGTCAAAGTCACATCATGGTGCCTTTATTTTATATCACCGACATCTTAGCAAGATTATAGCTTACCCTTGGGGTCAAAGGGTGAGTTTGAGTCCTGGGTTATGATAAGCAAATGTATGGCCTACTTTAAATACTTTAACTCTCAAGTTCACATGTGAAAAAATACGTGATCACATGAGAAACCCATATGATCACATGTGCATAATGTGATGACAATTTTTTGTGTTTCACATGGGAATTTGCATGTGTTTAACATGTGATCCTATGTGCTTCACATGGAAATTCACATGTGATTCACACAAAAGTGTTCCAAAAGCACACATTTCCCATGTGCAAAACACATGTTCTGCATCTGATTCTAACATGTTTTCATGTTTCACATGTGATTTTAACATGTTTTCACACAATAAATTTCACATGTGAAATATGTGCTTTTGGAACATTTTTGTGTGAATCCCATGTGAAACACATGTGATCACATGTGCATAATGTGGTGACCATTTTTTTTACATGTGCCACATGTGATCCACTAATTTCACATGTGTTTCACCTGGGATTCACACAAAAATGTTTCAAAGGCACACATTTCACATGGAAAGGGAATTTGAATGTGTTTCACATGTGAATTTGCATGTGCTTCACATATGAGCCCTGTGTTTTACATGTGTTTCACATGTGAATTTGCATGTGTTTCACATGTGAATTTGCATGTGTTTCACATGTGACTTTGCATGTGTTTCACATGTGACTTTGCATGTGTTGTGACTTTGCATGTGTTTCACATGTGACTTTGCATGTGTTTCACATGTGACTTTGCATGTGTTTCACATGTGACTTTGCATGTGTTTCACATGTGACTTTGCATGTGTTTCACATGTGACTTTGCATGTGTTTCACATGTGACTTTGCATGTGTTTCACATGTGACTTTGCATGTGATTCCCACAAAAGTGTTCCAAAAGCACACATTTCCCATGTGCAAAACACATGTTCTACATGTGATTTTAACATGTTTTCATGTGTCACATGCAGAGATGGGACCAAGTCACACATGTGCAAGTCTCAAGTAAGTCTCAAGTCTGAACCTTCAAGTCTCAAGTAAGTCCCAAGTATTTTTTTTCTTGGGCAAGTCAAGTCGAGTCACAGGCTATGTCAAGTCAAGTCAAGTCCTGTAGTAGGTCAAGTCCAACCCAGGTGAAAAAGTAGTACACTTCCATAGTGTACTTAAAGTGCTTTATTTTCGCACACTAATTTTGTACTTAATATACTAAAAAGTAATCTTTAGTACTTCTTAAGATGTTCTTAAGATCATCTAAGTGTACTTCACTGTGCTATTTTGAGACACCATGAATATGAACTAAAATGCATTTTTAACATACTATCTCTGTATTAAAAAATGTATTTACTTAACACTTGAATTAAACTTGAACTCAACTTTCATACAAAGATGGGTTCAAGTTTACTAAAAGTGGTATCTAAATACATTTTTTAAATACATTTTTAGCACATTTTAGTTCATATTTATGGTGTCTCAAAATAGCACAGTGAAGTACACTTAGATGATTTTAAGAACATCTTAAGTAGTACTAAAGATGAATTTTTAGTATATTAAGTACAAAATTAGTGTGCGAAAATAAAGCACTTTAAGTACACTATGGAAGTGTACTACTTTTTTACCTGGGAAGTCAAGTCACCTTATTATTGTAATTTTACCTGCAGAATCTGATCTTAATAAAGTGACAAGATATACAGTAAGTAACTATCAGTAAATTACAATAATTTGGATTTGCATTGTAAATACTCATGTTCAATAAAATACATCATGGAATCAAACAAAATTGTAACTTCATAAATTATTTATTTTTTCACTTCTGCCAACCGTGTTTGAAATTTTCCACATTGAGTCCATAAAACAAATAACAGCTTAACATCCAACAGACTCCTCTCTGAACACCTCCCTCTCTCTCAAACACAGTTTACGTACAACATTAAACTTTGTTAAATTTCTCCTCTCTCTCTCTCTCTCTCTCTCTCTCTCTCTCGCACACTCTCTCTCTCCCTGTCTCAAACATGCGCCCAGAAAAAACGAGCGCGTCGCACCTCTTCTGTTAGCGAACTTGAGCGCGCAAAAGACGCGACATGTGAACCGCCCCTAACATTGTAGAATCAAGTAATTTTCTCTGTGTGTGTGTTCAGGTGGCAAACTTGAAAAATAAGTATTAAAAAAATAAGTATTTTAAAAAATAAATCAAAATTATTTTGCCCACATTTGTCCCCAACACGGTATGATGAGGGCTACATTAGCTATTATTACATTAGCTAACTACCAACTAACCAGATATTAACAAAATGACAAGCACTTACTGGGCATAATGGCTCTTTAAATGACGAACGAAATTGGAGGTTGTCGTCTGGCTGCCCGTAATTTTAATGTTGCATTTCTTGCAACGCACTGTTCGTCTTTTGCCATCTTGTTGAAGCCGAAAGCGATGACCCTCGGTACCCCTCCGACTGACATGTTGATATCTGTTCTGTGGTGTGCGTAAGGTACGAGAGGACATGACGAATGATAGTGTCGTGATTCAGTCATGACAACACCATTCTCAGCCTATGCTCCAGCTGGGTTGACTTTATTTTTGTAAATAATTAATATATTTATATTTAAACTGAAAACATGATGTGATTAACACTCAAGTCATTCAAGTCATCATGTCTCAAGTCAAGTCAAGTCAAGTCCCGAGTCTTTAACTTCCAAGTCCGAGTCAAGTCCCAAGTATTTTAATTTTTGTCAAGTCAAGTCACAAGTCACAAAAATAGCGAGTCGACTCGAGTCCAAGTCACCAAGTCACAAGTCCCCATGTCTGGTCACATTAAATTAAATTTCAATGTGAGCAGATGTGTTTTGCACATGTGAGCACATGTGTTTTGCACATGTGAAATTCATGTGCTTTTTCTGTAAGGGTGTAAGCATGAATAACAGTAAAGACCCAAATGGTAATTAACTAACTGCCTTTGCATTAAAACGCAAAACTGAAAACGATTTTTTTATGCCATTGGAGGCTACAATGCTATACAGTACGTAACCATAGTCACACTTGTATACACAGTTTTCTTGTGGTAAAGATGGTGGGCAAACCATCGGTGTAATGTGTGGACTAGGGCAGGTAAAGGTAGCAGATCCATGTGCAGTTTGGTTTAATAAAACAAAAGAAGCAGAATTACGGTGGGCAAAAGCATACAAACATCCATGAGCATTCAACATTACATACATTCAACAACTGACAAAATATAACTGAAACATGGGCTACATAGCTACATATACAAATATGTGGACAAACAAGCTAACAAGACCTTTGCTTGTATTCCTACTTGAGTGATATTATGTTATTAACCTCCATTTTTTTCTGCATTTGATGGATGGGCAGCTTCCAACTTTAAACTCTGGTGTTGTGATATGAATTGATTGTGAGAGATTTTCTGATAAAATACATTATGCATCATACAACCAGGTAGTATGTATTCTTTTACCCAACTAAACACTAATTCAAGTACACTTTTTGTTTTGTTAATTTTCTGATATTAGGTAAATATGTACCAAATAGTACATTTTGAGGAGGACAACAAACTGGCCCAGTGGCAAAGGAGTGGTTTTCTGATGGCCTTGCCTGGTGGCCCCCATTCAGGGACAAGTTCCACATTCTACGTAGTGTACAAAAAAGGGTTGTTCCTTGCCCGTTAAAGGGCTGGAAACAATTTGCTGCACGTGTGCTCTACGAATCAGGTAGTTTTAAAAGTAGAAAAATGCAGCTGAGTACTACACCATCTGGTGTTTCTTTGTTATTTATATGTTTTCATGGTTTATGTTATACTTGAATAGTTAAAATACAAGAAAAATGGGAAAGGCCGTGTGTGACATCAGACTTAAACACAGACAAAGAACAAGAACCTACAATTGCACGCCAACGAAGAAAGAAAGTACTTTTTATATATAATAAATCCTCATTGTATTATTGAGTTTTGACTGTGTAACAAAATCTATGGAACTATGTTGTGCCTTTATGTTTAAGGGAAATATTGTCATATATACACATTTGCTTGTATTGCATAACATTCTTAAAAAAACTAAAACTCTATTGTTTAATTTAGACCAAAACGTCTCAGATCACCATCTCCCTCATCAACATCACCACTTCCATCAGAGGAAGATGACCATCTGACAACACAATCTTGTCCACCCAAAACACCAAAAAGGGTTCATCGTTTCCCTCCAAAGAATCTACTAGCCCCTCCTCTTATACCTGTGGTCAAAGGACCAATGAGCACATATACCGTCAGAGCTGGTAAGCTTATTAATGTGTCAACATAAGTCACATCAAAGTCACATCTAAGACTCAACATCGCTAGACATTTAAATAGATACAATATATAAATGTTCTGTTATCTTATAAATATCTTAACAAATGTACTGATCTACACAGATATACACAGAAAATGTTTTATTAAACATTTTTATAATCTATTATTACCCTACTATTATGGAACAGCAGCAATGTTAGTTAATTAAATATATAATTGCTTGCTGTTCATAAAATTTTGTTTAAACACAAGCACGTTTCGATGTCTGCAAACAAAACCTCAGCATTTCTGTAAGAAAAATATAGCTGCAAAGCAGCGATGCCGGGGTCAAGCCAAAAAGGGCACAGAATGAAGTATCAATAATGACTGTCTTGATTTTAAATCTAAGTTTTCAGTAGATTAAGGCAAAAATTGCAATTTTTCAGATCTTCTTTATCTTGGTGGCGCTGCACTGAAACAATAGATGGTGCCGCGGGTCATGATTGTGATGACACCCACCAAATTTTATATACATATGATTAAGCAATGTTGAGATATAGCCTCAAATGACTTGACCACTGGGGGCACTGCACCAAAACAATAGATGGTGCCTCAGGTCATAATTGTGATGACACCCACCAAATATGGTGTACACACAATAAAGCGATCTGGAGATAAAGCCTCAAAACTCTTAACCACTAGGGGGCACTGAAAAGTTTACAAGGGCTTTCAAAAAAATGCTGATGAAATAGGTGGCTCTGTGACAAATTATTCCATGCACCCTCAGTTCATGACATTTACAAGTTGTGAAACATTCACCTATTCATACACTGTCAGCCATGCGAGAGCCATCCAGCTCATCAGGAGCAGTTGGGGTTCTCAATGATACCTCAACACTTGGTCAGGTGGAGCTGGGGTTTGAACCACCAACCTTCCGATTTGCAGACAACCTACACTAACCACTGAACCACTGGAAATACGCACATTAATATGCAAAACTTTTGCAAAGATATAGCCTCAAATCCATTCCGGCGTGCTCGCCATAATATTTGTTGATGCGCTATACAATAACTGATTGGTCTATCAAAATCTTTTTATGACTTTTTGTCTAGAGTCTAGATTGTGTGTACCAAATCCAAGCCAATCAAATGAACGCTGTAGGAGGAGTTTAAAAAAGTTGGTATGCTTTGTAATTGAAAATGGCCATCCGAAAACATTTTGGTATCGTTTGACTCGGCATGCCTCAAGGAATCTAACAATAGCAATTTCATGATTTTAGACTCAATTTTGCAGCATAAAAACAAAAACAGTCACTTTTCAAATCTCGTGACCACTAGGTGGCCTTGTGACAAACCGCTCCATGCACCCTCTGTTCATGACTTTGATGACATATAACAGTTGGGGTTAGATGTCTCACTCATGGACACCTCAACACTTGGTCAGGTGGAGCTGGGGTTTGAACCACCAACCTTCCGATTTGTAGACAACCTTCACTAACCACTGAACCACTGGCAATGCACACATTAATGTGCAAAACTTTTGCGAAGATATAGCCACAAATCCATAATTTTAATATCAAGCTAGCATTACATATAAGCAAAAATAGCAATTTTTCAAATCTCGTGAACACTATGTGGCACTGTGACGAAACTGTGCACGCACCCTCATGTCATGACTGCCATCAAAACTACTTTGGCAAAGATACAGCCTCAAATCCGTTTGTTTGCGCTCTACGTAAAATGTTATGAAGCGGTATACGGAAACGGATCGGCGAATAGACACGAATTCCATAACTTTTTGCCATGAGTGTCTCTAGATGCTAAACACCCATTCTTTACGCAAATTGGACAAAAGCTCTAGGACGAGTTCGAAAAAGTAGGTTTTACAAACAATTCAAAATATCAAAATAATTAGCATAACGGAAATGACGTCATATGGTGCAATCGAATTGGCATGAGCCAAGGAATCAGATGAAACAAGAATTGCGTTTCTATGACGTATGGGTCAGCAGTTATAACCAAAAATGCAAGTGAAAATTTGGACTGTTGGTGGCGCTATAGGGTTTGACAAAGACACTCCAAATTTGGTGTGGGGACTATTTGGAATGTCCTCTTTGAGTGTGCCAAATTTCATAACTTTCCGACAAAAAAAGTTAAAAATCAAAATGGCCGACCCCCAAAATGGCCGACTGAAAACCATTTGGTATCGTTTGACTCGGCATGCCTCAAGGAATCTAACAATAGCACTTGTATAATTTTAGACTCAAGTTTGCAGTAGTTATAAGCAAAAATAGCCATTTTTCAAATCTCGTGAACACTAGGTGGCGCTGTGATGAAACTGGGCACGAACCCTCAGGTTATGACTGCCATCAAAACTACCAAGTTTCGTGTGAATACGTTTAACTTTGGCGAAGATACAGCCTCAAATCCGTTTTTACGCACTCTACGTAAAATTCGTTGACGCGGTATACGGAAACGGATTGGCGAATCGACACGAATTCCATAACTTTTTGCCATGAGTGTCTCTAGATGATACACACCCATTTTTTACGCAAATTGGACAAAAGCTCTAGGACGAGTTCGAAAAAGTAGGTTTTACAAACAATTCAAAATATCAAAATAAATAGCATAACCGAAATGACATCATATGGTGCAATCGAATCGGCATGAGCCAAGGAATCAGAAGAAACAAGAATTGCGTTTCTATGACGTACGGGTCAGCAGTTATAACCAAAAATGTAAGTGAAAATTTGGACTGTTGGTGGCGCTATTGGGTTTGACATAGACACTCCAAATTTGGTGTGTTGACTATTTGGAATGTCCTCTTTGAGTGTGCCAAATTTCATAACTTTCCTACGTACGGTTCTATGGGCTGCCATAG
The DNA here is from genome assembly GCF_030506205.2 of Paramisgurnus dabryanus. NCBI lineage: Eukaryota > Metazoa > Chordata > Actinopteri > Cypriniformes > Cobitidae > Paramisgurnus > Paramisgurnus dabryanus. The sequence goes on along the minus strand of NC_133341.1, from coordinate 1,377,173 downwards.
ACGCAATGGCGGAAGAAGAAGAATAATAGATAATAAATATAGCTGCAAGCAGCAATACCGGGGTCAAGCCGAAAAGGGCACAGAAGGGTGTAAAGTTGAGTTTGGATAAGAATACTAAAGAACCTATGTAAACCTTATGATTTCAGATGAAAAAAACGCAAAAGTAATCAACAAAAATAATCTATGTTATTGACAATCATGGAACATTAGAGCACAGAAGGACATGTGAGTGATGTTTGCAGTGGCATAATATGGGTCACAACATGTTACAACACGTTGAATCAGTCAAAAGAGACCATCCCCATGTCTCTACAATGTTCTGATGCAGAGAAAAAGCTCTTTCAAAAACGGTTCATAAGGTTTTCTCATTGGTTGCTAGAGAGTAAATTCACATCCACCAGTGATTATAGTCCAAGCCATGAAATGAAGAATCCATGATGACTCATGGTTTTAGATGTGCTGTTGCAGTAGTTTTAGGCAAAAATTGCTATTTTCTATCTCCAAACCACTAGGTGGCGCTATGACAGAATCGTGCATGCAACCTCAGGTCATGACTGCGTTACATCTAGCTAGTTTCATGACTATACACTTTAGTTCGGCAAAGAAATAGTTGTATGACCATAGGGCTTGCTTGATGTGAAAGATTTTGTTCAATTATAGGGCCACCTAGTGGTTCAGGCATACCAATTTTTTTGTGTGGCCTCAGACTCTGCTCATACATCAGCGTATCAAATCTGGTGAAAAAATATCTTTTCGTTGCAAAGTTATAACCATTTATGTGCAAAAACCACAAAATCTAAAGGTAATTTTTTGTTTTTTGCAATTTTCGGCCATTTCTGATCAAAATTTTAATATAACGCCAATAGAACTTTTTGTTCAGAAGGTAATGCAATGTTCTTCCTATGGTGTTTTCGAGTCGATCGGAATAACGCTTGCGGAGATATTCGCGCGTGTTTTTTAAGTGCTATTTTGCTGCGCAGGGCTAACCGTGAGGCGAATTCTGGCATGTTTGGTATCGTTGGACTCGGCGACTACTCAGGACTCCTAAAAAGCAAGTCCCTTCAAAATACGTCAATCGGAGCCAAAGTTATAGGCGTGTAAAGCATAAGTCTGACCACTAGGTGGCGCTGTGACGAAACTCTTCATGCACTCGTAGTTCCTGACCGGCATCACAAGTACCAAGTATCGTGTCAATAGGCTTAAGTTTGCCGAAGTTACAGCCTCATATCCGTTTTTTTGCGCTCTACGTAAAATTCGTTGACGCGGTTTACGAAAACAGATTGACGAATTGACATGAATTCCATAACTTTTTGCCGTGAGGGTCTGTAGATGCTACATACCGATTTTTGTGGAAATCGGGCAAAAGCTCTAGGACGAGTTCGCAAAAGTAGGTTTTACGAATAATTCAAAATGGCGGAAAAATTTTCATGACGGAAAATGACGTCAGAGGGTCCAATCGAATCGTCTTGAGCCAAGGAATCAGATGAAGCAAGAATTTTGTTTCTAGGACTTACGGATCAGAAGTTTTAAGCAAAAACATAAGTGCAACTTTGGACTGTTGGTGGCGCTAGCGGGTTAGAGATAGAGACTCCAAATTTGCTATGGGGACACATTGGACTGTCCTTTATCAGTGTGCCAAATTTCATAACTTTCCTACGTACGGTTCTATGGGCTGCCATAGACCGCAATGGCGGAAGAAGAAGAATAACTAATAATAAATATAGCTGCAAGCAGCGATACCGGGGTCAAGCCAAACATGGCAAAAATGATTAATACGTGATGACGGTCATGATTCAAGATCTAAGTTTGCATTAGTTTTAGGGAAAAAATTGCAATTTTTTGTATCTTGAGACCACTAGGTGGCACTGTGCCGAAACAATAGATGGTGCCTCAGGCCATGACTGTGATGACACATACCAAATTTAGTGTAAATACGATAAAGCGATACTGAGATATAGCCTTAAATGACTTGACCACTAGGGGGCACTGACCAAAACAATAGATGGTGACTCAGGTCATGATTGTGATGACACCCACCAAATTTGGTGTAAATACGATAAAGAGATGCAGAGATATAGCTTCAAATCTCTTGACCACTAGGGGGCGCCAAAAAGTTTACAAGCCCTCTCAGAACATGTTGCTGATGAACCATACCAAGTTTCATAACAATACGCAATTGCGTTTCTGAAATGCTTGAACTTAAAAAAAACTCAAAATGGCCGACACACAAAATGGCCGACCAAAAACCATTTGGTATCGTTTGACTCGGCATGCCTCACGAAATCTAACAAGACTACTCTCATAATTTTACATTTAAGTTTGCAGTAGTTATAAGCAAAAATAGAAATTTTTATATCTCGTGACCACTAGGGGGCGCTGTGACGAAACGGTGCATGCACCCTTACGTCATCACTGTTATGACATATACCAGGTCTCATATCAATACGCAAAAGTTTTGCGAAGATACAGGCTCAAACACATTTTGGCGTGCTCGCCCTCGCATTCTTTGATGTGTTATACGACAACGAATAGGTCTACCGAAAAGCTTTTGATAACTTTTTGTCTAGAGTGTCTCTAGATGATGCGTACCAAAAATCAAGCCAATCAAACAAGCGCTCTAGGAGGAGTTCGAAAAAGTAGGTGTTCAATATAATTCAAAATGGCCGACAGGAAGTAGGTTTGACTCAGACATATTTGGTACCGTCGGACTTAGCACGAGCCAAGGAATCAATAGAGTGAAGTCTCATGTCAGTGTGGCAAATGAATCAAATGCTATAAAGATTTTAAACAATTTCTTTACATATCCTGACCACTAGGTGGCGCTGTCCTAAAGATTTATAGGTGCGCTCAGAACATGTCACTGATGAACCATGCCAAATTTCGTAGCGATACGCCATTTTGTTTGTGAAATACTGAACTTAATGAGAAAATTCAAAATGGCCGACACCCAAAATGGCCGACCGAAAACCGTTTGTTATCGTTTGACTCGGCATGCCTCAAGGAATCTAACAAAACCACCTTCATGATTTTAGACTCAAGTTTGAAGTAGTTATAAGCAAAAATAAGCATTTTTCGAATCTCGTGACCACTAGGTGGCGCTGAGACGAAACGTTGCAGGCACCCTCAGGTCATGACTGTAATGACATATACCAAGATTCGTGTCGATACACAAAAGTTTTGCGAAGATACGGCCTCACGTCCGTTTTGGCGTGCTCGCCGCCTTATATGTTGTCACTGTATACGAGAACGCATTGGTCTATCAAAAAGCTTTTGATAACTTTTTGTCTGGGGTGTCTCTAGATGCTACATACCAAATGACATGCAAATCGGACAAACGCTCTAGGAGGAGTTCGAAAAAGTAGGTTTTACGGAAAATTCAAAATGGCGGAAAGATGTGCATGACACAAATGACATCAATGTGTGCAATTGAATCATCATGAGCCAAGGATTCAGAGGAAACAAGAATTTATTGTCTAGGACTCACGGGTCAGAAGTTATGAGCATGAACATAAGTGGATTTTTGGACTGTTGGTGGCGCTAGAGGGTTTGAGTTAGACACACCAATGTTGCTATAGTAACTTCTAAGACTGTCCTCTACATGTGTGCCAAATTACACAACTTTCCTACGTACGGTTCTATGGGCTGCCATTGACTTCAATGGCGGAAGAACTAGGATGAATAATAATAAGAAAACTAACAATAACAATAGGTGTCTACGCCACTTCGTGGCTTGACCCCTAAATATAGCTGCAAGCAGCAATGCCGGGGTCAAGCCAAAAAGGGCACATAAGAAAGTAAAGTTGAATTCGGATGAGCAGTTTAAAGAACCTGGGAAAATCTCTTGATTTCAGACTAAATAATATAACAGTTATCAGCAAAAAAGCTGTGTTTTCATTCAGTGTCATCTCTCCCTCTCTTCTCGAGGAGCATTGACAACTAGAACACTGAAGAAAATGTGAGTGGTGCTTGCAGTGGCAATTCTCAGCTCACAAAATGTTACAGTGGTGTTAATGAGTCAAAAGAGACCACCCCCATGTCTCTACGATGTTCTGATGCAGAGATATAGCTCTTGTAAAAAGGGTTGATAAGGTATCCTAATTGGTTGCTAGGGAGTTAATTGGCATGCACCAATGATCTCCAAGCCATGAAAGAATAATACATGATGACCCAAGATTTTAGATGTACTGTTGGAGTAGTTTTAGGCAAAAATACCATATTTCTATCTCAAAACCAGTAGGTGGCGCAATGACAAAGTTGTGCATGCAACCTCAGTTCATAACTGTGTTACATCTAGCTAGTTTTATGACTATACACTTTAGTTTAGTGAAGAAATAGTTGTATGACCATAGGGTGGCTTGATTTCAAAGGTTTTGTTCAATTATAAGGCCAACTAGTGGTGCAACCATACAATTTTTTTTGTGTAGCCTCAGACTGTAGTCGTACATCAGCGTATCAAATATGGTGAAAAAATCTCTTTGCGTTACGAAGTTATAACCATTTATGTGTAAAAACACAAAATTTAAAGGTAATTTTTCGTTTTTTGCCATTTTCGGCCATTTCTGATGAAAATTTTAATATAGTGCCAATAGAACTTTTTGTTCAGAAGGTAATGCAATATTCTTCCTATGATGTTTTCGAGTCGATCAGAATTACGCTCGCGGAGATATTCGCGCGTGTTTTTTAAGTGCTGTTTTGCTGCTCAGGGCTAATCGTAAGGCGAAATCTGGCATGTTTGGTATCGTTGGACTCGGCGACTATTCAGGACTCCTAAAAATCAAGTCCCGTCAAAATACGTTGATCACAGCCAAAGTTATAGGTGTAAAAAACATCTGTCTGGCCACTAGGTGGCGCTGCGACGAAACTGTGCATGCACACTCAGTTCCTGACTGGCATCACAAGTACCAAGTGTCGTGTCAATAGGCCTAAGTTTGACGAAGATACAGCCTAAAATCTGTTTTTTTGCACTCTACGAAAATTTTGTTGACGCGCTATACGACAACGGATTGGTTTATCGAAATTCTTTTGATAACTTTTTGCCGTGAGGGTCTCTAGATGCTACATACCAATTTTCGCGGCAATCGGGTAAAAACTCTAGGACGAGTTCGCAAAAGTAGGTTTTACGAATAATTCAAAATGGCGGAAAAAATTTCATGACGGAAAATGACGTCATAGGGTCCAATCGAATCGGCTTGAGCCAAGGAATCAGAGGAAGCAAGAATTTTGTTTGTGGGACTTACGGATCAGAAGTTATAAGCAAAAACATAAGTGCAACTTTGGACTGTTGGTGGCGCTAGCGGGTTAGACATAGAGACTCCAAATTTGCTGTGGGGACACATTGGACTGTCCTTTATCAGTGTGCCAAATTTCATAACTTTCCTACGTACGGTTCTATGGGCTGCCATAGACCGCAATGGCGGAAGAAGAATAACTAATAATAAATATAGCTGCAAGCAGCGATACCGGGGTCAAGCCAAACATGGCAAAAAATGATTCATACGTGATGACTGCCATGATTTAACATCTAAGTTTGCATTAGTTTTATGAAAAAAGCAATTTATTCGTATCTTGAGACCACTAGGTGGCACTGTGCCGAAAGAATAGATGGTGCCTCAGGTCATGACTGTGATGACACAAACCAAATTTAGTGTAAATACAATAAAGCGATACGGAGATATAGCCTTAAATGACTTGACCACTAGGGGGCACTGACCAAAAAAAAAATTGTGACTCAGGTCTTGATTGTGATGACACCCACCAAATTTGGTGTGAATACTATAAAGAGATGCAGAGATATAGCCTTAAATGACTTGACCACTAGGGGGCACTGACCAAAAAATAAATTGTGACTCAGGTCTTGATTGTGATGACACCCACCAAATTTGGTGTAAATACGATAAAGAGATGCAGAGATATAGCTTCAAATCTCTTGACCACTAGGGGGCACCGAAAAGTTTACAAGTCCTCCCAGAACATGTTGCTGATGAACCATACCAAGTTTCATAACAATACGCAATTGCGTTTCTGAAATACTTAAACTTAAAGAAAAATTCAAAATGGCCGACACACAAAATGGCCGACCAAAAACCATTTGGTATCGTTTGACTCGGCATGCCTCATGAAATCTAGCAAGACCAGTCTCATAATTTTACATTCAAATTTGCAGTAGTTATAAGCAAAAATAGACATTTTTTTATATATCGTGACCAGTAGGGGGCAGTGTGGCGAAATGGTGCATGCACCCTCAGGTCATCACTGTTATGACATTTACCAAGTCTCATATTAATACGCATACGTTTTGCGAAGATACAGGCTCAAACACATTTTGGCGTGCTCGCTCTCGCATTCTTTGATGCGTTATACGACAACGGATAGGTCTACTGAAAATCTTTTGATAACTTTTTGTATAGAGTGTCTATAGACGATGCATACCAAAAATCAAGCCAATCACACGAGCGCTCTAGAAGGAGTTCGAAAAAGTAGCTGTTCAATATAATTCAAAATGGCCGACAGGAAGTAGGTTTGACTCAGACATATTTGGTACAGTCGGACTCAGCATGAGCCAAGGAATCAATAGAGTGAAGTCTTATGTCATAGTGGCAATTTAATCAAATGATATAAAGATTTTAAAAAATTGTTTTACATATCCTGACCACTAGGTGGCGCCGTCCTAAAGATTTATAGGTGCGCTCAGAACATGTCACTGATGAACCATGCCAAATTTCGTAGCGATACGCCATTCTGTTTGTGAAATACTGAACTTAATGAGAAAATTCAAAATGGCCGACACCCAAAATGGCCGACCGAAAACCGTTTGGTATCGTTTGACTCGGCATGCCTCAAGGAATCTAACAAGACCACCTTCATGATTTTAGACTCAAGTTTGAAGTAGTTATAAGCGAAAATAAGCATTTTTCGAATCTCGTAACCACTAGGTGGCGCTGTGACGAAACGTTGCAGGCACCCTCAGGTCATGACTGTTATGACATATACCAAGTTTCGTGTCGATACAATAAACTTTTGCGAAGATAAGGCCTCACGTCCGTTTTGGCGTGTTCGCCGCCATATATTTTGTCAATTTATATGAGAACGCATTGGTCTATCAAAAAGCTTTTGATAACTTTTTGTCTTGGGTGTCTCTAGATGCTACATACCAAAGGACATGCAAATCGGACAAACGGTCTAGGAGGAGTTCGAAAAAGTAGGTTTTTCAAAAAATTCAAAATGGCGGAAAGATGTGCATGACACAAATGACATCAATGTGTGCATTTGAATCATCATGAGCCAAGGATTCAGAGGAAACAAGAATTTAGTTTCTAGGACTCATGGGTCAGAAGTTATGAGCATGAACATAAGTGGATTTTTGGACTGTTGGTGGCGCTAGAGGGTTTGAGTCAGACACACCAATGTTGCTATAGTAACTTCTGAGACTGTCCTCTACATGTGTGCCAAAATTCATAACTTTCCTATGTACGGTTCTATGGGCTGCCATTGACTTTCGGCGGAAGAACGAGGAAGAAAAATAATAATAATAATAATAAGAAAACTAACAATAACAATAGGGTTCTACGCCCCTTCGGGGCTTGACCCCTAATAATAATAAGAAAACTAACAATAACAATAGGGTTCTACGCCCCTTCGGGGCTTGACCCCTAATAAATATAGCTGCAAGCAGCAATACCGGGGTCAAGCCGAAAAGGGCACAGAAGGGTGTAAAATTGAGTTTGGATAAGAATACTAAAGAACCTATGTAAACCTCATTATGTCAAATGAAAAAAACGCAAAAGTAATCAACAAAAATAATCTATGTTATTGTCTACTGCAATCATCCTTCTGTTATTGACAATCCTGGAACATTAGAGCACTGAAGGACATGTGAGTGATGTTTGCAGTGGCATAAAACACAACATGTTACAACAAGTTAAATCAGTCAAAAGAGACCATCCCCATGTCTCTATGATGTTCTGATGCAAAGAAAAAGCTCTTTCAAAAACGGTTGATAAGGTATTCTCATTGGTTGCTAGAGAGTAAATTCACATCCACCAGTGATTATAGTCCAAGCCATGAAATGAAGAATCCATGATGACTTATGATTTTAGATGTGTTGTTGCAGTAGTTTTAGGCAAATATAGCTATTTTTTATCTCCAAACCACTAGGTGGCACTATGACAGAATCGTGCATGCAACCTCAGGTCATGACTGCGTTACATCTAGCTAGTTTCATGAATATACACTTTAGTTCAGTAAAGAAATAGTTGTATGACCATAGGGCTTGCATGATATGAAAGATTATGTTCAATTATAGGGCCACCTAGTGGTTCAGGCATACCAATTTTTTTGTGTGGCCTCAGACTCTGCTCATACATCAGCGTATCAAATCTGGTGAAAAAATCTCTTTTCGTTGCGAAGTTATAACCATTTATGTGTAAAAACCACACATTTTAAAGGTAATTCTTCGTTTTTTGCAATTTTCGGCCATTTCTGATGAAAATTTTAATATAACGCCAATAGAACTTTTTGTTCAGAAGGTAATGCAATGTTCTTCCTATGGTGTTTTCGAGTCGATCGGAATAACGCTCGCGGAGTTATTCGCGCGTGTTTTTTAAGCGCTATTTTAATGCACAGGGCTAACCGTAAGACGAAATCTGGCATGTTTAGTATCGTTGGACTCGGCGTCTACTCAGGACTCCTAAAAATCAAGTCCCGTAAAAATACGTTGATCGCAGCCAAAGTTATAGGTGTATAAAACATCTGTCTGGCCACTAGGTGGCGCTGCGACGAAACTGTGCATGCACACTCAGTTCCTGACTGGCATCACAAGTACCAAGTGTCGTGTCAATAGGCCTAAGTTTGACAAAGATACAGCCTAAAATCTGTTTTTTTGTGCTCTACGTAACATTTGTTGACGCACTATACGACAACGGATTGGTTTATCAAAATTCTTTTAATAACTTTTTGCCGTGAGGGTCTCTAGATGGTACATACCAATTTTCGCGGCAATCGGGTAAAAACTCTAGGACGAGTTCGCAAAAGTAGGTTTTACGAATAATTCAAAATGGCGGAAAAATTTTCATGACGGAAAATGACGTCATAGGGTCCAATCGAATCGTCTTGAGCCAAGGAATCAGAGGAAACAAAAATTTTATTTCTGGGACTTATGGTTCAGAAGTTATAAGCAAAAACGTAAGTGCAACTTTGGACTGTTGGTGGCGCTAGCGGGTTTGAGATAGAGACTCCAAATTTGCTGTGGATAATATTTGGACTGTCCTTTATCAGTGTGCAAAATTTCATAACTTTCCTACGTACGGTTCTATGGGCTGCCATAGACCGCAATGGCGGAAGAAGAAAAATTTACTAACAGAAACAATTGCCAATATAGCTGCAAGCAGCGATACCGGGGTCAAGCCAAACATGGCAAAAAATGATTCATATGTGATGACTGTCATGGTTTAAGATCTAAGTTTGCATTATTTTTATGAAAAAAAGCATTTTTTTCGTATCTTGAGACCACTAGGTGGCACTGTGCCGAAAGAATAGATGGTGCCTCAGGTCATGACTGTGATGACACATACCAAATTTAGTGTAAATACAATAAAGCGATACGGAGATATAGCCTTAAATGACTTGACCACTAGGGGGCACTGACCAAAAAATAAATTGTGACTCAGGTCTTGATTGTGATGACACCCACCAAATTTGGTGTAAATACAATAAAGATATGGAGAGATATAGCCTTAAATGACTTGACCACTAGGGGGCACTGACCAAAAAATAAATTGTGACTCAGGTCTTGATTGTGATGACACCCACCAAATTTGGTGTAAATACGATAAAGAGATGCAGAGATATAGCTTCAAATCTCTTGACCACTAGGGGGCACCGGAAAGTTTACAAGTCCTCCCAGAACATGTTGCTGATGAACCATACCAAGTTTCATAACAATACGCAATTGCGTTTCTGAAATACTTGAACTTAAAGGAAAATTCTAAGTGGCCGACACACAAAATGGCCGACCAAAAACCATTTGATATCGTTTGACTCGCCATGCCTCACGAAATCTAACAAGACCAGTCTCATAATTTTACATTCAAATTTGCAGTAGTTATAAGCAAAAATAGACATTTTTTATGTCTCGTGACCAGTAGGGGGCAGTGTGACGAAATGGTGCATGCACCCTCAGGTCATCACTGTTATGACATATACCAAGTCTCATATTAATACGCAAAAGTTTTGCGAAGATACAGGCTCAAACACATTTTGGCGTGCTCGCCCTCGCATTCTTTGATGCGTTATACGACAACGGATAGGTCTCCCGAAAATCTTTTGATAACTTTTTGTCTAGAGTGTCTCTAGATGATGCATACCAAAAATCAAGCCAATCACACAAGCGCTCTAGGAGGAGTTCGAAAAAGTAGGTGTTCAATATAATTCAAAATGGCCGACAGGAAGTAGGTTTGACTCAGACGTATTTGGTACAGTCGGACTCAGCATGAGCCAAGGAATCAATAGAGTGAAGTCTTATGTCATAGTGGCAATTTAATCAAATGATATAAAGATTAAAAAAAATGTTTTACATATCCTGACCACTAGGTGGCGCCGTCCTAAAGATTTATAGGTGCGCTCAGAACATGTCACTGATGAACCATGCCAAATTTCGTAGCGATACGCCATTCTGTTTGTGAAATACTGAACTTAATGAGAAAATTCAAAATGGCCGACACCCAAAATGGCCGACCGAAAACCGTTTGGTATCGTTTGACTCGGCATGCTTCAAGGAATCTAACAAGACCACCTCCATGATTTTAGACTCAAGTTTGAAGTAGTTATAAGCGAAAATAGGCATTTTTCGAATCTCGTGACCACTAGGTGGCGCTGTGACGAAACGTTGCAGGCACCCTCAGGTCATGACTGTTATGACATATACCAAGTTTCGTGTCGATACAATAAAGTTTTGCGAAGATAAGGCCTCACGTCCGTTTTGGCGTTCTCGCCGCCATATATGTTGTCAATTTATACGAGAACGCATTGGTCTATCAAAAAGCTTTTGATAACTTTTTGTCTTGGGTGTCTCTAGATGCTACATACCAAAGGACATGCAAATCAGACAAACGGTCTAGGAGGAGTTCGAAAAAGTAGGTTTTATGAAAAATTCAAAATGGCGGAAAGATGTGCATGACACAAATGACATCAATGTGTGCATTTGAATCATCATGAGCCAAGGATTCAGAGGAAACAAGAATTTAGTTTCTAGGACTCACGGGTCAGAAGTTATGAGCATGAACATAAGTGGATTTTTGGACTGTTGGTGGCGCTAGAGGGTTTGAGTCAGATACACCAATGTTGCTATAGTAACTTCTAAGACCGTCCTCTACATGTGTGCCAAATTTCATAACTTTCCTATGTACGGTTCTATGGGCTGCCATTGACTTCAATGGCGGAAGAACAAGAAGAAGAATAATATATAATAATAATAATAATAATAATAAGAAAACTAACAATAACAATAGGTGTCTACGCCACTTCGTGGCTTGACCCCTAAATATAGCTGCAAGCAGCGATACCGGGGTCAAGCCAAACATGGCAAAAAATGATTCATACGTGATGATTGTCATGATTTAAGATCTAAGTTTGCATTAGTTTTATGAAAAAAAGCAATTTTTTCGTATCTGGAGACCACTAGGTGGACGCAACGTCATCAGAGAGAGACGCTGAGAGAAAGACGAAGAGAGGAGTCGCAAGCCCGAAGCTCCGTTGAGCTTATCAGCTAAATCCTATTTTTTCACTATCTTATTCCTATCTATATAATATAACTTATTAGTTTATCTTAGGAATACTTTACCTTGACGATTACTGAATTGTATTACTAAGCGAAACGATTTTATCACTTGTAACACCCAGTTTTAGCATATAGCCCTCTAGCATTTCTTACCGTCTGTTTACTTAAACCTGCCTTCTTTGGCGATCTAATGGCGGATTCATCCGAGGTATGCTTTTCTGATCTGTCCACACCAGATCGGGAAGCTGTGAAGGAGGTGCTGCCCGGCCTTCGCAGAGTCAGCGTGCCTCACATCACCCTGACCACAGACACTTGTAGGCGGCCGAGGCGTACTGCGAGCCAGCACCCGTCTCGATGCAGCTTCACGGACCGCGTTCAGGCGAACGGAGACGCCATCGCCCAGCATGAACACGGTAAGACTCCGCTTGTCATTGTAACCTGCACTACTTGCCACATGTACAGTTTAGCTTCTTCCGTCAGCATAGAGGGGTTTACATGTGCTAAGTGTATTGAAGTAGTAAGGCTGACGGAGAAGGTTGCTGAACTAGAAGCGCGCATCCGAACGCTAGTTGAGGACAGTAAGACCGCTAATGTTATTGTTACAAACACTGTTTCGGGTGCGCCTAGTGTTAAGCGTAATACACATGGCTCGGTTCCGACTTCAGAGTCAAGGCGGCTGACTAACTGGGTGACTGTCAGGCGGCATAGTCACATTCGTCACCCAAATCACGCTCCTGTTTTAATATCAAACAGATTTTCTCCACTCAGCAATACACCGGCTGAGACGTCTGTTAAAAGTGCCCTGGTTATTGGAGATTCTATACTCAGGAACGTTGACATTGAGGCACCAGCCACCATAGTCGATTGTATACCGGGAGCCAGAGCGTCTGACATTAGATCCAAATTAAAAGTGCTGGCTAATGCTAAACGTAAGTTTTCTAAGATTGTTATTCACGCCGGCACGAATGACACCAGACTCCGCCAGTCGGAGATCACCAAAGATACTATTAAAGAGGTGTGTGAAATTGCAAAAACAATGTCAGACAATGTAATTTGCTCTGGTCCCCTCCCCGCCTACCGGGGAGATGAAACTTACAGTAGATTAGTGTCTCTTCATGGCTGGATGTCAAAGTGGTGCCCTCAGCATAACGTAGGGTTTATAGACAATTGGAAGCATTTCCGGGGAAGACCTGACCTGCTGAAGAGAGATGGCCTCCATCCGTCTCCGGAAGGTAGTGCTATACTCTCTAGAAATCTGACCAATAGTCTTACTTTTGATATAGTCTGACTATCCAGGGCCCAGGTCAGGAAACAGACAGATCGGCTTACCCATCAGTCTGTTAGCTGCCTTGACATGTCAAGATCACATATATCCCAGCACATAGAGCCTTTTTTACCAGAGTACCAACACAGCTCGACTGTGTCTGTTCCTCGAACAAATAAATACAGAGCACCGTCTACCTCGTCTCGTACAAATCTTATTAACATAAAATTAGAACACAATACACTAAAAGATGAAACTCAAATGTTAAAATTCGGCCTTCTTAACATTAGATCGCTTACCAATAAAGAACCTATTATCAATGAAATAATTACTGACCAAAACTTAGATGCACTCTGTTTAACAGAGACTTGGCTTAAAGCAGACGATTACATCAGTTTAAACGAATCCACCCCACAAGACTATTATTATAAACACGTTCCTCGCCTAAAAGGGAGAGGGGGTGGTGTAGCTACAATATACAACAAAATGTTCAAAGTAAACCATAAATCAGAACTAAAATTTAATTCGTTTGAAATAATACTGTTAAACATGGAAATAACTGATCGTAACAACAAACAGCTTTCGTTCATTTTAGCTACCATATATAGGCCTCCGGGCCACCACACAGATTTTCTTAAAGAAATAGCAGACTTCCTATCTGAGCTTACAGTCACTGTAGACAAAGCTCTTATCGTTGGTGATTTTAACATCCATGTGGATAACTCAAAAGATGCATTAGGACGTGCGTTTATGGATGTTCTAAATTCTCTCGGTATTAAACAAAACGTGTCTGGACCCACGCATACTCGTAAGCACACATTAGACTTAATTCTGTCACTCTGACTCAATATTAATGACATCGAAATATCACCCCAGAGCGATGCCGTTTCAGACCATTGCCTTGTGTCATACACAATACTTCTAGATAGGACCGCTCAGTCTACAACATGCTACAGATTAGCCAGAACAATAATTTCCACCACTAAAGATAGCTTTATTAGCACTCTTCCAGACCTGTCTCAAATGAAACATGTAGCAGATAACCGTGAAGATCTGGATATTATAATAGAAAACCTGAACAACGTTTGCTCTAGCACGATGGATGCCGTTGCTCCCATACGAAAAAAGAGAATCAAAGGAAAAACGCCAGCTCCATGGTATGACCATCATACTGCAGCCCTTAAAAAAGTAGCTAGAAAAATGGAAAGAAACTACCGAAACACAAAGTTAGAAGTATGGCGTTCAGCATGGAAAGAGAGTGTTCAACACTACAGACAGGCTATTAAAACCGCCAGATCTACCTATCTCAGTACGCTTATTAAAGAAAATCATAACAACCCTCGTTTCCTCTTTAGCACAGTTGCGAAACTGACTAGAAACAAAGAACAAACAGAAACCAATAGTAAATTCCAACACAATAGTAACGACTTCATGAACTTCTTTACTAACAAAATTATTTCTATTAGGGAAAACATAGAAACTACGCAAGCAGCCACCACTCAACCCAATAGTACATTTACCACTAGATTATCATACGAACATCTTGAGTCATTTAAACCTACTACAATAGAAGAGCTCTCTAAATTAGTAACGTCATCTAAATCATCGTCCTGTATATTAGACCCCATTCCCACAAAATTACTAAAAGAGGTATTTCATGTAGTGTCCGACTCGGTACTAAATATCTTTAACTCATCGCTAGAATTAGGATACGTTCCAACAGCTTTCAAACTAGCAGTTATTAGACCGCTCATTAAAAAACCAAACCTTGACCAGGGAGATCTTAATAACTTTAGACCAATCTCAAATCTACCTTTTCTTTCTAAAATATTAGAAAAAATAGTGGCAAGCCAGCTACGCACATTCATAGCGAATAATAATACATATGAAAAGTTCCAATCAGGATTCAGGCCCCACCATAGCACAGAGACAGCGCTGCTTAGAGTTACAAATGACCTCCTATTAACATCCGATCGTGGTGAAATCTCAATCCTTATATTACTAGACCTTAGTGCAGCCTTTGACACAATAGATCACAGAATCCTACTCAATAGACTAGAAAACTATGTTGGCATCAGTGGTCAGGCGTTAGCCTGGTTTAGATCGTATCTAACCAATTGATATCACTTTGTTTATGTAAATGAGGAAGAGTCACATCACTCCCCCGTTAAATACGGCGTACCTCAGGGATCAGTTCTAGGCCCTATCCTATTCTCGTTATATATGTTACCTCTAGGAGACATTATCAGGAAACATAACATAAGTTTTCACTGCTATGCGGATGATACCCAGCTTTACATCTCGTCACATTCTAGCGAAACCCACCAGTTTGCTAAGCTAACAGACTGCATTAGTGATATTAGGGACTGGATGGCACATAACTTTCTTATGCTAAACTCCAATAAGACAGAGATACTTATTATTGAACCAAATCGCTCCAAACATAATATGTCAGATTACAAGTTGCCCATAGATGGCTGCACGGTGGTGCCATCTTCCACGGTTAAGAATTTAGGCGTAATGTTTGACAGCAATCTATCTTTCGATAGTCATATCTCCAACGTCTGCCGCACAGCATTTTTCCATCTTAGAAATATCTCAAAAATACGCCATATGCTGTCTGCATCAGATGCAGAAAAGCTTATCCATGCTTTTATGACCTCTAGATTAGACTATTGTAACTCGTTACTCGGGGGATGCCATGCAAATCAGGTAAACAAGCTACAGCTGGTTCAAAACGCCGCCGCAAGAGTGCTTACTCGATCTAAAAAGTATGACCACATTAGTCCAATTCTGGCATCTTTACACTGGCCACCAGTTAAATATCGCATACATTTTAAAATATTACTAATCACCTACAAAGCCTTAAATGGCCTAGCGCCCTCGTATAAAAAAGAACTACTATCAGAATACAATCCACCACGTAAACTGCGATCACAAAATTCGGGTTACTTAATTATCCCTAGAATATCAAAAGTGTCTAAAGGTGGTAGATCCTTTTCCTACTTAGCCCCTAAGCTCTGGAATGATTTACCAAATAATGTTCGAGTATCAGACACAGTCGATCAATTTAAATCTAAACTTAAGACATTCTTCTTTAACAAAGCATTCACATAGAATGTCCAGTAAATGTACTTTTCCCGCAGTAGTTATTTTGTCTAGAACAAAGCACTCACATACCTCATACGGGTAATTTACTCTTGCCGCAATAGTTAGCCTGTCTGGAACCGAGCTGAATTAAACCACTATAATGTATGACACTTGCATTACATGCGAACGGCCCCTACGCTAATAGAATTCTGTTTTTGTCTCCCTGTCTCGTCCTCGACTCTGAGGACAATGAGACAAACAGACCCAGTTCCTGTTGCTGTGAAGGTCATCGCACCACTAATCAACTGGCTGTCCTTCAACGTGACGCCCAACCGATGCGCGACCAACGGCCACCGGCTGAACCAGTTTAATCCGCTTACACGCTTCCTATCCCTACCGTGTCTATATATTATAAATATAAATATTAATCTCTCCCTAGGGTTTTTTGTCCTTCTAGGATTTTTTCCCATTGGGTTTTCTCCTAGGGGGTTTTTTAGTCCCAGGGAGAGTCAGCCAACTTTGGCTTAACTTAGCACTTTACTGTATACGTTACATTATTAATATGCTCGCTTACACGGTTTTTATCCTTAGCCGCTATATTCTACTTCTTATACTATGTATTGATTTTCAATGTTCTCCTCTACATCTACTCATGTAAAGCTGCTTTGCAACAATTAACAATTGTGAAAAGCGCTATATAAATAAAATTGAATTGAATTGAATTGAAAAATTGAACTGTGCCGAAACAATAAAAGGTGCCTCAGGTCATGACTGTGAGGACACATACCAAATTTAGTGTAAATACAATAAAGCGATACAGAGATATAGCCTTAAATGACTTGACCACTAGGGGGCACTGACCAAAAAATAAATTGTGACTCAGGTCTTGATTGTAATGACACCCACCAAATTTGGTGTAAATACGATAAAGAGATGCAGAGATATAGCTTCAAATCTCTTGACCACTAGGGGGCGCCGAAAAGTTAACAAGTCCTCCCAGAACATGTTGCTGATGAACCATACCAAGTTTCATAACAATACGCAATAGCATTTCTGAAATACTCGAACTTAAAGAAAAATTCAAAATGGCCGACACACAAAATGGCTGACCAAAAACCATTTGGTATCGTTTGACTCGGCATGCCTCACGAAATCTAACAAGACCAGTCTCATAATTTTACATTCAAATTTGCAGTAGTTATAAGCAAAAATGGACATTTTTTATATCTCGTGACCAGTAGGGGGCAGTGTGACGAAATGTTGCATGCACCCTCAGGTCATCACTGTTATGACATATACCAAGTCTCATATTAATACGCAAAAGTTTTGCGAAGATACAGGCTCAAAGACATTTTGGCGTGCTCGCCCTCGCATTCTTTGATGCGTTATACGACAACGGATAGGTCTACCGAAAATCTTTTGATAAATTTTTGTCTAGAGTGTCTCTAGATGATGCATACCAAAAATCAAGCCAATCACACAAGCGCTCTAGGAGGAGTTCGAAAAAGTAGCTGATCAATATAATTCAAAATGGCCGACAGGAAGTAAGTTTGACTCAGACATATTTGGTACAGTCGGACTCAGCATGAGCCAAGGAATCAATAGAGTGTTATGTCTTATGTCATAGTAGCAATTTAATCAAATGATATAAAGATTTAAATTTTTTTTTTACATATCCTGACCACTAGGTGGCGCCGTCCTAAAGATTTATAGGTGCGCTCAGAACATGTCACTGATGAACCATGCCAAATTTCGTAGCGATACGCCATTCTGTTTGTGAAATACTGAACTTAATGAGAAAATTCAAAATGGCCGACACCCAAAATGGCCGAACAAAAACCGTTTGGTATCGTTTGACTCGGCATGCCTCAAGGAATCTAACAAGACCACCTTCATGATTTTAGACTCAAGTTTGAAGTAGTTATAAGCGAAAATAGGCATTTTTCGAATCTCGTGACCACTAGGTGGCGCTGTGACGAAACTTGCAGGCACCCTCAGGTCATGACTGTAATGACATATACCAAGTTTCGTGTCGATACAATAAAGTTTTGCGAAGATAAGGCCTCACGTCCGTTTTGGCGTGCTCGCCGCCATATATGTTGTCAATTTATATGAGAACGCATTGGTCTATCAAAAAGCTTTTGATAACTTTTTGTCTTGGGTGTCTCTAGATGCTACATACCAAAGGACATGCAAATCGGACAAACGGTCTAGGAGGAGTTCGAAAAAGTAGGTTTTACGAAAAATTCAAAATGGCGGAAAGATGTGCATGACACAAATGACATCAATGTGTGCATTTGAATCATCATGAGCCAAGGATTCAGAGGAAACAAGAATTTAGTTTCTAGGACTCACGGGTCAGAAGTTATGAGCATGAACATAAGTGGATTTTTGGACTGTTGGTGGCGCTAGAGGGTTTGAGTCAGATACACCAATGTTGCTATAGTAACTTCTAAGACCGTCCTCTACATGTGTGCCAAATTTCATAACTTTCCTATGTATGGTTCTATGGGCTGCCATTGACTTCAATGGCGGAAGAACAAGAAGAAGAATAATATATAATAATAATAATAATAAATATAGCTGCAAGCAGCGATACCGGGGTCAAGCCAAACATGGCAAAAAATGATTCATATGTGATGACTGTCATGGTTTAAGATCTAAGTTTGCATTATTTTTATGAAAAAAAGCATTTTTTTCGTATCTTGAGACCACTAGGTGGCACTGTGCCGAAAGAATAGATGGTGCCTCAGGTCATGACTGTGATGACACATACCAAATTTAGTGTAAATACAATAAAGCGATACGGAGATATAGCCTTAAATGACTTGACCACTAGGGGGCACTGACCAAAAAATAAATTGTGACTCAGGTCTTGATTGTGATGACACCCACCAAATTTGGTGTAAATACAATAAAGATATGGAGAGATATAGCCTTAAATGACTTGACCACTAGGGGGCACTGACCAAAAAATAAATTGTGACTCAGGTCTTGATTGTGATGACACCCACCAAATTTGGTGTAAATACGATAAAGAGATGCAGAGATATAGCTTCAAATCTCTTGACCACTAGGGGGCACCGGAAAGTTTACAAGTCCTCCCAGAACATGTTGCTGATGAACCATACCAAGTTTCATAACAATACGCAATTGCGTTTCTGAAATACTTGAACTTAAAGAAAAATTCTAAGTGGCCGACACACAAAATGGCCGACCAAAAACCATTTGATATCGTTTGACTCGCCATGCCTCACGAAATCTAACAAGACCAGTCTCATAATTTTACATTCAAATTTGCAGTAGTTATAAGCAAAAATAGACATTTTTTATGTCTCGTGACCAGTAGGGGGCAGTGTGACGAAATGGTGCATGCACCCTCAGGTCATCACTGTTATGACATATACCAAGTCTCATATTAATACGCAAAAGTTTTGCGAAGATACAGGCTCAAACACATTTTGGCGTGCTCGCCCTCGCATTCTTTGATGCGTTATACGACAACGGATAGGTCTCCCGAAAATCTTTTGATAACTTTTTGTCTAGAGTGTCTCTAGATGATGCATACCAAAAATCAAGCCAATCACACAAGCGCTCTAGGAGGAGTTCGAAAAAGTAGGTGTTCAATATAATTCAAAATGGCCGACAGGAAGTAGGTTTGACTCAGACGTATTTGGTACAGTCGGACTCAGCATGAGCCAAGGAATCAATAGAGTGAAGTCTTATGTCATAGTGGCAATTTAATCAAATGATATAAAGATTAAAAAAAATGTTTTACATATCCTGACCACTAGGTGGCGCCGTCCTAAAGATTTATAGGTGCGCTCAGAACATGTCACTGATGAACCATGCCAAATTTCGTAGCGATACGCCATTCTGTTTGTGAAATACTGAACTTAATGAGAAAATTCAAAATGGCCGACACCCAAAATGGCCGACCGAAAACCGTTTGGTATCGTTTGACTCGGCATGCTTCAAGGAATCTAACAAGACCACCTCTATGATTTTAGACTCAAGTTTGAAGTAGTTATAAGCGAAAATAGGCATTTTTCGAATCTCGTGACCACTAGGTGGCGCTGTGACGAAACGTTGCAGGCACCCTCAGGTCATGACTGTTATGACATATACCAAGTTTCGTGTCGATACAATAAAGTTTTGCGAAGATAAGGCCTCACGTCCGTTTTGGCGTTCTCGCCGCCATATATGTTGTCAATTTATACGAGAACGCATTGGTCTATCAAAAAGCTTTTGATAACTTTTTGTCTTGGGTGTCTCTAGATGCTACATACCAAAGGACATGCAAATCAGACAAACGGTCTAGGAGGAGTTCGAAAAAGTAGGTTTTATGAAAAATTCAAAATGGCGGAAAGATGTGCATGACACAAATGACATCAATGTGTGCATTTGAATCATCATGAGCCAAGGATTCAGAGGAAACAAGAATTTAGTTTCTAGGACTCACGGGTCAGAAGTTATGAGCATGAACATAAGTGGATTTTTGGACTGTTGGTGGCGCTAGAGGGTTTGAGTCAGATACACCAATGTTGCTATAGTAACTTCTAAGACCGTCCTCTACATGTGTGCCAAATTTCATAACTTTCCTATGTACGGTTCTATGGGCTGCCATTGACTTCAATGGCGGAAGAACAAGAAGAAGAATAATATATAATAATAATAATAATAATAATAAGAAAACTAACAATAACAATAGGTGTCTACGCCACTTCGTGGCTTGACCCCTAATAATAAGAAAACTAACAATAACAATAGGTGTCTACGCCACTTCGTGGCTTGACCCCTAATAATAATTATTATAATAAAAAGAAAACTAACGGATACAATAGGGGTCTTCGCCCCTTCGGGGCTTGACCCCTAATTATAAGAAAACTAACGGATACAATAGGGGTCTTCGCCCCTTCGGGGCTTGACCCCTAAATATAGCTGCAAAGCAGCGATGCCGGGGTCAAGCCAAAAAGGGCACAGAATGAAGTATCAATAATGATTGTCTTGATTTTAAATCTAAGTTTTCAGTAGATTAAGGCAAAAATTGCAATTTTTCAAATCTTCTTTATCTTGGTGGCGCTGCACCGAAACAATAGATGGTGCCGCGGGTCATGATTGTGATGACACCCACCAAATTGTATATACATATGATTAAGCAATGTTGAGATATAGCCTCAAATGACTTGACCACTGGGGGCACTGCACCAAAACAATAGATGGTGCCTCAGGTCATAATTGTGATGACACCCACCAAATATGGTGTACACACAATAAAGCGATCTGGAGATAAACCCTCAAAACTCTTAACCACTAGGGGGCACTGAAAAGTTTACAAGGGCTTTCAAAAAATGTCACTGATGAAATAGGTGGCTCTGTGACAAAACATTCCATGCACCCTCAGTTCATGACATATACAAGTTGTGAAACATTCACCTATTCATACACTGTCAGCCATGCGAGAGCCATCCAGCTCATCAGGAGCAGTTGGGGTTCTCAATGATACCTCAACACTTGGTCAGGTGGAGCTGTGGTTTGAACCACCAACCTTCCGATTTGTAGACAACCTACACTAACCACTGAACCACTGGAAATACGCACATTAATATGCAAAACTTTTGCAAAGATATAGCCTCAAATCCATTCCGGCGTGCTCGCCATAATATTTGTTGATGCGCTATACAATAACTGATTTGTCTATCAAAATCTTTTTATGACTTTTTGTATAGAGTCTAGATTTTGTGTACCAAATCCAAGCCAATCAAATGAACGCTGTAGGAGGAGTTTGAAAAAGTTGGTATGCTTTGTAATTGAAAATGGCCATCCAAAAACATTTTGGTATCGTTTGACTCGGCATGCCTCAAGGAATCTAGCAATAGCAATTTCATGATTTTAGACTCAATTTTGCAGTATAAAAACAAAAACAGTCACTTTTCAAATCTCGTGACCACTATGTGGCCTTGTGACAAACCGCTCCATGCACCCTCTGTTCATGACTTTGATGACATATAACAGTTGGGGTTAGATGTCTCACTCATGAACACCTCAACACTTGGTCAGGTGGAGCTGGGGTTTGAACTTCCAACCTTCCGATTTGTAGACAACCTACACTAACCACTGAACCACTGGCAATGCACACATTAATGTGCAAAACTTTTGCGAAGATATAGCCACAAATCCATAATTTTAATATCAAGCTAGCATTAGATATAAGCAAAAATAGCAATTTTTCAAATCTCGTGAACACTATGTGGCACTGTGACGAAACTGTGCATGCACCCTCATGTCATGACTGCCATCAAAACTACTTTGGCAAAGATACAGCCTCAAATCCGTTTGTTCGCGCTCTACATAAAATGTTATGACGCGGTATACGGAAACGGATTGGCGAATAGACACGAATTCCATAACTTTTTGCCATGAGTGTCTCTAGATGCTAAACACCCATTCTTTACGCAAATTGGACAAAAGCTCTAGGACGAGTTCGAAAAAGTAGGTTTTACAAACAATTCAAAATATCAAAATAATTAGCATAACGGAAATGACGTCATATGGTGCAATCGAATTGGCATGAGCCAAGGAATCAGATGAAACAAGAATTGCGTTTCTATGACGTATGGGTCAGCAGTTATAACCAAAAATGCAAGTGAAAATTTGGACTGTTGGTGGCGCTATAGGGTTTGACAAAGACACTCCAAATTTGGTGTGGGGACTATTTGGAATGTCCTCTTTGAGTGTGCCAAAATTCATAACTTTCCGACAAAAAAAGTTAAAAATCAAAATGGCCGACCCCCAAAATGGCCGACTGAAAACCATTTGGTATCGTTTGACTCGGCATGCCTCAAGGAATCTAACAACAGCACTTGTATAATTTTAGACTCAAGTTTGCAGTAGTTATAAGCAAAAATAGCCATTTTTCAAATCTCGTAAACACTAGGTGGCGCTGTGACGAAACTGGGCACGAACCCTCAGGTCATGACTGCCATCAAAACTACCAAGTGTCGTGTGAATACGTTTAACTTTGGCAAAGATACAGCCTCAAATCCATTTTTACGCACTCTACGTAAAATTCGTTGACGCGGTATACGGAAACGGATTGGCGAATCGATATGAATTCCATAACTTTTTGCCATGAGTGTCTCTAGATGCTACACACCCATTATTTACGCAAATTGGACAAAAGCTCTAGGACGAGTTCGAAAAAGTAGGTTTTACAAACAATTCAAAATATCAAAATAAATAGCATAACCGAAATGACGTCATATGGTGCAATCGAATCGGCATGAGCCAAGGAATCAGAAGAAACAAGAATTGCGTTTCTATGACGTTTGGGTCAGCAGTTATAACCAAAAATGTAAGTGAAAATTTGGACTGTTGGTGGCGCTATTGGATTTGACATAGACACTCCAAATTTGGTGTGTTGACTATTTGGAATGGCCTCTTTGAGTATGCCAAATTTCATAACTTTCCCAAGTACGGTTCTATGGGCTGCCATAGACGCAATGGCGGAAGAAGAAGAATAATAGATAATAAATATAGCTGCAAGCAGCAATGCCGGGGTCAAGCCAAAAAGGGCACATAAGAAAGTAAAGTTGAATTCGGATGAGCAGTTTAAAGAACCTGGGAAAATCTCTTGATTTCAGACTAAATAATATAACAGTTATCAGCAAAAAAGCTGTGTTTTCATTCAGTGTCATCTCTCCCTCTCTTCTCGAGGAGCATTGACAACTAGAACACTGAAGAAAATGTGAGTGGTGCTTGCAGTGGCAATTCTCAGCTCACAAAATGTTACAGTGGTGTTAATGAGTCAAAAGAGACCACCCCCATGTCTCTACGATGTTCTGATGCAGAGATATAGCTCTTGTAAAAAGGATTGATAAGGAATCCTAATTGGTTGCTAAGGAGTTAATTGGCATGCACCAATGATCTCCAAACCATGAAAGGAATAATACATGATGACCCAAGATTTTAGATGTACTGTTGGAGTAGTTTTAGGGTAAAATACCATATTTCTATCTCAAAACCACTAGGTGGCACAATGACAAAGTTGTGCATGCAACCTCAGTTCATAACTGTGTTACATCTAGCTAGTTTTATGACTATGCACTTTAGTTTAGTGAAGAAATAGTTGTATGACCATAGGGCTTGCTTGATATGCAAGATTTTGTTCAATTATAGGGCCACCTAGTGGTTCAGGCATACCTATTTTTTTGCGTGGCCTCAGACTCTGCTCATACATCAGCGTATCAAATCTGGTGAAAAAATTTCTTTTCGTTGCAAAGTTATAACCATTTATGTATAAAAACACAAATTGTAAAAGGAAATTTTTCGTTTTTTGCAATTTTCGGCCATTTCTGATGAAAATTTTAATATAACGCCAATAGAACTTTTTGTTCAGAAGGTAATGCAATGTTCTTCTTATGGTGTTTTCGAGTCGATCGGAATAACGCTCGCGGAGATATTCGCGCATGTTTTTTAATTGCTGTTTTGCTGCGCAGGGCTAACCGTAAGGCGAAATCTGGCATGTTTGGTATCGTTGGACTCGGCGACTATTCAGGACTCCTAAAAATCAAGTCCCGTCAAAATACATTGATCACAGCCAAAGTTATAGGTGTAAAAAACATCTGTCTGGCCACTAGGTGGCGCTGCGACGAAACTGTGCATGCACACTCAGTTCCTGACTGGCATCACAAGTACCAAGTGTCGTGTCAATAGGCCTAAGTTTGACGAAGATACAGCCTAAAATCTGTTTTTTTGCGCTATATGTAAAATTTGTTGATGCGCTATACGACAACGGATTGGTTTATCGAAATTCTTTTGATAACTTTTTGCCGTGAGGGTCTCTAGATGATACATACCAATTTTCGTGGCAATCGGACAAAAGCTCTAGGACGAGTTCGAAAAAGTAGGTTTTACGAATAATTCAAAATGGCGGAAAAATTTTCATGACGGAAAATGACGTCATAGGGTCCAGTCGAATCGTCTTGAGCCAAGGAATCAGAGGAAACAAGAATTTCGTTTCTAGGACCTACGGATCAGAAGTTATAAGCAAAAACATAAGTGCAACTTTGGACTGTTGGTGGCGCTAGAGGGTTAGAGATAGAGACTCCAAATTTGCTGTGAGGACACATCCTTTATCAGTGTGCCAAATTTCATAACTTTCCTACGTACGGTTCTATGGGCTGCCATAGACCGCAATGGCGGAAGAAGAAGAATAATTATTTTTATAAATATAGCTGCAAGCAGCGATACCGGGGTCAAGCCAAACATGGCAAAAAATGATTCATACGTGATGACTGCCAAGATTTAACATCTAAGTTTGCATTAGTTTTATGAAATAAAGCACTTTTTTCGTATCTTGAGACCACTAGGTGGCACTGTGCCGAAAGAATAGTTGGTGCCTCAGGTCATGACTGTGATGACACATACCAAATTTAGTGTAAATACAATAAAGCGATACGGAGATATAGCCTTAAATGACTTGACCACTAGGGGGCACTGACCAAAAAATAAATTGTGACTCAGGTCTTGATTGTGATGACACCCACCAAATTTGGTGTGAATACAATAAAGAGATGCAGAGATATAGCCTTAAATGACTTGACCACTAGGGGGCACTGACCAAAAAATTAATTGTGACTCAGGTCTTGATTGTGATGACACCCACCAAATTTGGTGTAAATACGATAAAGAGATGCAGAGATATAGCTTCAAATCTCTTGACCACTAGGGGGCACCGAAAAGTTTACAAGTCCTCCCAGAACATGTTGCTGATGAACCAT
This sequence comes from Paramisgurnus dabryanus, assembly GCF_030506205.2. Classification (NCBI taxonomy): domain Eukaryota; kingdom Metazoa; phylum Chordata; class Actinopteri; order Cypriniformes; family Cobitidae; genus Paramisgurnus; species Paramisgurnus dabryanus. Next base: position 1,351,264 of record NC_133341.1, on the reverse strand, counting down.
GCCAAGTTTCATAACAATACGCAATTGCGTTTCTGAAATACTTGAACTTAAAGAAAAATTCAAAATGGCCGACACACAAAATGGCCGACCAAAAACCATTTGGTATCGTTTGACTCGACATGCCTCACGAATTCTAACAAGACCAGTCTCATAATTTTACATTCAAATTTGCAGTAGTTATAAGCAAAAATAGAATTTTTTTATATCTCGTGACCAGTAGGGGGCAGTGTGACGAAATAGTGCATGCACCCTCAGGTCATCACTGTTATGACATATACCAAGTCTCATATTAATACACAAAAGTTTTGCGAAGATACAGGCTCAAAGACATTTTGGCGTGCTCGCATTCTTTGATGCGTTATACGACAACGGATAGGTCTACCGAAAATCTTTTGATAACTTTTTGTCTAGAGTGTCTCTAGATGATGCATACCAAAAATCAAGCCAATCACACAAGCGCTCTAGGAGGAGTTCGAAAAAGTAGGTGTTCAATATAATTCAAAATGGCCGACAGGAAGTAGGTTTGACTCAGACATATTTGGTACAGTCGGACTCAGCATGAGCCAAGGAATCAATAGAGTGAAGTCTTATGTCATAGTGGCAATTTAATCAAATGACATAAAGATTTAAAAACATTTTTTTACATATCCTGACCACTAGGTGGCGCCATCCTAAAGATTTATAGGTGCGCTCAGAACATGTCACTGATGAACCATGGCAAATTTCGTAGCGATACGCCATTCTGTTTGTGAAATACTGAACTTAATGAGAAAATTCAAAATGGCCGACACCCAAAATGGCCGAACGAAAACCGTTTGGTATCGTTTGACTCGGCATGCCTCAAGGAATCTAACAAGACCACCTTCATGATTTTAGACTCAAGTTTGAAGTAGTTATAAGCGAAAATAGGCATTTTTCGAATCTCGTGACCACTAGGTGGCGCTGTGACGAAACGTTGCAGGCACCCTCAGGTCATGACTGTAATGACATATACCAAGTTTCGTGTCGATACAATAAAGTTTTGCGAAGATAAGGCCTCACGTCCGTTTTGGCGTGCTCGCCGCCATATATGTTGTCAATTTATATGAGAACGCATTGGTCTATCAAAAAGCTTTTGATAACTTTTTGTCTTGGGTGTCTCTAGATGCTACATACCAAAGGACATGCAAATCGGACAAACGGTCTAGGAGGAGTTCGAAAAAGTAGGTTTTACGAAAAATTCAAAATGGCGGAAAGATGTGCATGACACAAATGACATCAATGTGTGCATTTGAATCATCATGAGCCAAGGATTCAGAGGAAACAAGAATTTAGTTTCTAGGACTCACGGGTCAGAAGTTATGAGCATGAACATAAGTGGATTTTTGGACTGTTGGTGGCGCTAGAGGGTTTGAGTCAGATACACCAATGTTGCTATAGTAACTTCTAAGACCGTCCTCTACATGTGTGCCAAATTTCATAACTTTCCTATGTACGGTTCTATGGGCTGCCATTGACTTCAATGGCGGAAGAACAAGAAGAAGATTAATAATAAATATAGCTGCAAGCAGCGATACCGGGGTCAAGCCAAACATGGCAAAAATGATTAATACGTGATGACGGTCATGATTCAAGATCTAAGTTTGCATTAGTTTTAGGGAAAAAATTGCAATTTTTTGTATCTTGAGACCACTAGGTGGCACTGTGCCGAAACAATAGATGGTGCCTCAGGCCATGACTGTGATGACACATACCAAATTTATTGTAAATACGATAAAGCGATACGGAGATATAGCCTTAAATGACTTGACCACTAGGGGGCACTGACCAAAACAATAGATGGTGACTCAGGTCATGATTGTGATGACACCCACCAAATTTGGTGTAAATACGATAAAGAGATGCAGAGATATAGCTTCAAATCTCTTGACCACTAGGGGGCGCCAAAAAGTTTACAAGCCCTCTCAGAACATGTTGCTGATGAACCATACCAAGTTTCATAACAATACGCAATTGCGTTTCTGAAATGCTTGAACTTAAAAAAAACTGAAAATGGCCGACACACAAAATGGCCGACCAAAAACCATTTGGTATCGTTTGACTCGGCATGCCTCACGAAATCTAACAAGACTACTCTCATAATTTTACATTTAAGTTTGCAGTAGTTATAAGCAAAAATAGAAATTTTTATATCTCGTGACCACTAGGGGGCGCTGTGACGAAACGGTGCATGCACCCTTACGTCATCACTGTTATGACATATACCAGGTCTCATATCAATACGCAAAAGTTTTGCGAAGATACAGGCTCAAACACATTTTGGCGTGCTCGCCCTCGCATTCTTTGATGTGTTATACGACAACGAATAGGTCTACCGAAAAGCTTTTGATAACTTTTTGTCTAGAGTGTCTCTAGATGATGCGTACCAAAAATCAAGCCAATCAAACAAGCGCTCTAGGAGGAGTTCGAAAAAGTAGGTGTTCAATATAATTCAAAATGGCCGACAGGAAGTAGGTTTGACTCAGACATATTTGGTACCGTCGGACTTAGCACGAGCCAAGGAATCAATAGAGTGAAGTCTCATGTCAGTGTGGCAAATGAATCAAATGCTATAAAGATTTTAAACAATTTCTTTACATATCCTGACCACTAGGTGGCGCTGTCCTAAAGATTTATAGGTGCGCTCAGAACATGTCACTGATGAACCATGCCAAATTTCGTAGCGATACGCCATTTTGTTTGTGAAATACTGAACTTAATGAGAAAATTCAAAATGGCCGACACCCAAAATGGCCGACCGAAAACCGTTTGTTATCGTTTGACTCGGCATGCCTCAAGGAATCTAACAAAACCACCTTCATGATTTTAGACTCAAGTTTGAAGTAGTTATAAGCAAAAATAAGCATTTTTCGAATCTCGTGACCACTAGGTGGCGCTGAGACGAAACGTTGCAGGCACCCTCAGGTCATGACTGTAATGACATATACCAAGATTCGTGTCGATACACAAAAGTTTTGCGAAGATACGGCCTCACGTCCGTTTTGGCGTGCTCGCCGCCTTATATGTTGTCACTGTATACGAGAACGCATTGGTCTATCAAAAAGCTTTTGATAACTTTTTGTCTGGGGTGTCTCTAGATGCTACATACCAAATGACATGCAAATCGGACAAACGCTCTAGGAGGAGTTCGAAAAAGTAGGTTTTACGGAAAATTCAAAATGGCGGAAAGATGTGCATGACACAAATGACATCAATGTGTGCAATTGAATCATCATGAGCCAAGGATTCAGAGGAAACAAGAATTTATTGTCTAGGACTCACGGGTCAGAAGTTATGAGCATGAACATAAGTGGATTTTTGGACTGTTGGTGGCGCTAGAGGGTTTGAGTTAGACACACCAATGTTGCTATAGTAACTTCTAAGACTGTCCTCTACATGTGTGCCAAATTACATAACTTTCCTACGTACGGTTCTATGGGCTGCCATTGACTTCAATGGCGGAAGAACTAGGATGAATAATAATAAGAAAACTAACAATAACAATAGGTGTCTACGCCACTTCGTGGCTTGACCCCTAATAATAATAAGAAAACTAACAATAACAATAGGTGTCTACGCCACTTCGTGGCTTGACCCCTAATAATAATAGGAAAACTAACAAATACAATAGGGGTCTTCGCCCCTTCGGGGCTTGACCCCTAATAATAATAAGAAAACTAACAATCCCAATAGGGGTCTCGCCCATTCTGGGCTTGACCCCTAATAACATTAGCCTACAGCTTTTTAAAAGACCCTACTTCTAAGTAGTCTAATGGCGTTTTTACACCTTATCTTTTTTAACATCTTTTTCTCTTAAATCGAATCGTGGATAGCTATCTGATCAATCTATCATTTACACTTTAAGATTCTAGTGACCAGATGTAAAAAGGACATTAAAGGTTCTTACCAAATATATGCAAGCTCCATTTAAACATTCACTCAAACTAATACAAATTGGCCAACAATTATTGCTTTGCTACTGGAATTTTTCAGCTGCTCTGTTCCACACATTAAAAGAATACACACAAAGTTGGATTTTATAGTAAACTCCCTTTCAATTGGTCCTGCGAACTGTGATGCAGGTCAGCCAGTAATTTCAGAGTAATGTGTGCATGCGTGTCTCTGTCTCTAGCTTGAGGTTTGGTGTTAAGGCTGCTCGATAATGGGAAAAATCATAATCCCGATTAATTAGTATGATTACAATTCAATGCATTTGTTTAGTGTTGTTGCCGGCTGCATATGTCAAGCAGTGGTGCCTTCTGAAGTGCTTTTTTAACACATTGGTCTAGCTAAACGCGATTCATAGTTTAAACACGGGGAATGGTTTTGGTACTGTACAACTCACTTGAAATGCATATAACTTTACAAACATAAACAGGATTACTACCTGGTGATCTGACTTTGGATAGATGCGACTCGAGCACAGCTCTCTGCACGTGCGAGAGACATAGAGGCGCCAAGATGCAGCTTTATATTTTACATATATTTTACATTTAATATTTAATATTTTAAACAAATCAAATCAAACACACCTGAGCAAAAAAGGTCATCATGATCACTAGAAAATCACAGGTGGGTAATTTGATTAGGGTTGGAGCTAAACTGTAGTGCTCCAGCCGTCCAGGGTAAGACTTGAGGAACCCTGCTCTAAGTCTTGTAAGCAAGGCCTGCAAGATTAATAAAAATGACCATTGCCTCACGCTTCCACATGAGTCACAGGACAGGTCGCAGCAAAAAACAAAAAAACATTTCTGGGCTGTTTAAAGCCTCCTTGATGTCTTTTTACTCGCATTCAGGTGTTTTCAGTGCACAAATCGTGATATGGTGTTGTGCTCTTCAGTTTCTGCTGTCTCTTGCTAAGTATTGAGTCATAACATTCTAACACCGCTTTGTTTCACCGCAATTCTGGGTTTACCCTGCAAAAGCTTTTGAACAGGGTTTCATAATCCTGGGTTAATTACAATTACAGCTTCTAAATTAAAAGTGTGAAATACTCCTTAATTCCTTAAAGGAATAGTCTACCCTTTTGCCATATTAAACTATGTTATTACCTCAACCTAGACAAATTAATACATACCTATCTTTTTTCAATGCGTGCACTGTACAGCACGTTGTGAATGTGTTAGCATTTAGCCTAGCCCCATTCATTCCTATGTTACCAAAAAAAGTTTTATTTTGTGGCACCATACTTACTGGTATAACTCCTCATGTAACAATCTTTAAATAGGGAAAACACGGAAGTGTTTGGTGGCTTTCCTATTTGGTACCATAGAAATGAATGGGGCTAGGCTAAATGCTAACACATTCACGACGCGCTGTACAGTGCACACATTGAAACAAGACAGATATGTATTAATTCGTCTAAGTTGAGGTAATAACATAGTTTAATATGGCAAAAGGGTAGACTATTCCTTTAAAGATGAGTTTAGAACAAACACATACCCCGGGGTACGGACAAACTGCAAAGCTTATTAGAGGGTTTTGCATCTGACCTCTTCATTTCATCTGAAAAATTCACAAAATACCTATAGTGTCAGATATGCTTGCTTTGTCTTTGTGTAATCTTTTCATTTCATAAAAGCGATTTCACAGGCTCGGCCAGTGTCCTCCAACAGTGACCATGGCCCACTTCCGTTCTGGCAACCCAGTTACATGGACTCTTCTCAATGTAAGTGAGATGAATCAGTGAAGATTTGGTGTATCTGAAAAAATTGCAGAAGGCGTCAGATGACAGACTTAATAGTCTAAATTATTGGTTATCTTTTATTTCATAACAGTGATTTCACAGGCTCGACCAGTGTCCTCCAACAGTGACCATGGCCCACATCCAATCTGGCAACCCAGTAATATGGACCCTTCTCAATGTAAGTGAGATGACAAAGTGAAGATTTGATGTATCTGAAAAATGTACATAAGGCTTCCGGTGACAAACATGATAGTCTACATTTTTGGTAATCTTTTCATTCCATAACAGTGATTTCACAGGCTCAACCTGTATCCTCCAACACCAACCATGGGCCTGTTTCAGTCTGGCAACCCAATAACATGGACTCTTCTCAACGTAAGAGAGATGACCTAGTAAAGATATGTTGTATTTAAAAAAGGTACAGAGGGCTTCTGGTTACAAACACAAGCTAGTCTAATTTTTGGTAATTTTCATTTCATAACAGTGATTTCACAGGCTCGACCAGTGTCCTCTAACAGTATCCATAGCCCTGTTACAGCCTGGCAACCTAGCTGTATAGACTCTTCTCAATGTAAGAGAACAGATATTGAATGTGTTAAAAACACAGAATTAGGTATTTCTGATTATATTTGTTGTATGTGTGACTATCATTAATAAATTATTTCTTATTTAAAGGCATGACATCAAATTTGAGTCTAGAATTGTCCAGCTCAGAGACAGAATGTCATCAAAGACCAACTTACACTGAATGTAAGCATCTTTCAGAAATTTCTTGTGCAGAGTTCATAGATTATGTTGGGTTCATTTAAAAATCACAAACATAAAGTAATGATTTTTAAAATTCCAAGTAACAACAGTTAGAAGGAGGCCAGGCGAGGTGGAGGCACGGCATCCAACTCCATTGTCCGATGCAGGGCTGGACTTTTCTGAGCGTAAGCAAGATTAATAATCCTATTAAATTTTTTTATTTTTAACCAATGCTGTATGATAAAGTTTTTGATGGTGGCCAAAATAGTCCAAACTGTTCTGGGGGAAAAATAAACGCCTTTTGAGGCTACTGATGTGATTTTGTAAGAGAAATATCCATATTTAACACTTTACAAACTAAAATAATTAGCTTTCGTTAGAGGCCAACATGCATTATGCATACCGTATGATGCGTAAGATCTATTGACAATATACTCTTGTGCATTATGAGTTGTTTTAGTTACAGATAGAGATAACTCAGTATCTCTTTTGTCTTATATTGAAATCCTCTGCCATTGTCTTTAAAATCCTTGTTTTAACTTGTGACTGGCATTGTTGTTTTACTTCCTGCTCTGTGCCTCCGCTCTCCGCATTCATCACTATAAATGGTGTGTAAACTACTAGAGGTTGACAGATATGTGTTTTTCAGGGCCGATGTCGATATCGAGTTTTGCAGGTCGAGTAGACAGATAACCAATATTTCAAACCAATATGTCTGGTGTAAAATGAAAATTAATGTCAAAGACACAGGCTCTGACAAAAACTGTCAGTGCTTTGAATTTTTTGAATTTTGACTTAACAAATGTTAATTATAACACTCATATTAATAATAACAAAAAAAGCAGGAAGCACCTATAAACTATAAGGAATAATTGACGACAGGGCATTGAATTATAAGAAAATAATGCACAGCCAAGGTGGTAAAGTGTTCCTGCAGGTTTGCATTATTTTTGAATAATTCATAGGACTGGAGTGAATTATTGCTCTTATACCACGGTTATGACAAACATTGAGCTTGTGTCTATTTTTAAGACATTTGACAAGTTAGGTGTGCGGTTTACAAAAGAAATAATCAATACCCATGGAACATTTCTTAAGAAATCAGAATAAAGGTTTTAACAGCCCCGTGGTATATAATCATTTATTATAATACATAAATATTTAATTGCTTTATAGCTTTGTTGTGTATGTTGTTGAAAAGACCACAAATGTTTTCATGAAACTATAACATTAATACCATATAGAGGCATGTAGTTGGTTCAATATAGCCTATTCTTTAAGTATATATGTCAATGTAGTAGAATAAAAAGCCTTACATAGTCAATTTCACATCAACTACAACAGTGATGAATTTCTGAGGTAATTTTATGTTATAGACCTCAGCAATGACCTTCTTCACATAGTCATCTGTTATTTCAAATCTGCATTCACTTGAAGTTCAAATTGATTTGATTGGCTGTCAATGGTTTATCTTTCATCAGTTGGAAAAAATGCTCAAAGTGATCTCAAAGATATTGTTCATTGTATCTTCATTGCTATAGTTGTTGTGTGAACTCCGCCATTCTCTTTAAAATAAAACGATCTTTAAACCTATATTTTTATAGTTATCATTATAATGTGAACACCCTTTAGCGTAAAAGTTTCACAACATCTAGATCTACTGCATGCAAAAGACTTAACTACACAGCTTGTAATGATTTGTCAATGGTAAGCGTATCTTAATAGACCCCTTCAAGGTTTGTAAATATTGAATGACTATCGGGTGCGCGCGCAGCATGGGGTCAAACTGTTCATACCATTTAGGCTTTCTAGTTTAATCTAACAGGGCTGAAAAATGATGACTTACCTGAAATGAAGTGAGCACTACAAACACAAGCCTCTTGGATCTTTGCATTGTCCCAGTCTGCACGTTTAATTGCTTGCAAGCAGAGATGTTGTATTTTTTGTTTTTGAGATTCTGCAGGAATCCCGAAAAACCTAACGGCAGACCTGGTGCGATTTTCAAAGCCCACTACGCAAGTAGGCATTTTTGATAAAACCGAATAATACGCAACTCAATCTGCTGTAATGACTTTTCTGACACCGACATGCGTAGTGGGAACCGCCTGTGACGTGAACCGTGAAGGGGTCTGTCACAGGTGACGGTTTGTAAGGGCGGAACCATCGTCTTCCCGGACGCTTTACTCTGAACACCGGAATTCCGGGGTTTCCCCGAAGACGAAATCAAGCCTGATTTCGCCCAGGTGGGGATAATTTACACAGCGGTTGCTGATAGGCTAATGAGGAGAAGAGGTAGAGAATATAAAGACCTTTGAAGACATCAAACGGGGTGCTTGGTATGTACTTTGTGTGCGTTGTGTTGCTGCTTTGCAGACGCTTGTGCTGACTTAATCGTGCCTTCGGGGAAGTAAAGGAAGGAGAGACAGCTAGCGAAGGAAGATTGGGAGAGTTTTACACTCGTGAGTGAGCAAGATACAGAGCCAACGGGATTATAGATACAGGAGGCAACTGACAACAAAGAGTGAGTAACTACCTTTGGGTTCATCGTGTGATATTCCGAAGAGGAGTTGCTTGGTGTGTGTCTTTCTTGTGTTTGAGGTCCCTGGCCCCACCGGAGAGGGAAGAGTGGGCGAGCCGTTGGTTGACAGAAACACGGACGAAACATTTTTATAGGAAGCGCCGTCTACGCATCGATCAGTGGCCCTGCGGGACAAGAAAGCGCGGGTGAGCCAGAGAAATAACAGACAACACATCGGGGCTGTGAGTATTATAAGCCTACTCTCATCCGGCGACCAAAACATTGCCCAGCTATCCTCTCGAGGGAATCGAAGCCTGGTGGCTAAGTCCATATTTAATATTCACGTGAAGTGTGTACAAGAGTGTCGTGGGTGAGTTACACTTATTACTTGGTGCTGTGCCGTGCTTGCTGTGTGTATGCTGTGCTTGTAGCGACCAAACCACCCGGCCTCGGACGAATCGTGAGAGGTTTACATCTGTTGTGGCCCGAGTCCTACGGAGAGAGTGAAATTCAGCCTTGGCCCCGGGTGCTTGAGAGAGCTTCACTCTTCAACAGAGCGGCAGTGGTGAAACCCAGTGGTGGATAGGAGTGAGTATTTTTGGAAGTACACTGTGTGGACTGAGGGTCATAGTTGTGTGTGTGTTCGACCTATCCAACAGAAGCTCGTGGTGGCGGAGCCTCAACGAAAGTTCGCCCCAACTCGGGACCCCGGTCGTGGAACCAAGAGGGGGAGTTCGGGAAGCGTTCGGCTCCGTGCCACTGGACCCATCAGTCCCTACGACGCCCGAGAAGTTGAGTGGACGGGTGAAGGAACACGGTGCACCGACGTTGTAGCGAAAGCCCACTGTTTCAACCACTTACCTGTGTCTCCAGGAAAGCTCTGTGTGAACGAAGATCCCCAGTGTTGTGAGTAACTTACCTCTGTGAAGTATTATTGACCTGTGCTTACAGCAACCACTTACCTGTGTCTCAAGGAAAGCTCTGTGTGAACGAAGATCCCCAGTGTTGTGAGTAACTTACCTCTGTGAAGTATTATTGACCTGTGCTTACAGCAACCACTTACCTGTGTCTCAAGGAAAGCTCTGTGTGAACGAAGATCCCCAGTGTTGTGAGTAACTTACCTCTGTGAAGTATTATTGACCTGTGCTTACAGCAACCACTTACCTGTGTCTCAAGGAAAGCTCTGTGTGAACGAAGATCCCCAGTGTTGTGAATAACTTACCTCTGTGAAGTATTATTGACCTGTGCTTACAGCAACCACTTACCTGTGTCATAAGGAAAGTTCTGTGCGAACGAAGATCCCCAGTGTTGTGAGTAACTTACCTCTGTGAAGTATTATTGACCTGTGCTTACAGCAACCATTTACCTGTGTCTCAAGGAAAGCCCTGTGTGAACGAAGATCCCCAGTGTTGTGAGTAACCTACCTCTGTGAAAGTATTATTGACCTGTGCTTACAGCAACCACTTACCTGTGCCTCAAGGAAAGCTCTGTGTGAACGAAGATCCCCAGTGTTGTGAGTAACTTACCTCTGTGAAGTATTATTGACCTGTGCTTACAGCAACCACTTACCTGTGTCATGAGGAAAGCTCTGGGCGAACGAAGATCCCCAGTGTTGTGAGTAACTTACCTCTGTGAAGTATTATTGACCTGTGCTTACAGCAACCATTTATCTGTGTCTCAAGGAAAGCCCTGTGTGAACGAAGATCCCCAGTGTTGTGAGTAACCTACCTCTGTGAAAGTATTATTGACCTGTGCTTACAGCAACCACTTACCTGTGCCTCAAGGAAAGCTCTGTGTGAACGAAGATCCCCGGTGTTGTGAGGAACTTACCTGTGTGAAGTACTATTGACCTGTGCTGGCAGCAATCACTTACCTGTGCCACAAGGAATGTTTTGTGTGAACGAAGACCTCCAGTGTTGTGAGTAACCTACCTTTGTGGAGTGTTATTGACCTGTGTCTACAGCAACCACGTACCTGTGTCCCGACGAATGCCCTTGTGAATGAGAAACCCCAGTGTTGTGAGTTGTTTCCTTGCACGGTCCACTAACGATCTCTGCTTCAGTAGCGTCCGCAGAACAACGAACCTAAGGCAGAGGAGAGAGAGAGAAGACGGGGGATTAGAGCAGCAGTAAAATTCGCATCGAAGCACATTGTGATAACCTTTCTGTTCTTGATTCTGCCTCCAGGAAGAAGCGGAGTGCGCCACGGGTTCTAGGACCAGTGCCATAAGGAGCCCCTGTCCCCGGTCCTTGGCACGAGTGGCCCTGGAGGGCAGAAGAAGTCATATTAGTTTTTAACCTTGCCCTTTCCCTTTTTCCCTTTTTAATTATTTTAATAAAGTTTATTTTAAACGTAGTATACTCGTCTGTCTGGTCATTGGGGTGGTCTTGGGAAACTCCTCGAGGTGGAAGAGTTGAGAGGGGTGTGACCTTTAGTATATTTGGGTCCGCCCCTGGCCGTGACAGATTTATATATTAATAAGAAAATTAGCTACCTTTACATACTGCACTGAATGTTAACTACATGTGACACATTTGAAACATCCTTCTTATCCTAGAATCAAGACACCGCCTTCCTAATACCCATCAACTCATCCCAACTAATTGCACTGGTATGTTTGGTCACATCTTCTCCTTGATGTTGATAACCTCCTCTTTTAAAGATAAGTGTAAAAAAGAAATTTTACTGTATTTCTAACAGCGGTTGAAAGGCTTGTACTGGAGCAACTTGGGGAACTTCACCTCAAGGTGGACCATTTAACTGCAACTGTACAGTCACTCTGTCATAACAGGGCTCAAAATCAACAACACCAAAGCAGTGACTATGACCACTTACTTCCCATTTCCACTTTGGAAGAGCTGAACCGCTTTGATGAGAAACTTCGGCAAGATATTGATTTTAAGAAACATGTGGTATGTCTTCTAATACATCAAACATGAAAATCTAAAACATCAAAATGGGGAGTTGATTAGTTGAGTCAATTGTTTGTGTAGGCCTGGACAAATCTAAGCAGGAGGGTTGAACTCTGTGTTCCAAACGAAATAGACATGTGACAGAAAATAGCATTTTGATTGTCTGTAGTAACATTTGCTTTAATTCTGTTTTTCATTACAGATTGCAAAGCTGTTGTTGGACTTTAAGGCGTCCATTGCGTGTTCATAATTTAGAGGAAAGGCACAAGATACAAATATCTAAGTTCAAATATTTATTGATCAGATTGAAAAAGTTTAACAGCGCTGGGTCCTCTCAAGTAGCGAACAACCAGCTCAGGAAGTAACATGCTTATTTATAAAATATGTGACGTCGATCTTTCTTCAGAAAATCTCCACCCACAAAGGCCGTTCCCCTCGTCCATCTGACTCCATCACCACACCCAATTTTAGCCTGTAGGCAAAGATGGACACACATAGACAAAGAAAAACAAACTGTTCTCCTCTCATCCCTGGGAGCCCTGCAGTTCCTCTCCAGTACTCCTCCACTTTGAATAGCATGTTATAATGCTTTCTTAAAAACAAATCATTAATAAAACATTAATTTATAAAAAACATAAGCTGTAAGATGAAAGTGATTATTATGTAAAACATATTTCAATATCATGACATCATTTCATTATTTGTAAAATTGGTTATATGAATAAGGCACACATTAACTTCTTTAGATAGATAAACACATATTAAATCTTTTACTGCAATACTACTTCTAAGCAAACACTTTAATCATTATTAAAAACCATCTGTTAGGAAAGAAAACACACACACACACACACACACACACACACACACACACACACACACACACACATACACACAGGAGATTCTGTTTCTTCAAGGTTGAGCTGCCCTGCCCCCATTAGGTTATTCTATATGCAACCTTCATTTCATTGGTTAATACACATTTATCAAAGACAACATCTTATATTTATTACATCAATTATTCAATGATTAATACTGATTAAGTAAGAAATACATTGCACATTTTATCCTGTGAACATTAAAGCATTAGTTAATGACATATTTGCCTGTTTGCTTTCCCCCTCAGGCCTCTCTCTTATCTTGATCTATACCAGGCGTAAATTCCTCACTAATCCTCCTTACAGCACACACACAAAAACTGGTAACTCTCCACTCTCAAACATAAACACCTCATTTCTACATAATAGCTCAGTGCATATATGAAACACACAATGTTTATAGAATAAAATGATCAATTAAAGAAATATAAAAATGGAACAAAATCAATTTCCACAGTCCTTATTTGGACATCTTTGTAACTTTAACACTTTTAGCAATCAGCATGAAATGTAGGCAGTAAATATGTAAAACATAATTATTCAACAACACAACAGTACTCCATTGTTCATGAATTGGTTAAATGCATTCATTAGTTAAACATACTAATTTTCACTTTCTCTAAATATAACATAGTTATAAAGCAAACAACTTGTTTATTGAAACCATCTGTTCTGCGTGTTTTCTCTTCAGGGCTTTGTTCCTACCCCCAACTGAAACAGCCTTTCCACTCACACAAACAATCTCTCACGTATCTCAGCACAAAAAGCATAATGGCACATATGGATTATAACATAACATACTGATTAATAAAACAACATAAAAATCCCACAATTCCCTCTCTTGACCTCTGAAAGAGGTCACACATTTTCTTCTTCCTCCTCATCCAGGTTCTGTAGGCCTAATAGCGGCATGCTGTATTTGGGTGGATTTTCTTTTTTCTCTATTGCAGACACTATCAGTCTGTTACACAGGGATCTCCATTGTTTATGCCAAATATTATGGTGACTATAATTGCAGTTATAACTCCTACGGCCCACAGAACCTTCCAATTTGCATATAGCTTCATCTCTGTGGAAAAAATACACTTATGCCTATTGGCTAATACTCAAATAACAATCGTAAATTCAAAAAGGAAAAGAAAAATTAAATATGAAATTAATACTGTAGAATTGTATAAGAAACTTAAGAAATTCAAAGATCAAAATTCAAAGGTGAATATGATATGTAGTTACCCAGGTTATAATGAATATATGGTAATTGTGATATTCAGGTCTCTAAACACTTCTGTCAGGATTTCCAGCACTTTGTGGAAATCCAATTTATCTAAGCCACACCCCAGCCGGGGAGTGGATACACTTGTTATGTTTTCTTTCTCACACCACTCTCTCATACGTCTGAGGCTGTGGGTAAAATTCTCATATGTTGGTAAATCAGTACAATTTTGTTTTGTTATTAAATGAAAAATCAATCTGCCGTCGTCCTCGTGGGTAACTGCACATTCACCTGTGTGTTTGTTCTGTCTTACAACCTTTTATGTACCGTACTTCGCTTTGAATTGTACGGCTATACCTGCTCCGTAGGCACAATCTGCACTCACACAGTGTGCTAGGGGTTCTGTTGCTGGGCTAGAAAAAATGTCACCTTTTTTATGCACAATTTTACAGAGTGTTTGTTGACTTTGTTGTTGGTGTTGTGTGAGTGTTACCACTGATGTGTTACCACTTCCTGTTTGTCCTCTCTGTATTCCAGCTGATTCACTTTCACTTTCAACACTTTCCCTCTCTTGGACCTGAGTCCTCAGGTCCACACCTGTGTCTGTTAGAAACCCAATCATCATTTTTAACAGCTGGGTCGTTCTCACAATTTCGTTGTGTGGTAGCCTGTCAGGAAAAATGTTCAATCATAGCAGTTAGTTTGTCAGATGAAACGTCATGTGTTAGAGGCAGGATGGGATCCTGCACCACGTCATGCCTTGGACCTGGAAACTGTCGACCTGTAAGCAATTCAAAGGGTGTGAAACCAGAAATCCTGTTAACAGAAGAGCGAATAGACATTAATGCAATTGGTAATGCGTCAAGCCATGTTATTTTTGTCTGTGCACATAGTTTGTCAAGTCAAGTTTTAATGTCAAAGTCAGGTTCATTATTTCATCTTTGCTCTAACATTGGGGTGATAAGCAGCCCCGAAACTATATGTCAATTCCAGTGCGTGTTTGTCAATTTTGTCAGATCTAACTTTGTCTTGGGAAACCATGGTTGGGGATATAAGTGGTTTATTAGGCAGTTGACAACAGCCACGTCATTAGGTACCTTCACAGCCTGTAGTATGTGTCAGGCTTTGCTAGCATTTACTATAGGCCGGCCTTTCCTGGTTTCAAACCCACCTATCTGCCATATGGCAGTTCCATATATACTGCACCAATCACATATGCAGATTCACTATAAACAATCACCCTCTCTTCACCAGTGTAGTGCAAGGCTTTGATAACAGCTGTCATTTCAGCTCTCTGTGCTGACCGTGTACCTTTCAATCTACCACTCAGTCGTGTTACAAAATCACCCACAACTTGCTCAACCACAGCAAAGCCTGCCTTCAATGTGTCATCTGCTGCTCTGAAACAACAACCATCTGTAAACAGTGTGATTAACGGTGGGGTAGTTGTCAGTGGTACCGCGAACAAACCATCTCTCAATTTATTTGCTTTTTCAGTCAATGGTATAACAATTATAATGAATTACAATAATAATTAAAGCTGCAAGCAGCATTTACCGGGTTTCGAGCATTAAAGCACATCAGAGACGTCAGACGTCGTCGACCAGGCTGATACACCACATCGCATCCAGAAAAACGAAAGAGATGGTCAGAAACGGTTCATACAGACTATGTATGCTTACACACAGGTGCACCTATAAGACAAACATGTAATGTCCTTAATGTTAAGTCATTCAGATAATTTGTTAACGAGAAAAAGTTTTTCAGATTCATACCGTAACATACAATTCAGAAATGGCCGTGTTTAGTTGAACTACAAGGCCATTGAGTCGTGGTATGGTGCAATGGTGTAAACAGACTGCCGACGTGCACATAAGGCACACACACAGCAACGCAACAAACCGCAAGGACCTACAGTGGACAGCAAACACAGCTGGAAAGATAATGCTTGACTTATTTAATGTCCTCCTTGAATGTGTTCTGATAACTCCAGGACTAAGCATAAGGCAAAACCTGGCATGTTTGGTATCGTTGGACTCTGCAACAATTCAGGACTCCTGTGAAAAAAGTCCCATGAAAATACGGTAACTGCAGACAAAGTTCTAGGCGTGTAAAATATGCGTCCGACCACTAGGTGGCGGTGCAACAAAACTGCAGGCTCCCTCAGGCCCTGACTGCCATCAGAATTACCAAGTACCGTGTCATTACGCATACGTTTGGCGAAGATACAACCTTAAATACATTAGTTATCAGCAAAAAACGGCTCTCATTCAATGAAATCTCTCCGCTCTCTACTCACTTTTAAGTGAAAATAACAAATAACCACAGGATGGCGCTATGACAAAATTGTGCATGCAACGTCAGGTCATGACTTTGTTACATCTAGCTAGTATCATGGCTGCACACTTTAGTTTAGTAAAAAACAGTTGTAAGACCATTGGGCTCGATCAACGTCAAAGGTTTTGTTCAATTATGAGGCCAACTAGTGGTGCAGGCATACCATTTTTTTTGTATTGCCCCAGACTCTTCTCAAACATCAGCGTATCAAATCTGGTGAAAAAAGTCATTTCGTTGCAGAGGTATAACCATTTATGTGTAAAAAACGACACATTTTGAGGTAATTTTTCGTTTTTTGTAATTTTCGGCCATTTCTGATGGAAATTTTAACATAATGCCAATAGACTTTTTTGTTCAGAAGGTAATGCAATGTTCTTGCTATGGTCGTTTCGAGTCGATCAGAATAACCCTCGCGGAGTTATTCGCGCGTGTTTTTTAAGCGCTATTTTCCTGTGCAGAACTAACTGTAAGGCGAAACCTGGCATGCTTGGTATCGTTGGACTCGGCAACAATTCAGGATGCTAAAAAAACAACTCCCATGAAAATCTCTTGACCACAGATAAAGTTATAGGCGTAAAAGTTGTAACCATTGCATAATCACAGTATTTAGTGCCATTTTCCCCGTTATAGCGCCATCTAGTGTCCGATCGGCGAGCTTTTTATATCACGACCTTAGACCGATGGCCTACACATATTATTCAAGCCCCATGATGATATCTCAAACCCCTCTCAAGTTATGGCCGTTTAAATGTTGTAAGCTCCGCCCAGTTCGGTTTTTGGCCACTCCTTGCGTGTATGAATACAAATTTCAACTTTTTTTTGATAATTATTCATATTCACACTCCACAGAGTCAATTAGCCTTGGTTAGGTTCAGATCGGACGAAAAACCTAGGACTAGTTCGCAAAAGTAGGTTTGAACGTTATCGCCAATAACTAACGAACCGTTTGATTGACAGCAATGCTTCAAAAGGCAAAGTTTTTCGTCATGAGCCGATCTATCAAATGATGTCATGTTTGTGTGTGTATGTCAAACGTCACGTGATACAGGCACCGAAATACGGTATTACGCCCCCTAGTGGCCAAATGACACTGTAATTCTTACAGGCCTTCAAGAGCAGTACACGAACAAGCACAGTGAGTGTCGTTCCGATCGACCTTCGTTAACCCTGTCAAATCAGCCCTCACACTTCATTGGCCGATGACGGCCATGTTTTTGCAGATACGCCAATGTCCTTCTAGACCCTCATGGTACATTGCACAAAGACACACCATACCAAATATGAAGTGTATCGGGCTTACGGTTGTGTAGTGATAGCCATTTTCGACCTCAAGCTTATTATAGCGCCACCTAGTGGCCAAATTCCGCGTATTTTTTCCTGTGACCCCGGAGTGAGCCGCGTTAAGATATCTCTAACCGTTCA